>NC_034592.1:46576970-46615855 GCF_900095145.1 Mus pahari | reverse complement strand
AAAAAAAAAAAAAAAAAAGGTAACTAATACAGACCTTTCCCTAGCTAAAAATCTGAGTTTGGAAACAAAACAAAACAAACAACAACAACAAAAAAAACTTGCTATGAGTTGGCCTATTACTATGGCTTTTAACGATGTACATTGTCTCCTGTGGCCAATGGAAGATGTTCATATTGCTCTCCTTGAACTGACTCCCAAGTCCTCTTGACAAGGCATCAACAATTGTTAATGGTTTCCATACTTAGTAGTATGGCAGGGTATTCTAAATCCATCCTGAGTATTTCTGCCCCAAACTTGGAATCAGCTCCTGCTTCTGGCAATTCTCTGGCAGATGGTGTTTAGCTGCTGTAACCTGAGAGCAGTGCTTGTGTGCGGGTGAAGTCACACTAGTCCTCGCCTCTTGATATTTACAGTGGGCACATGCTAAGAAATAGGCCGTTTTAAATATAAACTATAGAATGAGTTCATTTTAAAGCAGAGCAGTTTTTCCTGATTCTCATCTGGTCCACAATCAAAGGTTAATTTCCTCCAAACACCTGCTTATTTATTTGCTCATTCCCTGACTATGAATGAAGACCCCAGGGGCAATAGCTCAAAGACATTGTTACTGATAACAATAACAATTCATTGTTACTCTGAGATTCTTTTTCTTAGGGTTCTGCAGGGTTGTATGATTACAGAGTAGGGTTCACTTGGTGCCTGCTTGCTTGGGGCTGAATACATGTGTTAAGCACTGAGCCACACCCCAAGCCCTCAGAGCCTTTGGAAAAGACATGGCCGATTCTTTCCTGTGCAGGTTTGCCATCAAAATACAAGCTCGTCATTTCATGGAGTGTCTTTTAAATATTCAATTCTAGTTTGAGTTCGCAAAGTTCTCCAACCAAGTCTACTGAACAGATTTTACAAGAAAGTCACAAACTTGTTCCTTCCTTTTGCCGCGCTGCCCCGCCTCCTCCTGGGTAAAGTTGTGTTTGCCGGTTTCCTGTATCATTCCCTTGACAACAGCGTGGGTAAGACACAGAGATGGGGCACATACACCTTTCTCCCCTTACCTGCTTTTTGATGCAGTGTTCTCCCCAGTTTACTGTTAAGTACTCTTTGTAGCATTGGGTCATTCCTGAAGATGAGCCTAGCACTCAGCTGTGTAGCAGTGTCATAGGTTATCTGTCCACTGTCCTACAGCAGACACTTGCTTTATTTCTGAGCCTTTTCTGTAATGAGCTGAAACTGTATACCCATTTTCATCATTTTCAGTTGGATTTTTGGAAGTGTGATTTGCTATTCCGAAAGTACATACTTGTATAACTTTGTTAGAAGCTGTGAAATTTACCATGTTGGGATTTTCTTCTCCATTTTGTACTCAAATAAACTAAAATGTAAAAATGGGGTATGGGCCACCCCATTTCTCACATGAGCTTTTCTAGGAGATTGTACTGTAAAACTTAGATTTTTTTTTTTTTTGGCAAGTTAATGGATGAGTAATAGTATCTGAGTGATTTAATTTGCATTTCTCATTGTACAATGGTTGGGAGTATTTTCACTTAAGAAACATTTGCATTTTTTCATGTAAAATCTGTTTCTATCTCTTGCATTTTGCTGCCCAGTTCTTTTCCTCTCTGTCTGAAACTCCTCATTTTATGTCAGGTTATGAGTTATATGTGTGTGGAAAAGAGCATTTCCTAGCCCATGATTTATGGATTTACTTTGCTCTTGAGGGGTCCCCCCTCTTCCATAAAAATAATTTGATGTGATGAAATTCAGCAGTCCTTCACTGTACTGTATATGATTTCAACATGGTTTGGAAGGTTTTCCCTGCCTCTAAGGGATTCCCCTATAGTTCTACACTACAAGATGCACATTTTATATGGAACCATCTGATTCTTGGAAAGAGCGAAGTTTATCTTTTTCAGTATGGAAACTTGGTGAGTTAAACACTAGTTAAAGGCTGTCTGTGTCTGCTGTGAGACACACCTTTTGTCTGTGTTACATATGTGTTGTCACATCTGTGTCTGCTGTGAGACACACCTTTTGTCTGTGTTACATATGTGTTGTCACATCTGTGTCTGCTGTGAGACACACCTTTTGTTGGTGTTACATACATGTCGTTATTTGAGTCGGATTTGCATCCTTGTCACTTAGCAACAGCTAACTTATAAATGCTTCACAATAATTCAGTGTCTAGTCTGATTGCCCTCCACTCTGCCTTTCCTCCCCTCAGGAATGTTGAAGTGAGTCTCTGCTTATGCTGGTTAGTTACCACAAACACTTTGAGAGAGGAAGTCAAGTCGGGGGAGGCAAGGCGAGAAGAGCCGGAGAGGAAGGGAAGAGTCTGGCCCACTAGGGAATCTTTGTTCAAAGTTGGGTATATATATTTTGAAGAAGTTTTATACTTGACTTTGGTAGCTACCATTAAAAATAAAAGCCTGTCGAACACAACTCTGATTGCCAACCATCTGATGACTGGCATTTTTCTACACAACCTGGACTGTAGTTAGGGACTCCAGCCAGGACCCAATTCCCTAAGCTAGCAGTCCCTCTACCCTTCCCCCACTCATTCTTCACCTTAATTCTGTTATCCTTTAGTCAAACTGAAAATTTGCCCCAGATTATCGGAGTTTAAGCCTCCAATGCCACTACCTGCTACAGAGTCTTTTGTGAATTGTTTATTTCACTGTATTTGTTATTAGTTATTATTTTGATATAGAGTCTTGCTGTGTAACCCATGCTGGCCTTAGACTTGTGGGACTCTCCCTCAGTCTCCCAGCGGCTGGAGGACAGGCCTACACCGCTATTCTAAACAATCATACTCTAGCCTATCGTTTGCACCGCCTGTGCAGTTAGTATTCCTTTAAAGCAAGGTCAATCATGTTAATCCTTTACTAACATTTGCTGGCTCTCAGGATAAATCCCCCCACCTTACCATAAAACCTTAGCCTTTCAGTATCAGATGGCAGCCTCCTCCTCCGCAGTTTCTCCATCTCTGTCATTTCTTCATTCTGCATATTATTATTATTATTATTATTATTATTATTATTTTGTTTTTTTCAAAATAAGGTTTCTCTGTGTAGCACTGGCTATCCTGGAATTCACTCTATAGCCCACTCTAGCCTTGAACTCAGAGATCCATCTGCCTCTGCCTCTGCCTCTGCCTCTGCCTCTGCCTCTGCCTCTCAAATACTGGGATTAAAGGCTTGCAATACCTCAGTCCATCTTAACTACATTTCCTGGCAGGGGCTGTGTAAACAGTGATTTTTGAGTTTAGAATACCTCTCTTCCCTCAGTCCCTAACCTCTTTGGTCAGATAAGTTCTTAGAATGAGATCCCATTCAAACACAGTCTTTGATAAAGCCTTTTAAGCCCAGTCACAATTTAGCAACTCCATTTTTTTAATCTCACAAAACTTTATTGTGTTTTTATAAAGTGGATTGTCTCTTAGCAATTTTGCACTTTCAACATCAAACAGAAAGCGAGTTCTTCATGTTTTTGCAGCTTCTCACACAGTGCATAGCATACAGCAAGCACTCAAGCATAGAATAGTGCAAGCACTCAAATTCAGTGAGTGAAGACAAACATTGATTGCTTCATTAGCAACTGGGACAGAAACAAGATGTGACCTGGCTAGCTCAGTGCACTACAGAGCTGTGTCCTTTCCCTTCCTAACACTGCCATCCTTAAACATAGTTCCTTCTGTTGTGGTGCCCCCAACTATTGTTATTTTGTTGCTACTTCATAACTGCAGTTTTGCTACTGTTGTGAATCATGATGAAAATGATACTTGACTCCCAATAGGGTCGAGACCCACAGGTTGAGAACCTCTGCTATAGTGTGTGTGTGTGTGGGGGGGGTTGTTGTTGTTGTTGTTGTTGTTGTTCAGACAGAATCCTTACTCTTTTCGGAACCACTGGCAGTATTAATGGTAACAAATTGGATCTCTCAACCTTAGTCCTTAAACCAGAAGTTGCTTTATAGAAACAAGTATAACACTTTATAGTTCATAGTGGTCCATAATTAGTCTGTAGAGCAGGTAGATGGTACACAGAAGTTCAGAATTAAGATTAGAAGAGATTGCTCCATCATTAAATCCTCTCACGACTATGCACATGGTTAAATGCTGAATTAGGTGATCTCAGGTAGAAGACGAAGGGCTGTGGGAACCGGATAATTTTATAACTATAGTAATTATTTTATCTGATTTTTCTCAACTCTTGAGTTAATCAGTGCAAAGATCAAAGAGAAACCATGGAAAAGGGATGACATGATCGCCACGGGAAGCAGAGCTTTGTCCAAACGTGCCAGTGCTGGAATGCTATAGCCTGGGGTTCCTACTGTATCATTACTTTAAAATATCAGTTTAAAAGATAGGCTAAATTGTCCAGTGTGGTAGCACATGCCTGTAATCCTAGCACTCGGAAGGCAGAGGCAGGTGGATCCCTGAGTCCCAGGCTAGCTTGGTCTACAAGGTGAGTTCTAGGACAGCCACAGCTATGTAGAGAGACTGTGTCTCAAACAAAGTGTGTGTGTGTGTGTGTGTGTGTGTGCATGTGTATGTGTGTAATATCGGATAATGAATTGCTTTCAATAACTAAATGACATGAAAGGATCCAAAGCTGTATTTTAATATAAAAATGAAGTTTTTATTAGTGATAGGAAAATATAGAAATTGGTTTAGAATTTTAGATATCAAATATTGATTTACATCAAATTTTGTTTTGTGGCAGTTTGAGACTGCCACCAAAGAATTTCCTGATTATATAAGAAACTCTTGATTATAAGTTTTCAAATGTTCTGAAAAGACATTAATATAAAACTCTTTACTATAACTTCTTGTTCACTTCTTGTGTTCAAAGCTTTTACAAAGGCCAAGGCTCAGTTTGCAGCTCGCTTTGCTGTAGGTCACAGAAAGGAGAAAGACAACTTTTTGTTGGTGATGGCTTCAATGTAAATTTCATGTACACACTTTCAAAACATTTTGAATTCTGGTTCTATAATCATTCACAGGAATGATACTTTTTTATAGTAACTAGTTGATTATTATGTATGCACACATATTTTTCTTTCTGATGTTCCCATAATTTAGTTACTATACTTTTCCCCCATACCTCTCCCCCACACACTAAAAGCCAAGCAATGTAAATCACATATCCTTATGAAACCCATTGTTTGGAAACCAACTTAGTATCTTTAGATCAAATTTTACTTTAAAAGATTGTAAAAATACATATTTGGAGGGTATTTGCATGACATATTTAAGCAGAATAACACTCTGGGTTGTAGAAGTTATGGTGTACCATTCGTGTTTGTTTAAGGAGAATTGCATAGTAAGAGAACTCTGGAAATCAAGACAACTTGAAAGCGTCCCCTATTCCTTAGTCTCCTAACCTGACGTTAACTAGGTAGAGTATCAGTAACAAATACTGAAATATCAACATTCAACTTTATATACAGAGCTATTGCTAAGCTCCATCTGAATAATGACCACCATTATAGAATGTGAGAGTTTCCCGATGTGACTTAGGATCCTAGTCTACATGTTACCCTTCATATTTACATTTTAATCTGTGTTTATCTGGACATTATTAGTCAATTCTGAGATGGTGGAATTGGTGACCTGGTCATACATGTGCAGAGCTTGGCCTCTGAGTTAATTAAATATGAGTTAATAATATATTGTAGGAGAATTATTGTCTTTATTACAGTTATTAGGTAGTTACTGAAATTATAGTTTGTAAGGAGCGCAAAGCCTGGCAAACTCAGGATTAAATCATGCATTTGAACCTTAGGCCAGCTTTACTAGAGAGACAGTCTGCTGCTAAAAGAGAAATTGTATGTCATTGAAATTAAATGCTTTTCTGGGGATGGAAGATTCCAGGTTTTAATGAAATTACTGAGTGTGGTGTAGTGAAATGATTAAAATCTGTATTCCGGGAATGTGGCAGGGAAAAAAAATCAATAAGTGCTAGCACAGCTTTGCCGCTCAATGTGAATCCTAAGATTGAAATAAACTACTACAAAAATAATAATTAAAAACATATCAGCACATTAATTTATTTAGCATCAGTCTCCCGAGACATCATCTTCACTAATTTTTAGCATACATTACTATGTAATGAGCAGCCGTCTTTTCAGATGCCCCTATTAGACAGCAGCATCGCTGCCCTTCCCCCACGCTCCTGCCTCGCAATCATTGTACTTGCACTTATTATGTTACAAATGACCGAGGTAAGGCTGACATTCTCAGAGCATGCAAAAAGACCTAGTCTGCCAGCTTTTTTTTCCCTTCCTAATGAAGCAGCTTTGTGAAATCTCCCCATGTGTTAATACTAATGAAGATCCTCCAGCACAATTAAAATCACAGCCAGTGGCGGAGGAGGAAACAGAAAACAATAGCATCCTTTAAGATACATCTAGCCACATATGCACGTATAAAATAATATATGGGCAAATCATTCTCTGATAACTGCATTTTTACTTGGTCTTCATTCTGAAAACTAAATTATCTAATTTGTAATTACACAAACTTCAAGAGTTTATTGTGTTCTTAAGGGGGGAAAAGAACATCTTAAATATTTTTTTTTTAATTACCTTTCTTTCTTCATGGGTAATAACGTGTACTAAGGTTAAGAAATTTTCTTTTTTAACTCGTTTTCAGGAGGCTGCGGGTACACTGTTGGAGGGAACGGGGTGTTCTTTACCTTTAGTTTAACTTGATTGGTTGAAGGGAATTGGGGAGTGGAAGGTTAAAAATTGAGATAGCCAGCTGACATTCTGGGGCTCTGATGGAACACAGCGCGTTTAGTTGGTAATGGGCTATTGGTCTTTTAAAGTGTTTAGTTCTTACAGTTTAACTAGCTTTTTTTTTTTTTTCCCTAACCGAAACTAGAAAAAAAATGAGATTACGGCGTACAGATTATACAAATAACTGTAAAAGAACTTAGTGTTTATTCATTTGAATATTATTTTGACTCACACCATGAACATCACAACCAGTTTAATTCGTCCATGGAAAAGCATTAGTAGTTTACCTTGAGATCGCCTTGCGCCCTGCTTTTTTAAGCCCTAGCATGCACAAATTTTTGGCATATTAATTTAGCGTGTAGACTCTAACACAAATCCTAGTTTACAAACATAAAAGTTGGTGGAGATGGCTAATCTGTGTTCCCTAACAGTCCGTTTACGTTTTTTTAAAAAAAATTAAGTATTCAGTTCTGTGCCCCCCGCCCCCCGAAAAGCAAAACAAAACATTTAAGTTTCTTAACTTTTTCTTGGGACGAGGAGCGGTGCGAACTCAAAGATACACTATTCTTGGAATGAAGACGCAGCCCCCTCCCTTGGCTCCTTTTAGAGCTGATAGGTCATTTATTATTGGAACTGAAATGGTATAAACAATTCTCTCGCTCTTTTTTCCCTTGTTAACAGCAACTTTCATTGTTAGAGAGAGGAGAGAGAGAGAAGCCTTGTTGGTTGACGTCACTTGGTTCATGAAGCCTTCGCCTAGAAGTGAAGCTGCTGAACAAACCTTGAGAAGAATCATCTCCTGCTTCAATCTGCTGCTGGATAGGAACTAATCAGAGAGCGAGCGGCGGAAGACGGGGACGGAGGGAGCCAGGGCTTTCGCGATCACGGATCTCACCTCCACTCCAACTCCCCAGACTTTCTGGCAGGAATTAGGAGAGAAATAAGGAGGCGGTGGGGATTCCGAAAAGCTTAACCCGCACCCGGGAAGGGCGAAAATCCCTTCCCCCGCAACTCAGTTCGAAAGTGAAGGTGAGTTGAGAGCCGGGGTGCGGGGGTGCGGGCGAGGTGGGTTCCGGGCGGAGAGCGGCGGCTGCGGGCTGGAGCCCTCCCGAGGCGCCCGCCGCTGTTTACCCGCGCGGCCCGGTGTGGCTCTTTGTTGTGCGGCTGCGACGCAGCGGTGGCTCTGGGGTCCCGACTAGAGTCCCGGGCGGAGGGCGCGGGGCGCGGGGCCCTGGTACCGGGCGGGGTGGGGGGTGCGGGCTCCGCGGAACGGAAACTTTGCTGGGAGTGCGGGCGCGGGCGGGCGGGCGGGCGGGCGGACGTGCGAGCGGCCGGGCGGGCCTCGTCCCTCCATTGTGCCCGCCGCCCTCGCCGCCGGCCTCGCCGCGTCCTCTAGCCCGGCCCGCTGCGGCGCCCCGCGGGGCAGCTCCCGAGGCGCCGGGCCCTGGCCGCCCCCGCCTCCGCCCGGGGCCCGCAGCCTCGCTCCCGCGGACCCGCGCCAGGCCGCCGGGGCTCCGGAGCCGGGTGGGGGTGGGGCCGCGGCCCCGGGCGGCGGGTACCGGGCGGCTCGGCTCCGGGCGGGCTCGGGGCGTCCCGGGGCCGCGGCGGCCTGGCGGGCTGGGCTCCGGGTCCTCGGTCTCCGCGCCCTCCCTCCCCCGCGACGCCCCGCTCCCCTCCCCTAAAGTAGTTCCGCGAACCCCAGAATTGGGATCGGGAAAGGCTAGGAAGTGTGCCGAGACTCGGAGCCGGCCCCGCGGGGTGGGGGCTGGCTCCTCTTCCCCTCTCCTCCGTGTTTATCTTTTGTGTGTTGTTTCCTTGTGAAGAGAGAAGCAGCTGCAGTCCGTGGCCGAGTTGTTGAAATTTATCCCTTTGTGTATATTACAATATCCTCCATTTTTCCCCCTGCCCTCTAAACAACAAGCGTTTCGCCATCTTGGGCAATTTTTATTCCCAAGTCTGTCTGTCTCTTTTAATTTTTAAGGAAGGGAAAGGAGCCATAGAAATGCAAAAAGTGTGCCTGGATAAGGCTCAAAGTTAGGAACGGTTCAGGGGGCCGTGTGACGTCATGTAAACTTTTATCAAGAAAATTTCCCCAAAGTGGTTTTTTGCTTTCCTCAAAATTTTCTCGTTTTTTCGGAATCGTGTAACTTAAAGGCTAGTGATAAGTTGTGCACTTTATTTTTGTATTTTGCATTCAGAACGGATCGCAAAACCCTCCATGTTTGGTAACAAGTGGAAGATTATTTTTTAAAAAATGATCGAAACTTTACTGTGCCACTTAGTATCCACCTAGTTTTGTGCACGAGGGTTTTCTTTAAAATTTTAAGTGTATTTGTAACAATATAGTTCTTTTCTTACGAGGTTCCACAGATCTAACAAATTGAGCTTAGTTAATATTTATATATCCATCACTTGGGGTATCTACCTCCCCTTTTACAATTGTGTTCTCCTCTTTCGTGTTTTTTACATTTTAAAAGAATTATACAGAATATCAGAATATTCAGATTCTTGATACTTCTACATCTTAGTAATGAATATTAAAGTCAAAGGGTTGGCAAAAATGTAGTTTAGCATATAAAAGGCAGAATTAACTTTAATGCATAATTTACAATCTTTTGATGTAAACTTTATTAACCATCATAAAATAATGATTAAAAACTACAATTTCAATTTGTTTGTCGAAAATAGTTTTTCACCTTACAAAAAAAAGTTGAGCTGGTCACATGACCCTATTTAATGTTACACTCACTGAGGAGTATATAAATAGGCACAATAAATTGAATGGAAAAGTAACTCTGTCTCCAGTAGTCATTTTCAGTCAGCATATTTACATCTCTTCTAACTGGGACCTGAAACTGTATTTAATTTGCATTCCCTTTGTCTTCTGGGTTGGGGAAAAAACATTGACTACAATGAACTTACAAAAAGCAGCTAATAGAAAAATTCTAACTACATTAAGGAGATTGTCTAATATTCGAAAACTTCCATTGTAAGTGGTATGTTTGAAGTGTCTGTGGAATATTCTGTGCTGTTTTTTGCTATTTACTCAGAAATGTGCTCTGTGTAAAATGCTACATAGAAATCTTAACTGAATTGAGTATCTGCTGTTTAGTGAACTGTAGGTAGGTGAACAATGTTTAAATAGTTAAAAGCACATAGAACAGATGGCTCTAAATTATACATGCAACAAAGGACTAGAAGATTTGGCAGATTATAAATGGAAGCAACAGAGGATAAGCAGGTTAAGAAAATGGTAGTTAAGTCCGTTGCTGTCTCACACCTATTGTAAACACTGCTGCACAATCAATAATTTAGATGACACTACGGCATTTGTGTGTCTCAGTAGAAAAGGAAGATCTTACAAATATTTGCAGCAAATGCTGAATGTATATTTAAGCGACGGTGACAAAGAGTTTTATTTTTTAGGAAAACAGGTTGTGTGCTTTTAAAATACGAAGTTATTTATCAGAACTTAGTATGTTCATGTAATGGTTTTCAGAGAAATAGAACTAGGTACGTATTTTAAAATCTAGATATTGTTATCTGAAATGTTGGTTAAACTAATACAATGATTAGGGTAAGCTTGCTCATTCACTCTTTATGCTTGTGAAAATGGGGTCTTAGCTGCTTAGTCTTGGCAAATGCATGGATTACAATACTGTCGGCCTCATTTACTAAATAGTGTGTGAAGTGAAAGAATATATTTTAGTTTTCATATTTGAGTTTTGTACATAACACTATGATTTAACTTGATGAATGTAGTTTACTATTTATTTATAAATGTAAATATTTTGTGGGATTCTGGTCTCTCTGGAAGGATCAGAGTGTATTTAGCTTTTTTAAAAGAATAGAATATCTTAAAAAGTGTTGGACTTAGCTGAAATTTGCTTTTAGTGTATATAAGCCACTCATTTAAAATGCACACAAGCTGTAAGGGAAAGCTAGGAATTCTGAACGTGTTGCCCTTTCTCTCATTTCTTTGTTTGCATGTTTATTATAGAGTTGCAGTGTAAAGGAGCAGATGTTTTGCCAAACATCCTGATGTGTTGCTTTTTCTTATGGGAGTGCATAGCTGCTCCTTCTGATGCATCAACTTGACAGCTGGTTGATTTCATGGAGCTGCTAAGAAGCCATTAGTGGTGTCATTGAATTGAAACAGAACAGTCACTCCCAGCTTGAACTGCAATTGTTAATGTCTTTGTTGCTACTTTTGTGTTACTATACAAGATGTGGGATACCACCTTTGCACAGAAGTTCAAGGTTTCTGTCTTATCTCCTTGAGTGGGTGGAAGGTAGCACATTAGATCTTGATGACACATAGGTGTAAAGATTTCATACAAGAAAGGGCTTTGAAATTGTAGTTTCAGAGTGATTGAACTAGTCTTTCTTAGAAAACTAACATCAACAACAAAAAGAAACATGGTATAGTGCAAAGAAAGTCATAAAGTGGAATTGACCCCTGTATGAAATTATGTAATCAGGGTTCAGTGATTGTTTAATATACTTAATTTCCTAAGGGATTAATCAAATTGTCTAGTAAGTATTTTAGGAGGTTTTTTAATTACAGAAAATTAAATATTTTGAGTAATAAAGTCTTAAAATATTGTGGTTTACTTAATAAATAGTGGCTCATTTGGCTTAATGTTTCTTTAAACTTTTACTGTGGGAAGTGATCAGAAAAAGAAATAATTATTGGAGAATAAACCATTCTGCTTGTAGTTTTCTAACAAGGCCAAAATTCATAAGACTTTAAAAATTCATAAGACCCTGTTCTAAATTTTTCTCCTAGTAGCTGTTTAATGATTTTCTTAAACTAAAGTCATGCGTTTGTTGCAGCAATGGCATTTGTTGTGCTTGTTTTGAGAGGCAGCATCTCGCCTGCAGCTTCTTGCTGACTTGTCCAGGGTCTTCCCTTGGCTTCAGGAGGGGTGGCATCCCAGGCTTGTGCCACTTTAACCTGTGGCTTCAGCCCGCCTGGGACTTAGTATTCCAGCTGTATCATGTTCCTGAGCTTTGTACTTTTTCTGATTACTCGCATAGTTTTGCTGGTAGGAGGAGAAATAAGAAGGAGCGCAGTGTAAGAATAAAGGCTACTGGGCTCTACAGACAGAGGTGCGTTGTAAGAAAACCACAAGGAAAGAAAACAGCTGATGGTGGTGTCAGAATGCAGTGTGTTTTTTTATTTTTGAGACCCTTTTTAATCCCAATATTTATTAATTTTTCTCAAAGTTTTAGATCTTAAAGTAGAATAAAATTTAAGAACTCTTCAAAGAGTATAACTTACTTTAAAACATATATACATAAAATGTAAAATTGATTATTGGAAGGCGTAATTTGCTCAAGAAAGTCCTATTAAAAGGACTTCCTGTAGAAAAGGAAAAAAAAAAGACTCCCTATAAAGTGGTGGGGCACACTTTTAATGCCAGCCCTCTGGATCTCTGAGTTTGAGGCCAGCATGATCTACAGAGTGAGTTCCAAGATAGCCAGGGATACAGAGAGAAACCCTGTCTCAAATAAAACAACAGAAAATGACTTCCTGTATAATATGAGCAAATTTTCAACTTGTATGACACACCTCTGAGTG
Source organism: Mus pahari (assembly GCF_900095145.1). Taxonomy (NCBI): domain Eukaryota; kingdom Metazoa; phylum Chordata; class Mammalia; order Rodentia; family Muridae; genus Mus; species Mus pahari. Next base: position 46,603,536 of record NC_034592.1, on the reverse strand, counting down.
ATTCTGGGATTATTTTCTGAAATCATAAGTATATGGAGTCTTTACTTTAGGGAAGTCATGCATTACTGTCACTAAAGTTAGAGTTTATCTTGAGGCAACACAACACCCTAGTCTTTGTATTGTAGCCATAAAGTTCCTTAAAAAGCAACTTATTCTGCTGAATTAAACTGTATGGATCTCATTTTAAAAGAAGATTCATTTGTATTATTTCTAATTATGTGGTGGTGGGGGGGAGTTGGGAGTAGTATTTTGTGCAGGTGTGTGCAGGTTCCCCCCCCCCCCCCCAGATCAGAGGAGTCAGATTTCCTGGACCTGGAGGTACAGGCTTTTTTGAGCCACCCAGTATTGATTCTAGAACTAAACACAGGCCCTCAGAGTTCCTGAGACACCTCTCTAGCCTGTGGCCAGCTTCTGAAGAACCGAATTTACTTACTAGATACCTGTGTCAGGCCAGATTATGGTGAATTGAGTTGCTTATTAAGAATTATTTAGGGGGCTGGTGAGATGGCTCAGCGGGTAAGAGCACCCGGCTGCTCTTCCAAAGGTGCAGAGTTCAAATCCCAGCAATCACATGGTGGCTCACAACCATCCTTAATGAGATCTGATTCCCTCTTCTGGGGTGTCTGAGGACAGCTACAGTGTACTTACATATAATAAATAAATACATTTTTTAAAAAAAAAAGAATTATTTAAAGATGCATGAAGGTTTATCTCAGAGTCAGAGGTAGTATGGTAGTTCCAGCAGGTACCCCTCTCTTTCAGAGGATCTCAGCATGATATGGTAAGGGGGACAGTGCTGGGCAAGTCTGTATGAGTTTAAACTTGAATCCACATGTGTTCCTGTTGCTCATGTTACTTAGAAACTGTGGCTGGCTGGGCTTGTTAGTGCACACCTCTAATCCCAGCAAGTGGGGGACCGAGGAGGGCAGATCTCTGGGTTTGAGGTCAGCTTGTTCCAGGACAGCCTGAAAGCCAGGGCCACACAGAGAAACCCTGTCTAAAAACACCTAAAAGCTAAACAAAAACAAAATAACACATGAATAATAAGGATATTAATTTCATTTGCAAAAAAACAGAGAGAGTTATAAAATATTCAGAACATCTACTGGAAGCAGGGAAGTTAAATGAGTTTATATGACTTTTAAATCTGTCTTGAGTTTTGTTTGATTTGTGACAACTCAAGAGTTTGAGCTATAAAATACTTAACAGTTAAACTTAAAACTTGCTATTCATTATGAAAATTTAATGTCAGTTAAGCATCTAGTTTTTAATAGACACTTATGACAGTATGATGTGAAATAGTTTTATCTCATATTTTGTTTTTATTATATATTTTTGAAAATGAAGTTGTTTAAAAATACTTCTTATATAAGGCTTTGCATGTAATTTGACCTTGGAATAATGTCCATTTAAATAAAAATTGCTGATCACTGAGGATAATAACAAAGGTAATACATAGATGTGAAACCTTACTCATTTTGTTTGTATAGTTTATAATGATAGAAAGATGTGCATATGATTTGAAGATAGTTTCTGCCTTGGTACTTCACTTCTGTGTCTACATAATTGTGTGTGGGTTTATTTTTTTTTCTTTTTTTCTTTTTTCTTTTTTTCCACTTTCTGTTTTCTCCTCTTAACACTTTCCTACAAACATGCACTCATTAATCAAAGACTGTGCACTCCTGCTGAGGGCAGAGAGGTTCATCAAATTGGCAGTCAGCTTGGTGTAAAGAACAGGGTACTGGAGCTCTTAACTCACTGGGACATAAATAAATCTAAGGTCTTTGTATGCAAACCCTGGAGGTTAATACTGTATAATTCAGTGTCCTGTCTTTGTTTTTATGATTGATGTTTTTAAATTTTCAAGCTTAGTGCAGTCTTCTTGTAGATGAGGCCCGCCTGTCTGATTGGCTGTGCTGAGGAAGTGTTGGGTTGTCAGAAGGACTTTTGAGTACGCTGCAGAGATTTTGATTTTTCTTTTTTTTTACCCTGCAAGATCATTGTCATATTGCGTGAGCTGTTATAGGAATGTGCAGTGATTGACACTCCCCGCTGTGATAATGGACCTAGTGCATGAAATGCCAATAGTTTGGTCCTATTTGTTCAAAAGCTTACTGCTATTTGTATCCTTAACAGAGCTAACATGGAGAACAAGCAGAACTACTGGGATTTCTCGGTAGACATAGTGCTGGCATTGGGCTTTAGCATGAATTGGTTGCATATTCATAATTTAAGAACAGCTGGTTACAGCAAGCACACAGTCATTTGCAAGCTATTATAAACCATTCCTTTCACATGGAGGCCGTGCGTGGTGGGCTTTTTTTTTTTTTTTTTTTTTTTTTATTATTTTTTTTTTTTTTATTTTTTTTTTTTTTTTTTGTTTTTTTTTTTTTTTTTTTTTATTATTGATCTACCTGCATTTAAAATCTAGTCACTGCCGCTGCAGAAGCTCTTCATTTTAGCTGTGTTTGCAACACACAACAGCTTCCATTTTAAATAATCTATTTAAGTTGAATTCTGAATAAAATGAAGGACCTTAGAATGAAACAAGTACAAATGGTTGTATGTATCTGCAAAATATTTAATTTGTCTAAAATCCAGCCAGCTACCTAAAGAAACCTAAATTATACAACTATTAAAATATTGGATGATAAGATTTTATAATTTTGTCCAGATTAAAAAAAAACAAGTTGATTTTACTTAAGAATTCTATTGTTTACTAATAGTTTAACTAATAGTTACAAATAGTTTGAGACACAATAGATTGATATCAATTACTTTGTAAAATAATGTCTTCTTGTGTAGAAAGGAGGTAATACTTTTAGCGCATAGGGAGTGTGAAAACAAGCTGAGAGGCAGCTGCCTGGCCTTTAACTGGGTTAGAATAATGGGAAGGCCATACAGCTACTCCAGTTTCTGGAAGGGCTAGTGAGCAGTCCTACACGTTTTAAAAGGTACCTGTGACTACAACTCGCCTAGCCTCCTGTATGTGGCTGTCACTTGTAACTCTAAGCAGAGAAAAGGAAACAACCTGAGCACCCCAAGCTTCCAGTCCGAGTGGGAGGAACCCACCGTGGTAAATGCTGGTTTGTTTATCCTTTTAAGGGCGATGGGGAGGAGCACATTGCTTTGTATATGTTAAGATACATGCCGGAGGGATGTGTGATGATGCAGTTATCCTGAGCTTTCCACATGACATGGTAGTGTCTTCACACTCGTGCTTGCAGGCAGAATGCTGAAGTAGGTCTCACACTTTAAGACTGAGAAACAGTCCTAAGAGTGTGTTTTACCCTTTCTTGGCTTCACAAATGACTGGTTAGGTTGGTAATATAACAGAATACATGGCCAGGTTTAATCTAGCTGGTAGTAGGTTGTCCTTTTTTTTCTAAATAATAAATTCAAAGGTTATTAAAGGGCACCGCGTTGCATTTCAGTTTTGAGTTACAAACTTTATGCAGTGAAATTGCCATTATTGAAATTAGTCATTTTGTGGACTAGTCTATGTCCTTTCTTTCCCTTTGGACAATTGTGCTTTCAGACATTTTTCTGCTCCATAGAGTCTCATCAGTGAATAAGCAGAGGAAAGAGAAGGATTTTGTTGTTGTTTTGTTTTACCCTGGGATTGCTCCCAGGGCTGGGGGGGCGGGGGGTGTCATGAAGGCTGTAAGCCTGGCTTTCTTCCTGAGATTCACTCAGGTTTTCCGGAGCTTTTCACTGAGATGAAGGTTTGGAATTTTGCCTTCCAGTTCTCATCACACAGGTGATTTAAAGGAAGGATGAGATAAATCAGTAAAACACAAAATTCAGCATTCTTTTGAAAAAAATGAATGGACTCAGCATCAGCCACGAAAGAAAATTTAAGTACTTAATGTTCTAGTAACAATAGAGGAAAGACAGAGCAACTTTAATTCTCCAAGTTTTGTTTTGAGCGCTCTAAGCATGCATTTGGAAAGCTATGGATGGAAGCATCATGGACGTTGAGAACAGAAGCTATGGAGATGTCTAAGTGCTTGCTCTGCAAGCCTGGACATCCATAGAGGAAGCATGGTAGAGTGGGCACGGAATCCCAGGATTCCTACAGCAAGACGGGAGATGTGACCGAAACAAGAGACCCTGCCTCAAAACAGGGTGGAAGAAGGGAACTAACTCCTTCCTCCACCGTTGCTTTCTGACCTCCACACACGTGCCTGCATGACTGCGATATGGTGACACTTTCAAACACACAATACATCATGTTCTTTGGCTTTTGAAAACAGGGTTTCTCTGTATAGCCCTGACTGTCCTGGAACTCACTTTGTAGACCAGGCTGGCCTCAAACAGATCTAACCGTCTCTGCCTCCACAGCACTGGGATTAAAGACTCGAATCAGCCCACCCAGTTTACACACAATAAGTCTTTGAAAGATCAGAATAGGAGAGAGACGGCTTCTGCTTGGAATAATTTTTAAAGACTCTGGTTCAGGTAGCACTGAATTGGTCAAGAAAAGTGACTGAACAGTCGATACTTTGAGTAGTGGTCAGAGAAGGACCCAACAAAAGGATGGGCTGTAGGAGCTGAGTCTTGTTAAGCAAACCCATCAGCTCTCCCACTGGGAAGAGCTGGCGTGGTTTTGCAACTTACTTTGAAATTATCTTGACTTAAACCTTTTTCACCAGAAAGATGATATCATGGGAATGTTCCCTTCTTCCTCTGCTTTCAGAGTTGACTGGCTTTCTCTGAAGAAAGTGGGTTAATGAGTCGAGCTATTCAGGACGGGTGTGACAGTGCAGAGCACCTTAAACGCCACGAGCAGGAGAAGCCTTTTCTCTCAGAGGTGTTTTGGTCTTTTTATGATTAACAGAGTTCTTCCCTTTTTTCCTTCTCTGTTTTTGTCAATTTTTTTTTTCTTTTTTAATCTATTGCTTGTACCAGCAACGAATGGTGAGCATAGTGAGGAAGGGAGACACAGGGCCCTTTCCTCCCCTGGGTGGTGACAGGCTTACATTCCAAGGGAATTTGATGGCACTAACTTGAGAAGTGTTTCTCTTTCTTTTAGGCAGACTAGCTGAGCAGCCTATCAGAGCTATCCCTAAGGACAGAAGGCAGCAAAACATAATCCTGACTTTGAGTAACACCAGCACAGCGTTTCAATAAAACCAGAAATCCCATTACAGATAGAGAACATGAGGGTCAGCAAGATGGCTCCGTGGTGAAAGGTTCCTGGCACCAAGTCTGATGACCTGAGTTTGATGCCCAAAAGTGACTCCTTTATGTTGTCCTTTGACCTACCTGTGTACATACATACATACATACATACATACATACATGTGTACATACATACATACATACACATACATACATACATACAAAATAAAACAAGTAACAAGTAATAAAAACTTAAGAAATAGCATTGAAAATGGAAAGAGTAGTCAAATATTCCAACACAAAGGTACAAAAGCCTCATACACACTCTTCATCAGTTGGTCAAGGTGGAGGGGACGGAGCTTGGGGCGCAGTGACAACTCTCATTTCTGGTCCTTCCAAAAAACCTCTCTAGCCTTTGCCAAACCCACAAAACTGCATGAGTGTGATGGAGCACATGCAGATGTTTTCACAGTGTGTGTGAAACGGGAAGGTAGGGAAAAGGCCAACTAGAATGGGACTAGAATTTCACATTTAGGTTTTTTTGGTAGTCCAGGCTGGTCTTTTACTTGGCTCTTTCCTCCCTCAGCCTCATGAGTACAGAGATTTACTTTCTTCAAGTGTCCAATGGCTCCAGTGCCTTGATCTGCGTTTTTCATACCTTTGTGAAATAATTTTTCAGCTTACAAATTTTCAGGTTTTTAAGTTTGTGTATTTGAGTGTATGTACGTATGTGCTACAAGTGTAGGTCAGAGGACGGCTATAAGTGTCATCTCTTGATCCACGCCCATCCTGGAGATAGGAGCGCTGGGTCACTGCCGCATACACAGGGCTAGCCTGCACCAGGCTTCCAGGGGTTCTTCTGTCCTTGCCTGTCAGCTGGCCGTGGGGCACGGGGACCACAGAGAACTCGATGAGTGAGGAAGAAGAAAGTTTGGAATATAAAGCATGTATTAGCTAGGCTATGGTGGTCTCCATGCCTTTACTCCCAGGACTCGGGAGGCGGAGGCAGCCTGATAGATCTACCGAGCAAGTTCCAGGACAGCCAGGGCTACATGGAGAAACCCTATCGTGAAAATCCCAACCCCTCACCCCACCAAAACAAACAAAACAAAACAAAAACCACACTAAAAAGGCTACTGCCATCATGATGCTGGATATTCACTTTTAACCCTTAGTATGGATCTATGAGGAAATGCCCATTTCAGACACGTGTGTAACTGATAGCTGTGAAGTATACCTATGAGAAAGATGTATATCAGGATTAACAAGCTTGTTTTCACTTAGTTTTTACTAATGTTAATTCTATAAAGCTCGTGCATTTACTGATAGCTTCACACAGTTCTTTGATACACCTTGCTATCTGGCCCTCTTGTTATCCTTGCTCTCCTTCATCCACCCTTCCCACTGGCTCTTTCCCCTTCTACTCCCATGCTTTATTTATTTGTTTGTTTGTTTATTTTTAAAGGCTGGTTCCCCTGAGTAGCCCTGGCTGTTCTGGAATTTGCTCTGTAGGCCAGGCTGGCCTTGAATTCCGAGATCTGATTATCTCTACCTCCCCAGTGCTGGGATTTACCCCACCACTGCCTGATGTCTAACAATCAGTTTTATCTTTTCAAAGAGTCAGATTTGGGTTTGTCTCCTTTCTGGTTTTGGGCTGCTGATGTCTGCTCCACCATGTCCAGTCCACTTTCTTGCCTTGTTTACGGAGTGCCGGGAAGTCACCGTGTAGATGGTAGTGCCCTCCGAGTCTCTGCCCTCCTCTCAGCCCTGCCTTCTGCCTGCTGGGATTACAGGTGTGCCATTCCCAGTACTGTCTCATGGCGTGCTTTACACCTAGATTCCTTCCGCACATGGGTTAGACAATGGTGATTCGTCGGGATTTACTTTATTTTACGTAGTACAGTCTCAGTTCTATCCACTTTCCTGTAAGTGACATGACTCTGTTCTTTATAACTCAAGAATGCATCATTTCATTTATATACCACATATTCTTCATTCACTCAGCTTATTGGTACATAGAGCCTGACTGTGCAGATACTGAGAGATCAAACTGTGGCTCTTCGATGCTGGCACTGGTCCCCTGAGTGCACTTGGCAGTGGCATGGGTGGCTCTCATGGTATGCTTTCTGTCAGGTTTTTGAGGAACCTCTGTGGTAGTTTCCATAATGACTACTGATTTACATGCCTACCAACAGTGTGTAGAAGCCCCTTCCTGCAGCTTGCAGCCTTTGTTTCTGTTAGCTTGGTGGAAGGCATTCTGACCAGGATGAGAGAGAATCTCACTGCAGGTTTGCTTGCGTTTCTTTCATGGCTAAATATGTTGGCCACTTCGTCATGTATTCTTTATGTTCAGAGTTAATATGGCTATTTGGAACCTTCTGTGCTTCTGTGTGGATATTATGACCTCTTCGTATTTTTATGAGAGACGTCATTATGTTTTGATGGGAATTGCATTATTTCTGTAGGTCACTTTTGGCAGTATGGCCGTTTTGCAGTATTAATTCTCCCACACATGATTATCTTAGGTCTTTTCATCCTGCAGTGACTTCTTCATTTTTTCTCACTGTCCTAGAATTCTCATGTGTCTTTTATCTGCCTGATTATATTCATTCCTAGGTTTTGGAGGCTCCTGTAAATAGGACTGCTTTCCTGGTTTCTTTCTCAGCATGCTCAGTACTGGTATATAGCAAAGGCCGTGAGTTCGTGTGTTGACTTTAGGTTCTGTCACTTTGCTGAAAGCAGTAACGGAAAGTCCAGTTCTCTGGCGGGGTCTTCAGAGACTTTTCCAGTGTGGAACACTTGGTAGGCGGCAACTAGGAATAGCTTGATTCCATCCTTTTTTATTTGTATCACCTCTCTCTCTTCCTTTTGCTTTATTGTTCTGTCTGAAAAGGTAACACCTATGCTGACTAAAAACGGTAATGGTAGACCCCTTCTCTTGTTTTTAATTAAGGGCTTTAATTTTTTCTCTTCATTTAGTATAATGCTGGTTATAGGTCTGGGGTATATGGCTTTTATGATATTGACATTTGATATTTCTGCTCCTATATCTTTCAGGGATTTTTTTTTTTTTTTAATCATTAAAAGCTGTGGAAGTGAACTGGGCGGTGGTGGTGGTCCATGCCTTTAATCCCAGCACTTGGGAGTGAGTCTGTAGAGGCAGGCAGATCTCTTGAGTTCAAGGACAGGCTGCTCTACAGAGCCCTTCCTGGACAGCCAGGGCTACACAGAGAAGCCTGTGGAGTTGGAGGTCGGCTATGAAATCACTTTTTTCTGTATTTATAAAATGGTTGTATGATTTTTTTTTTGCCCTGGTTCTGTTTATGTGTCTAATATGTTTATGATTTGTATATGTTGAAGCAGCCTTATGTCCCTTGAATAAAATAACTTTTTTTTTTTTTTTTTAATTTTGGCATTCAATTACTGGTAGGTGCACATGGCATGTGTGTGTTGCAGGTGTCCGTTCTCTCCTGCCACCACATGGGTTCCAGAGATGGAATTTAGGCCACCAGGCTTCACAGCAAATGTCTTTACCTGAAAGTTTTCATCTAACTATCTCTCTTTTTGATGAGTTTGCCTTGATAGTCTTTTGAGTAGATGATAACAGTAAAATTTTCTTGTGAGGTGCTGTTTTCCTTAAATCTGATTCCCTGTAAAGTTTTAGAGACTTGGGGTTGGAAAGATGACTCAGTGGTTGAGAACACTGGGGCCTGGCTCTGTCCCCAGCACCCACATGGCGGCTCATAGCTGCCTGGAAGTTCAGTCCCTTTGTAGTCCTTTGCAGGAGCGTGCATGTAGCGCATATATACACTAAAAAATTCTTATAAACTTTGAAAAATCTTTACAATGTCCTTATAAAATTTTATAAAATTTAAAAATCCTTATAAAATTCAGAAATGCAGTTTTAAATTTTGGTTTTTAGAGCCATATTTTCTCTGTGTATCCTTGTTCTCACCCCAGTGTCATCTTTTTTTCTCTTCCTTTTTTTTTTTTTTTTTTTTTTTTTTTTTTTTTTTTTTTTTTTTTTTTTTTTTTAATGAAAGTTCACTTTATTTATCTTTTATTTTTTTTTGGTAATTCAAGACAGAGTTTCTCTGTGTAGTCCTGGCTGTCCTGGAACTCACTCTGTAGACTAGGCTGGACTCGGACTCAAAATCCGCCTGCCTCTGCCTCCCAAGTGCTAGGATTAAAGGCGTGCGCCACCAATGCCTGGCGAAAGTTGCCTTTAAAATAGTTAATTTAACTTAAAAAATTACCTCACATATGTGGTTCTGTGTGAGGCATTGACCACGTAAGTGAGGACAGCTCTGTGGGTTCTCTGTAGTGTGGGCGCCATGCTTCTGCCTTCTGTCGCTTCTGTATCTATGAGTGGTGGTGGTCGCACTCAGTCCACACATCAGACAGTGAGAGCAAACTTTTCTCTTAAAAAGAAAAAAGTTGGTAAAAGTTGGGCTTCGTGATTTCATCTTAGACTCAAAACTGTCTTCACTTTTCCAATTTTATAAATTGTTCTTATTTTATCAATATTTCTTGTGTATAAGTATATATGATGCATACATGTGAATGTGAGCATGTGTGTATTACATACAGTGTATGTGTGGAGGCCAGAGAACAACTTTGGGAAGTTAAATCTCTCCTACCACTTCAACTGTGGGATTCAGGTCAGTGTGCCTGTGGTTCTTCCCACTGAACTACCCGATCAGACTCAGGGTTGCACTTCTGAAGAGATGGTTTTGCCTGGTGCTGTAATCAGATGTCGACTATAGCTTCTTTTGAACAGTTTTTTGTGGATCCTATTGCTTCAACCCAGCTTTATTGTTTTTTTTTTTCTATGTATATCCCAGAAATATCATTTCATAGTAGTGAACCTCAGATGCATAAGGCTTTAGGAGAGCATTGGCAAGCCAGGTCAGTCAATAAAAGTACTTGCTGTGCAGGCATGGGGTCCTGGGTTCAAATCCTCTGAGCCTACATAAAAAGTCAAGCATGGTCACAATGCACCTTGTAACACTCGTGCTGTGGCTGGATGGAGACAGGAGAGGGACCCCAAGGTTCTGTGAGCACTGCGTCCACGAATACAGTGAAGCTTGGTAGAGAACACCCACGCTTGGACCTGGCCTACATGTGAGTACATGGCACTCACGCACATGGCATGCACACACAAGAACATGCACACACATGGAATATACACACACAGCATGCACACATAAGAACATGCACACATAAGAACCTGCACACACGTGGCACACACACACATGGATGCACATATGTGGCAATTACACCCATATACATACAATAAACAAATAACAGATAGTAATGGAAAACTAAACCTACATTTATAAAGTTTTGGTTTTAGAGTTTGTATTATGTAAACTTAAGCATATTCTAAGCATAAGTAAGATATACCTGCCTTTGCCTCCTGAGTACTGGGATTAAAGGCATGAGTCACCATGACCAGCTTTTAAAACAATTTTAACTTAGAAATGTCCAAAATAACCTCTTATTTATAAAAGTATAATGCTCAGGTTCAGCACAGTATTGATATCCTTGCTTAATTTTTTTTTCAAAAATAAGAAATAGTAAAATAAATATGCCTGAAGTTTGCTTTGTTTTAAGCAAAGACTAGTAAGTTATACTTTTGCTAGCAAATTTGTATGTGGAATTGGCTGATCTGATTGTTTCTACAAAGCACATACCAAACACAACAGAGCAAGCAAAACTGTTGGGTTAGGAAATGAAGTATGTGCTGGGGTTTTCCTAAGTCCTCACTCATGCCAAGTATGTGCTCCCCCGCCAACTGGGTCCTCAGCCCACAGGAAATTACATCTTTTAAGGCTTTGGTAGTAATACTTTTTAGTTTTGAGAAATCTTTGAATCCCCTCCTACTGTGTTAGATAAAAAATTCCAATCATAATATTACTGTTAAGGTATCAATCATTAATAAGTTAATAATCAAATGTAGTGGGCTCCTGATAGCTCACAACCATCTATACCTCCAGTTCTGTGGGCACTAGGCATGCACATGATGCACTGATATACATTCATGGAAAATCCTCATACACATAAAGTTAAAATCTTGCAAATAGAAAAACAAATGCTATTCCAAGTTCAAAGCCAACTAACAAGTAGATTTTGTGTTAAAAGAGATGCAGTTTTAAAAATGAATTTTATTGAAAAATATTAAAGTCTACAATTAGAAAAACAGAAAGGAAGGAAGAGGCGGAGGGAGCAAGGGATCCCAGTTCTAGTATTAAGCCTGACTACTCATATTTAAAGTTGTGAGTTAGAATAGCAACAGTGATGTCTGTCAAAAACATGCTTCCAGTAGATACAGAAACAGATGTTTATTTAAGCCAGTAATGTTCTGTTTGTTGAGTATTTTGAGAGTCTCGTAGCATTGTCTGAACTTGAATCTTATTTTTCTTTGGCTTCTAGAATGTTATTGTTTTAAAATTAGTTCTGTATCTGTAGTCAATTCCTGGTTGATCTCTGTTTGTTTGTTTGTTTGTTTGTTTGTTTTGAAACAGGTTCTCACTATGTAGCTCTGTATTTTCTGGAACTTCTGTAGACCAGGCTGGCCCTGAACAACAGAGTTCCGCCTGCCTCTGCCTGTTAAGTGCTGGGATTAAAGGCGTGCGCCACTACGACCCGGTGATTGAACTTTTCATAACCAAGCCCTGTTTTAGTAAAAAAAAAAAAAAAATCAGTCTCTGGGGTATAGAAAACAGGGGCATGCTAATGACTGGGCCTGTGCTTGGCTTTCTGCAGTTAGGAACTCTTTTTTTTTTTTTTTTTTTAAATATTTATTTTATGTATATAAGTACATTGTATGTCTTCACACACACCAGAAGAGGGCATCTGATCACTTTATAAGATGGTTGTGAGCCACCATGTTTTTGCTGGGAATCTAACTCAGGTCCTCTGGAAGAACAATCAGTGTTCCTAACCACTGAGCGACCTCTCTAGCCCACAGTTAGGAGTTCATAAACACAAGTTTCATTCTTGAACCCGGGCTCTTTTATTTAATGTCTGTGGGATGTCTCCAGTTTGACAAGGGTCAGGGAGGAATGTCAATCAGTGAGGAATGTAGGCAGGATTTTCTTCCTGGTCTCTACCTCCCATGGTTCTCTTCATCTTGGCTAGTGACAACTTTCTCTATTGTTGGCAACAAGAAAACTTCATGGTGGGTCAACAAGATCCCTTAGTAGGTAAAAGGCACTTTGATATCATGAGCCAGTAGTCCAAGTTTGAATCCTGGAATCCACGTGGTGGAAGCAGAGAACCGAATCTACAGACTGCCTCAGACCTCCAAGTTCACTATGGATGCTTGATCATCTTCCCCAAATGAGGATGTGAAATAGATTTCTCTTTAAAAAGAAAACATGCAGCCGGGCATGGTGGCACGCGCCTTTAATCCCGGCACTCGGGAGGCAGAGGCAGGCGGATTTCTGAGTTCGAGGCCAGCCTGGTCTACAGGGTGAGTTCCAGGACAGCCAGAGCTATGCAGAGAAACCCTGTCTCGAAAAACCAAACAAAGGAAAAAAAAGAAAGAAACATGCCAGACATGCTGGTGCACACCTTTAATTGCAACACTTGGGAGGCAGAGGCAGGNGGGCTCTGTGAGTTCAAGGTCAGCCTGTCTACAGAGTGAATTTTAGGGCTGTTATGTGGAAACCCTGTCTTGAAAAACAACAAACAACAAAATAGAAGGAAAAAAAATGCAAGGGTTGACTTATCTCCCACACCCACATTTTATTCCATTTTGTATATCTTAACTATTCTCATATGCTACTTGAATCACATCAACAAATTATGTTGGGCGACCTTCCGAAGTGTATTCACATTCTGACCCTTGGTCATTACCTGCCACTTCATAACTAAGTTGTCGTCGTCGTCGTAGTTCTTGTCAGCAGTTCACAATGGGGGCTCATGTAAGCCCCCCCCCCCTTTTTGACAAAGGCAGGCCTAGAGATCTTTGTAAAATCAGCATCAGGTCAGTGCCCATGTGCTCCACCCACCTGGGAGTTCCTTCAGTGACTTAGAAGGCTGGATGTAGCAGTTCCTACTGTTTGCTTCTCACATCACTGTTTTTAGAGACTTAAGATCTTAAGTATTCCTGGCTGGTGTTGAACTTACTGTTTCCCTGCCTCGTCCTCCTTTGTGCTATAGGGTGACAAGCAAGTGTCACCAAGTCCACCTTCACATGATTTCCTAATGTGTCTCCTGGCGAACTCTCCTGTGGAGACTAACCCTGGCTTGTGTGTCAGGTTTCAGATACACTTTCTTCTACATTTATATTCAATATTCTTTTATTGCTTTCAAACTCTTGTTCTCATATAGCCTTCAATAAGGCTCCCCCTTTAACACTCTAATGAGAATTGCAGACTCTCAATTTTGCATGCCTCTCTGTCTTTTTCCATTTTAATTTTCTTCTGATATTTGTTTCAAATATACTGTTTGTTTTCATCAAGAAGGCAAGAAGTCCTTTTCATTATTGAGTAGCACTTAGATAGCAACAGTCTTGTAACAGGTATCAAATGCATTGTTTTATGGAATAGATGAGTTACATCTTACAAAATTTATTTGTTCTTTTGAGACAAGGTCTCTCTATGTAGCCCTGGCTGTCCTGGAACACCCTATGTAGACCATGCTGGCCTCTAACTCAGACACTTGTCTGCCTCTTTAAATACTGGGATTGAAGACCTGGTCACCATGCCCTCCCAGTAAAATCAGTTACTATCTTTATCCCACTTAATCCTAAACTGAGGAGTCTGCCCCTCCTCCATTGGACAGTGTCTAGCTGTGTAGCCTAGGCTGACCTGGAACTCAGTATCCCCCAGCCTCAGACTCCTCAGTGCTTGCATTACCAAGATGCCTAACTTCAGTGTTGGCATTGCAAGTGTGGTTCACCATCCCCAGGAATGCTAAACTGCTTATGTGGCAAAGGCTGTGGCTTTTTATTTTTATTTTTCTAGTCAGTTCCTTCGGTGTTTCATACAAGGTAGTTTGCATCGTACAAATGCAGTTTATCAAATTCCGTGCTTTTTGTTTTATACAGATCAGTGATAACAAAACAATTTGTCAGAATGTTTCCCTTTATGTGTTTAAGGTCTTTTGTTCCCTGGTAACCAGATATATATTCTAGAAAATTAATATTTTGTTCTATTTTTCAAACTATATAGGTAGTTAGTTCATGAGGAAATTAGATAACATTGAAAAGTTCTCTTTGGTGGAAATTTAGTTATTTAACTAGTTATTTAACTATTAATTATTATGAATATATAAGTTTTGATGACATTTTCTTTTCACAAATAAGGCTTTAATGGCTGTCTTAGAAAGTTTTTATTTCAAAAAAGAGAGGAAAGAAAGAGAAAGAAAGAGAGAGAGAAAGGAAAAAAGCCAGCAGAGAGGTGGTGGCATATACCTCTAACCCCAGCACCCTGGACCTCTATAAATTCCAGGCCAGCCTGGTCTGCAGCAGCTCCAGGACAGCCAGGGCTACAGAGAAGCCCTGTCTCAAAAACTAGAAAAGGAGAATAGCAAAACGAGAAAGTCTTTATTTAGTTACCCCAAGATACACTTATAAGGAATACATATTATAGAATATATATAGTAGACTGTGGTGCAGCTCTGGTAGATCTCTTGCCCTGCATGTAGTATAGACCTGGGATGTGATCCCCAGGACTTCAGTGAAGAAAGAAAGTGAATGTTTACAGTGCTTCTACATTGTCTTTACTCCTTGTTTTTATTAAAGAAATTATATTTTTATTAGAAATGCTCAAATGTATCTATTTATTAGAAATGCTAAATGGCTGGAGAGATGGCTCAGAGGATAAGAGCACTGGCTGCTTTTCCTAGAGGTCCTGAGTTCAATTCCCAGCAACCACATGGTGCTCACAACCATCTGTAATGGGATTCAAAGCCCTCTTGTGTCTGAAGAAATTTACTCATACACATAAAATAAATAAATAATTAAAAAAAAAAAAAGCCGGGCGTGGTGGCGCACGCCTTTAATCCCAGCACTCGGGAGGCAGAGGCAGGCGGATTTCTGAGTTCGAGGCCAGCCTGGTCTACAAAGTGAGTTCCAGGACAGCCAGGGCTACAAAAAAAAACCCTGTCCCGAAAAACCAAAAAAAAAAAAAGAAAAAAAAAAAAAAGTTAACATGGTGGGTGTATCTATTTATGGAGTAAACTTATTCCCCATGCCCTTGTCAGTTACTAGTCCAGAATTGTTTTTAATAGTCTGTTAGGTTGAGGATGCTCAGGTACTGTGCTTGATTCACAAGGAGGATGTGGGTTCTGGTCCTCAACAACCACGTCAGACATGTGTGTTAGTGACTGTGTCTGGAATCTAGCGCTACAAGGTGGGACGTGAGGCTTTTCTGGGCTCACTGGCCCTCCAGTCTAGCCTGAGCTCCAGGTTCACTAAAAAAGCCTGTCTCAAATAATAAGGATAGAGGAGGTCCCTGACATTCACCTCTGGTTTGCACATGTACTCTTGAGTCTGTGCACACATGTGTGCACACACATACATGTTTGCTGTAGGTCTATTTTTTTAAAAAAAATTGCTAATATGTATATTAATGGATTTTCTTTTTCTTCTCGTGTTACAAAATGTCTGCATGTACACAACAATTTCTCATGAAGAGTATACAGTAGCTCACCAACTTCAGAGCATTTTTTATAGAGAACTATTAATATTAAATTTGTCTCTAAGTTTAGGAAGCCAGAGGTTTATATACATAGTTAATTTTTTTTTCTGTGCATGATAGATCCCCAAAGAGAATAAATGGTCTACACAACTTTCTGAGTGTATTTCACCATAGAACTCTATGAAACTTTTTTATGGGCTGTGTAATCTTTATGAAGAACAGTCCATACCATTGATTTTCCTTAGTAAGTATTTAGGACTCTTAGCAATAATCTTACTTATAAGGGACTAAGACTAAGGCAGTGGGAAATGGGAGCTCCGGTCCTGGTATCCTGACTCTTATGTGTGCTGCCCTTTTAAAAATGTGTATTACGTTTGTTTGTTTGTTTGTTTGTTTGTTTGGTGAGAGAGCGGGAGGAAGAGAGGACTCTCTTGAGGTCTTTAAGGTGCCTTTCAGATTAAGGTGCCTTTCAGATTTTGTGCTGAACATATAAATGCAAGTAAAAAATAAAAAGGAGGTACATCAAATCTTAAACTGTAGAATTTTCAAATCTGAACTAAAATGCTTGTTTAATTTAAAGGTTCCATATAGGAGTACAAGATCGATATATTTTAACATGATTTCAATAACAATGTAGCTTATACCTGAAGGAAACTTTTGATAATCCCACTGGGTTAGTCAACCCAATGAAACGAAGCTATTTGTAATTCTTACTTGGAAATATAGTAACACTGTAAGTTTTTATAAAGATCTATGCTGATGGTTTGGTTACTTTACATAACGATACTCAAGTAAAATATAATAAAATCAAATTAGATGACCATTTACTTATTCCGTGTATTCTGCTTCTATACTTGTTTGTTTCTTTATTCGGTTTATTCTGTTTCTATAGTTTATTTATTCTGAATGCTCAAGAGTACATGGGGGCAGAGCCTTAAACCACATACTAGTCAGCATTCAGTTGTGGGTAATTTTTAAACTTCATTACCAAGTCATGTATGTTATCGATTAGGCTTCTAAGAATAATCACAATGCTGAAATACTCAACGCCAATAATGGAAATAGATTATCTATGTGCATATTATCATGAAACAGAAAGAGATGTCTATAGGGAGATATAACCTTCCCGTGTTTAGATTTTTTTGATATTCAATTTCTAATTCATTCTTCAATTTTCAGAAGCATTGAGATTTATCATAGTTACTTTGGATATTTGTAACTACAACCTAAGTAACGGTTAGCTCTCTAAGTGCCTGTATGTGTCTAAGACACTATGCTCATGGATCTTGAGGGCTGGAAGCATACCTCAATTGTAGGGCACCTGCCGTCCGAACACACTTGGGGCACGTTTGCTTTTCAGATCACTACTTAATTCAGAATGTTCTCACCCAGTACAGTTTGTATGTGAAATGTGTATTTCTTGCAGAATGGTCCAGGCTGCAGTTACAAAGCCTCTGTGTTGCCATGAGTGTCCGGGCAGTACTGCAGAAGGATAGGTAGCCACACAGTGCTCACTTAGGCATGGCCATTCCATTTCTTTTGTTATCTTTTCATATCACGTGGCCAGAGTCCTTCAATTGTGTACCTTTATAGAGTATTGAACTTAAGTTCTCTGTGCCATACCATGTTACTCAGGTCATTTAATCTCTGAGCTTCAGTTTCCTCTTCTACAATGATATTTGCTCTTTGTCCTTTACTGATAAATTAGGAACTAGTATGAAGACATAAATATTCATAAATTATAAAATCTGATTCATATGTATATAGATTTGAGGTAGGAATCTGTAATGTCAGGCAGTCATGGAATTTGCCAGTTGATTCTTAACCACTGACATCCTTTCTGTAATTAAATGTGTACATTAGGCATGTCTGTGCACACAAACTCTCACTCACCATTTATAACACATACATAGAGCATGTCATGGTTATATAAGGCAAAACCGAAGATACTGTATAAGATTTAAGAGCATTGCCCATGAACAGTCAAAGTTTGATATTTGCACAATAATGTTGATATATTGGGAATATATTTTAGCCAAACCATATTCATTTCAGTTTACTGAGGCTCACACTTTGTAGAAACATAGGTAATAGAAAACAACTTTCAGCCTGCTATTATCCTGCTATGGCCACGTTTTCTGTCACCTGTGTTACTGTTTTTTCTTATCAGATCTGAACAACAAATAATGAAAACAACACTGGGAGCTAAGATTAAACTTACAAGTTGTGAGGAAAATTTTCATAGATTTTTTTTCTAACTAGTTAATAAAATCAAAGCATTTTCTACTCAAATATTGCATGTCAGAATCTGCATTTAAATTACAGTGTCTCAAGGAGTTGTGTCTTTGGTTACTATGCAGTTTGATTACACTCTTTCTAGGACAGAGGATTCAAGTAGAATGTTTTATAAACATATGCCAGCAAATGGAATAGGGGGAATCTAGAATAAGTGATTTAATAGTTTAATATTATTTCTTAGAGCCTTTTTAAAGGCTTAAACTACATTGCAAATCACACACACACACACACACACACACACACACACATATATATCTATATATCTATATGTAAATAACACAACGAATGTAAATGTACCTACTACATATGCCTCCTTAATTTTACATTTATTATTATATATTTTATTTTATGTGTATGGGAGTTTTGATTGCATGTATGTCCATGCCTTCAGAGGGCATTGGATTCCCTGGTACTGGATGGACAAATGGTTATGAGCTCAATGTGGGTCCTGTCGTTTGAACCTGGGTCCTTTGTAAGAGTAGCAAATACTCTTAACTAGTGAGCCACCTCTCCAGATCCAGTTCATCTTATTTTAAAAACAAGTAACAGATAGACTTGAAATCTTAAATATCACCTCAATTTCCTGAGATATCTGATAATTGCTTCTATGCAAATGTTTCTGTATTGTTGTACTACATGAATAGATGATCTACAAGACTGGTTGGCATATGATAAAGCCATGCAAGTTGAGTATCTCTTACACAACATGCTAAGGACTACAACTATTTCAAATTTCTTTTATTTTTAAATTTTGATGTGTCTAGACATATAGCATGAAGTGTTTTGGGTTCAGGAAGAGTTCTAAGCATGGGATGAGTGCTATCCCTTAATCAGATAACCCAAGGATAGTATTGTGTATGGTCTTTGTTCTGTTGTTTGTTTTAACATGCCTACCTTTTGACTCTAGCCTTTGACATGAAGTCGACAGGTGTAGAATTAACAATTTGTGGGCTCCCAGTGATGCTCAAGTGTTTTGGAACTGGAAGCATTTTAGATTTGGGGTTTTCAAGTCAGGGGTTGCTAAATCTGCCTTTTATTGTCTGCACTATTCCCATCTTGCCTTTCTCAGAATTTTTGCTTTCCATGTTTATATAGTTTATTGTGTTTGTGATATTTCATTATTATCATGCGTTTTAGTCACTGTTTTATTTCTGTGATGACACGCCATGACCAAAGTAACTCTTGTACAGGAAAACATTTAATTAGGGCTTGCTTACTGATTCAGAGGGGTGGCACATTATCATCACAGCAGAGAGCATGGTAGGAGGCAGCTATGGTGCTGGAGAAGTAACCCACAAACAGGAGGGACGTGTGTGTGTGTGTGTGTGTGTGTGTGTGTGTGTGTGTGTAAGGTGGGGAGGGGCCGGCCTGGAAAGGAGAAGCAAAGGAAGAGTAGGAGGGGAGAGGAGACAGAGCCTAGCACTGGCTTTTGAAATCTCTGAGCCAGTGACACACTTCCTCCAAGGCCACACCTCCTAATCCTTCAGTTCTATTCCCTGGTGACCAAGCATCTTTCTATGGGGTCATTCTTCTTCAAACCACACATGGTAAAAAGGGATATATATATATTTTTTTACATTCATACAATACATTTCGATCCTGTTTCCCCCTCCCTCAACTTATTTCAGGTCCTCCCCACCTAACTTTATGTTCTTTAAAAAAAAAAAAATCCCCAAAGCAAACACACAAAAAGAAACCCCCCACCCCACCCCCACCCTACAAAAACTGAAAACAAGTACATCAGAATAACAAGTCCACAAATAATATCATTCAGTAATTTTGTGTTCTCCAGCTACCATTCCTGGGCATGGTGGAGCCTGTCCTGAAGTGTGGTTGTTACACCCAATGACACTTCATTGTAGAAAACTGATTATCCTTTCGCCAGTGGGTATCAATTGCAGATAGCTTCTTGGTTAGGGGGAGAGCCCCCCCCCCCCCCCGTTTCTACTCACCCATCTCAGTGCTGGGACCCTGTCTGGCTCAACCTTGTTTTGGCCTAGTATGATTGCCATAGTCTCTTGAGTTTATATATGCATCAGATTGTTGTGTCTGGAAAAGGGATATTATTAAACTTGTCTTCTGCAGTTACTAAAGGGCGTGTATCTCACATTCAGTTGATACCCTGAAATGCTGTTGACAAATTGATTTCTTTGATGGCTGAGCAGTTAACAGTTTATTAAAATTGCCTGCAAGTTTTAATTTCTTAAGAGTCCCAAGTGAATTTGACATTATGAGAATTAAAATTTTAATTTGACTGATTACAAGCAAACTGGTAGCTGATTTCTATTTCTCTTATCCTCTGGTTGAATATCTTTTATATCTTATTTGAAAACTGTTTGCTCTCAATCTCTTGAACCTAATTTTTTAATCGTTTTTTTCCTATATATATTGTAGAATATATATATTCACAGACACACACATGCACATACACAGGCACACACTTAAAAAATTAAAAATTTTCATTTAAAATTACTAATTAAACATTAGTATGATGATGATGCACATACACACTTGCGGGCTTCACATAACTAATTATGCCTTTTTATGTCTTAGTTTTTAAAATCTTTATTATTCTAGTGAGTAGACAAACACTTAATAGCTTGAAACAAAGATTATATCTCATGGTTTCTCTGTATTAGTATTTCGAAGCTGGCCTCGCAAGGCTGTCCCATGTCTGTTCTACAGAGCTCAGATTTGGGATTTGACAGTTGTGTCACATGGTTGATGTTGGTTGTGATTAGACTTCAGCTGGGCTCCTAGCCAAAAATACTACGTGAGTCAAAGGCCACACTGAACAGAATTAATGATAATAAACACATAGGGTTTTTTTTCCCTGCCCATAATGGGAAAGCTCCTAACTTCATCATTCTTGACTGCTAATGTTGTCAAATTGAGTTTCTTACTCTTGTCCCACTCACCTCTTTCTGATTACCTGACTTAGATAAGGGTTTAGGTAAGCATGCCGTAGAGTTGAATCTGTTCTTTCTTGAGACTTTCATCCATCAATGTGATCAGTGTTTATAGTATTTAGACCTCAGCCTTGTCCTTGTATTCTTCCAATAGAACCAACCCCGCTGGAAGATACTGATACTGTTTTAATGTTTTCACGGACCTGACTCACCAGCACAGCGGGCTTTGTCACTGTTACTGAGTTTGCTTTGAAGTTGACCTAACTTTATGTCTTTTAGCGTTCCATTTTCTCTTTAAATGAAAAATAATTCCCAAAGAGTGAAAGAGAGAAAAGGAGGAGTAAAGAACACATGGAAAATAACTAGAAAGATGGGAGGGTGAACCCAACTGCACCAGCAGTCACGTAGAGTGTAAGTGTGCTACCTTTACCAGATAAGAGGAAATTGATGAAGCCAGGCAGTGGTGGTGTACCCGCTTAATCCCAGCACTTGGAAGGCAGAGGCAGGTGGATTTCTGAGTTCGAGGCCAGCCTGGTCTACAGAGTGAGCTCCAGGACAGCCAGGGCTACACAGAAACCCTGTCTCAAATAAACATCCTTTTGGATTCTCAGAGCAAAATAAAAAGGTTTCAAAGTTCATGTTTATTCAAAATTTTAAAAAGAGAGAAACCCTGACAAAAAAAAAAAAAAAAAAAAAACCAAACAAACAAAAAAACCAAAAACACCAAAAAAACCCAAAAACACAACAACAAAAAAAGAGGAAATTGATTGCCATTTTGGATGAAATACAAGATATACTTTATGCTATCAAAAGAGAAGCCCATTAAAAATATAAAATATAAATAGTAAAAGGACTTAAAGATATGCTCCTCAAATATTAGTGATATGAAAACTGGAGAGGCTATACTAATTTCAGACAAAGTAGATGTCAGAACATTATAAGAGAAGACAGGTATCAATGATAAACAACACCATCAGAAAATTTTAAGAAATAACACATGTACCTTTCAAAAGTATATAAAATGGTCAACTGTCTTAATAAATTCAAAGTCTGGTGTAAAATTTCTAAGAAAAATACAAGTAAGCAAAGTTATTTCAGGTCAGGATATAAAAACCTCATTCCATGAATAACCACCAATAAACTGGGGCAGGAAGTCTGTTTGCTAGAGCTGTGCATGTGTGCACAGGGCTCTGGGTCAGTTCCCAGCACCAAAAGAACCATGACACCACCAAGGCTGTGCAGGGTAATAAATAGAATGAGCACTGCTGATCTGTACCTCCATTTACTCTTCTATAGTTTAGTAAGTGTACTGGCTAGTTTTGTGTGTCAACTTGACACAGGCTGGAGTTACCACAGAGAAAGGAGCTTCAGTTGGGGAAATGCCTACATGAGATCCAGCTGTAGGGCATTTTCTCAATTAGTGATCAAGGGGGAGGGCCCCTTGTGGGTGGTGCCATCTCTGGACTGGTAGTCTTGGGTTCTCTAAGAGAGCAGGCTGAGCAAGCCAGGGGAAGCAAGCCAGTAAAGAGCATCCCTCCATGACCTCTGCATCAACTCCTGCTTCCTGACCTGCTTGAGTTCCAGTCCTGACTTCCTTTAGTGATGAACAGCAATGTGGAAGTGTAAGCTGAAAAAAATCCTTTCCTCCCCAACTTGCTGCTTGGTCATGATGTCTGTACAGGAATAGAAACCTTGGCTAAAACAGTAAGTTATACAAAATAATTATAGGGAGTACTGCTTGAGTCTTTTCCTCCCAAAATAAACTCTGTAGCTCTATAATACCACATTGGTGTCCAGTAGTGTAAATTATTTCCAACAGTATCCAAGTTTGGGTCTCAGGCTGCTCCCATCCCATGTCAGCCACAATGAGCCTTCTCTGCCATTTGTATTTCAACCTGGGTGACTACCATTGCACGGTCCTAAGACCGCCTCATATTCAGCTGTCTGGTAGACTGACACATTGGATTTGGAAAGTGCTCCAGCTATTATTGTCATTTATTTTAACAGATCTAAATGAGCACCTGGACGAAAAGACACATAGGGCATGATCCAAAAGGGTCCTGACCTTAGAGGCCTTTGACTTCCATGGAGTCAGGGTGTGACACTGCATTCTTTTCTTTTTAAACGTGTGGTTAAATTGGTTAAATTATGAACTCGAATTTTAGCCCCACTCCCATCTCCCGCTGTTGATCTTTCTAGAGACGAACCACATCATGAAGCTGCCTACCACGTCTACTAGCCATTTCTCTGGGAAGACTAGTCATCTAGCCATGAGGTGGTGGCATATGCCTTAAATCCCAGCACTTGGGAGGCAGAGGAAGTCTCTATGAGTTGGAGGCCAGCCTGCTGTACAGAGGGACTTCCAGGACACCCAGGGATACATAGAGAAACCCTACCTGGAAAAACCAAAAGGCTAGTCATCTCAAGATTACAAAAGAAGATAGATTTTAGGAGTTTTAGGACCTATGACTTAGAAATAGGACAGAGGCCAGCAGGTAAACTTGCTGTGAATCCTGTTCTTCCAGATTCCTTCAGCTTGAAAGACCTAGGTCTGCCAGCACCCCTTGTTTTATTGCAGGCTCTGAACTCCATCCACATCAACATAGCTCTTATGACTATCTAGGGAGTCTGATGAAAGCGAACAAACTGGCTTTCCCATTAGTGGGTTTGTTTTTGTTTGCTTGCTTTGATTCTGGGGATGGAATCCAAGCCTTGGCCGTAGAAGACAAGCACCCCCCCCCCCAATAGAAAAAGCAAACAAATTGATAAAACGAATATTTTAGCTGGGCTTGGTGATAAATCCTTATAATTTAGTGGTTCGAGGCAGGAAGATTATGAGTTTGAGTCAAGCCAGTTCTACATCGTAAGACCTTGTCTCCAAAATGAAAAAAGCCCCCAGTAGAAAGCCCTGGCAACATAAATTAGTGACTCAGTATCTGAAGTATGCACAGCATCTTACTGGGTATTCAGGTTGTGTTGGTTCAGCCAGGGAATAGGAGATTCAGCCAAGTGCCAGAGGGTGCAAGGCAGAGGTTTAAAGTTTTCTGAAAGATGTTGCTTTTCAGAGGGTGCAGAGGGATGAGAGAGAGGTGAGGGGAAGATAGAATGTTCTGGGCTATAGATGGAAGGAAAATGCCAGTAAAGCAAGGGGGTCACTCCTCGGGGATATGTATATGGTAGATTTTCAAAATTGAATACACTGTACTTTTTCCTCTTTTATCATTTTCTGTGTAGTAGAATCTCATTAAAAATATTGGAATGAGGGCTGGTGAGATGGCTCAGCGGGTAAGAGCATTGACTGCTCTTCTGAAGGTCCTGAGTTCAAATCCCAGCAACCACATGATGGCTCAAAACCATCCATAATGAGACCTGAGGCTCTCTTCTGGAGTGTCTGAAGACAGCTACAGTGTACTTACATATAATAAATAAATAAATCTTTTAAAAAATTGGAGTGAAACTGTCAGTTTTGAAGAGTAAAATTGATTTTTAAGGAAGTGGTTCATTTTTACAAGTTCCCCCTCACTTATTTCAGAAACTGAAGAGTCCCAGCTTTCCTGCTCGTTTAGTTTATGAGCAGTTTGAAGACAACAGTCATAGACTTCTTTTCATTTATTTCCTCTCCTCATGGTTAGATTGGGAATGAGGTTATGTAACTTAATGTGTAATGTTTCTGTATCACAGGTGGGATAATAAACAAATACATGCGGGAATTAGAGGTTAAGACACCATAGGGTATGTGTGTGCCGTGTGTGTATGTGTGCATGCATATGTGTGCATGTGTGTGTGGGCATGCACACACATGTGTAGAGATGGCTCAGTGTGTGAGAGCACTGAGAAGCCTTCCTGTTCAATTGTGAGAACCAGTGTTTGCCTATAATTCCAGCTTCAAGGATCTAATTCTCTTCTGACCTCTTTGGGCACCTACACAGGGGCATCAGTTATATAGACACATTCATAAATAAAATAAAATAAAATCTTTAAGAAAAAGACAAGAGTTTTAGCCAGGTATGAGGCCACTTGTTTGTAATAAAAGCAGTTGGGAGGTGGAGGCAGGGCACTGATGTGAGGTGAGGCCAGCCTGAGCTACGCAACAAGACCCAGTCTAGCAAAGATGAGTTTGTTATGGGGAAGATGGTATTAGTGTTACTGAGTAGATCTCATGGTAGACTAGACACAGTAGGAGGAGGACATTGTGGAAACGTGTGTAAGGGAAACCACTTGCTTACTTCCTATGAGAGCAGTGAATCTAAAATGAGACCACTAAAGTTCAGTTAGTCATCTGACTAGAAGTGCCAACCCATCATGATCTGTCCCCTCCTGTCAGCAAATCCAGTGAAATCATTTGAAATTCAAATCTTATAATCAGGAAACTCAGAAATCAAAGAACTTTAAACTCTCCAGTCTGCGTGAAGAACTGATGAAGAAGCTTAATTTGTGTAGCTTACAGTTGACTTTATATAAATAAAATGATTTCCAGTGTTTAGTTTATCTGGGAGGCAATTTTGTTGTCTACCGTTGTTAAGTGAGGATAAATAAGTAATATGCTATTGTTTCTCAATCTGTACTCTATTGATTTTGATACTTTTTCATGTGATAATATCTGTTTTAATATCTTGGTATTTAGTATTTTTTTTCTGATGGTTTGAAGTTTTTGTTGCCTTTCTGTAAATATCATTTGCTCATTAACAGGACAATATATCTAGTGTGTGAGGGCAAGAGGATTTACCAGGGGCAACACGAAGCATTGGGGACTGCTGCTTTAACACCACGATGTTTCTTTTGGTGGGGAGTAGATATAACATGGAATTAACTGTGATGATCATACATCAGTGTGAACTACAACACTCCCGAATCCCACTCTGAACCCATTAGAAGGTGAATTTGGTTTTTTGAGACAGGGTTTCTCTGTAGAACAGCTTGGCTGTCCTGGAACTCCCTTTGTAGACCAGGCTAGCCTCCATTTCTCAGAGATCCAGCAGCCTCTGCCTCCTGAGTGCTAGGATTAAAGGTGTGCACCAACATGCCTGGAAAAAGGTGGATATTTATTTCAGTAAAAAACATTGTGACTTTAAAAATTAAAGCACATAGCATACTGAATATTTCGGATCTTATCCTTGATTTCTGGTGATGGGCATCATAGCTGAAGTGTGCCATTCTGGCACTAAAGTGCTCAAGCTTGGACCTTTGATTGCCTGATAGAAGTTAAATCATCTGACACCAAAATGCATGCTTGTATCATGTGCTTTTAAGATGTTTGTCCTGTCCCCACAATAAGTGTGGCAAATAACATTAACATGGAGGCTGCACTGCCCGCTGCGTCTTTGCATTGACTATGGGACATGTAAAGGCACACTCTAGTCGCCAGAACATAGGTTACCATGACATTGTCTTTGATACCAACATTATTTTGTCTTCATCTTATTTTCTCTCAACTTCTTCAATTCTCTTTATTTTATATATTATGTACCTTTGTAAATTGCCTCCTATCTGATAGCCCAGGGCAAAATATAAAGATACACTAAGTGCAAAAGGATCTTATAATTACAAGGAAAAATGTAAATGTGAATGGGCAAAATATAAAGA
>NC_034592.1:46544350-46576650 GCF_900095145.1 Mus pahari | reverse complement strand
TGCTGGGATTTGAACTCAGGACCTTCGGAAGAGCAGTCAGTGCTCTTCCCCACTGAGCCATCTCGCCAGCCTCGATCATTCTTATAATTTCCAAATTCTTAACTTTTTTTAGAGTCCAGAGAACATGGTGGAAATTGTATGTAGTGGAAGGGAACTTAGAAGCCAGTGAAGACTTGTCTGAGTGATTGATAGATGACTGACTTGCTCTTTGACTATTTGCTGAATTACAGAATTAGGGGAGGAGGAAAATCGAAATGTAGCAGTGGGTCAATAAGAGGAGGACAAAGGGAAAGGCAGGGAGCTGCTTGTCATTCTTAATTGCACGCATCACTGCCTGTCTGGTGGGCATCCTATCTAAATCCCACTGTATGCAACCAAGGAAAAGCTGTGCGTGGCGTTATTTTTATCCCCCACAGCTGTGTGTGGATCACTTAGAAGGACATTGTTGTCATCTCATGAGATACATCATTACATAATATTTTCAACATGACAGCCTTTATTATAAAATAATGTCTCCAAAGAAATTTTAATTTAGTTATCTATATGTGGTATATTCTCCCCAGATTCTCAGTAGTTCTCAAATAACCCTTTAACTAACCACATCGTCAATTCATTTATTTTCCAGCAGCCAGGACAGTTTTGTGTATTTATTAGGTGCTTATTAATAATTAACCATGCTTCTGTAGCTTTGCATCATCATTTTCCTCAGCAGACAGATGTGCTGTCCTGGTTCGCTAAATGCAGGCGTTTGATATCATCTCCTGCAGGTTGCAGCCCCCACTGCGCCCCTTCACGGGGACTCTCTTACAGAGGTTGTGTACGCTGCTGCATCTTGGACCTTTTCTGCTTTGTTATCTTGCGCATGGCATTGTCCTCATAATTCCAGGAAAAACCTTGCGGTCATGGGTACCATTAAAATTTGCCTTGCTGAATTCAGCTCCCCAGTGCTTTCCCGGCAGCGTTGTTTTAAAACACGTTGGTCCTGCAGCCTTTCCCATGACCCTTCACTTTATTATTTAGCTTTGTGAAAACCTAGCCCTCCATTCTTACTACTCCCCCTGCGTCACTTCCGGTGACTTCTCTGCGTCATACCTCTCCAGCGCTCTGTGTCTCCGTGCTGGGTACTGTCATGTACTTGGTTCCTGCCCCTTTCCTCCCAACTGCCAATTGAGCCCTGAGCCTCAAAGCTGCTTAAATTATTCTGCACTGTGAACCTTCCATCTTGCCTTTCAGAGACCAGATCCCAGCAATTGGCCAACACCGGTGATAGTTCTGTGAGAGACAATTTCTTGAGCCCCTAACTTAGTCTGTGTTTTGATTTTCCTGTCCCATCCCTGACTTCGAGGTTCTTCTTTCCAGTGGTTAGAGTGATTCTGAAAGAGCAGTAATAAAGCCAGGCTCACCACTGTTAGTCAAGCATATCGTCTGGGAGCGTGATGGTCTTCGTGATCTCGGCTCCCCTTTCCTACAGGGTTTCAACTGCCTCTAGACCAGCCCTGCACCCTCTGGTATTTGATTTATTTATTTACTTTTGTTGTTTTTCAAAACCCCAGGACTTCCCACAGTGAAGCCTTGGCCTTATTCTAGTCACAAGGTTGGCATTCCTTGCCATTACTCCCTGTCCTTGCCTTTCAGCGTCATACTTACACTGTAAACTCCGTAAAGACAGAGACTCATCTTGTGCCTGCTACAGGTCCAGCAGTGTCATATAGACAGTACTCACCAGCCAGGCATGATGATGCATGCCGGTAGTCCCAGCACTCTAAAGGGCTGTGAGCGTCAGTCAAGTGGAAACTTAAGGGTTCTTTGGAAAGTCGGTTGGACGTGTTCTGCTGGGGCAAACACATAAAGGAGCGTTTTGTTAAAGTGGACGCAGGTGTGAAAGGCTAAGGCCGACTCGTGAAGGAACATTGCGCTGAAGCAGACACAGGAGACAGGTTGTTCTGTGAAAGCAAGCCCGTGAAAGGGCACGTGATGAAGGAGTCTTTGCTAATGACATGCATGTATTGGTCTGCCTTTCATTGCTTAGTTGGTTGCAGTTGTCAGGACTGTAGACTCGGGCTGATTGGGTGCACGAGCTGAGGCAAGATATGTGGAGGACATGTGATGTTTGGAGGGTATAAATAGGATTCCACGGAGTGATGGAGACAGAGCTTGGCTTGCTGGTACAGCTAGCTGTGCAACGCTTGTGGGTCTCTCAGTCTTTGCTGATCTTTGCTTCCCAAAGAGAGGCACAGAACTTCTCCTGGTGTTCCTGTTGGTCCCTCCTGCTGACTTGATCTGAGGCTGAGGCCTGGCTGTCTCTGCTAGGTCATGCCAACCGCTGTTGCTAACCCGACTCTGGTAACTGGACTGCTGGGGTATCTGCAAAGTGTTTGCAAGTAGATCGAGCTGTTGCTTCCTTACCTGTGAACTAAACTGCTGATTTCCAGACAACACAGACAGCAGTTGCTCCAAAGAACCTTTCTAAACAGGTCCACTTCCTCTGTATTCTTTCTTTTCCACTACCTCTGGTGGGTGGTGAGTTACAAGGGGTCAAAGCGTTAACCCCTTAAAAACAAGGTTTAAAAAAAAATAAGGTTACACTTCGGCCTCTACCTCAAAACAAAGCAAACACCTAGAAATAGTTACTACATCCAAGAAAAAGAATTATTGAATTAATGGTTCAGGAACAAATGAGTAAATCAGAAGATTATTTTTAGTGAGTAAATTAGAAGCTTGTTGTAGTGTGCTTTCAGTTGCTGTGACAAACACCAGGACCAAAAGCAAGTTGAGGCGGAAATACTTTATATTATAGTTCCAGGGAGTCGGGAAGAACCCGAGAAGGCAGGAACTGGAGGCAGGAACTGCAAGCAGGACCTTCGAGGATCGCTGCTTACTGGCTTGCTTCCCATGGCTTACACACTTTGCTTTCTTACACAGTCAGAGACTACATCGTGCCCATGCCCACTATGGACTCAGTCTACCTACATTCCTCACTAGTTATACAAATGCCCCACAGACTTGTCTATATAGAATAGCTCCTGATGTTCCAGTTTTGATTCTAGTCCGTGTAAAGTTGACAAAACTAACCAGCATAATGGTGTTAAGGTTGGTTTGTGATTTATATCCTGATTTTCATACTTATTAAAATTTTTGTTGTAACATAAACATTAAATTTATTATTGTAGCTATTTAAATGTGTATTAAGTAGCTTTAAGCATAATCCTGTTCCTCACCAGGACATTTTTCATATTCACAGCTGAAACCCTGTACCCACTAAACATACCCAGCTGTTTAATTTCCATATCTATGAATTTGACTGTCACAGTACATTTGCCTCTGTGTCTGGCTTATCCCACTGATCATAACATCACTAAAGGCTCACCTATATTTTTCGTAGACTGTTTTTCAGTAGCGTGTTTCATCATGTACATAGCAATTTTATTTATGTCCTACACCTTTCTCTTATTTGGATACCTCAAAATAGTTTACAATTTCAAATAACTAAATTTCATCATTTCCTTGTGAAGCTACTCATTATAGTATAGTAAACTGAAGCCCTGATGGATCACCTAAGGACATCATGAACAAGTCACATGTAAGGGCCAGAGTCACATACATATTCCTTGCTAACTGGAAGCCTGAAGCCAGATTTCTTATATGGCATGACATCATTCTCAAGTCCTAAGTGGGGAAGAAAAAAACCTAAGCCTACAGAAGTAATTCGTTTAATATTCCTAATTAGTCATAACAAAATTATTTTACTAGAAAAAGTGTCTAAAGTACCTGCAGTCTAGTTCAGCTTGATCCTAAGTATTTATTTCTTTGGCCTGTATAATATTAGGTTGGATAATTGCCCTCTTAGTCTTCATAGCCAGCCTCTGAAATGGATTTTTTGTTTAGGTTAGAATAGTATCGTTTTGTTTTCTTTGCTATGGTACATAAAACTTTGTAAGAACTGAGAGCATATGTTTCACTTGTTGCTGGCTCGTTCAGATTAGGGTCTGTTCTCAATGTTACTGCTAAGGCTTGGAGTTCTGAGCATTTTGTGCATGGGAGACAGTACTCTGCTCCTGAGCTTACCCTCCAGGCAGGGGTCTTACGAAGAGAAAATGACATTTTAACCCTTCATTTGTTGATGGGATTGTAACAGGCTTGATTAAGTAGGAATGAGCTGGTTTTCCATATTTAGATAATGTGACTTCCATTTAAAGTAGTTCCTGTACTGCTAAAAATTGAATTCCTTGAAGAACCAACCATTGTTATAGAGATGAAGGTTTAGTGGAAACAACATTTGCTTATTCTCAAGTGAGTCGCCTGTTACTTCACCCAAGAGATTGGTCACATTCCGTAACCTCCGGAATGTTTCAGCCTCAGTTGGCAGTACTACCACCTCCTTCCTCTTGTGTCCATTTGCCTCAGAAGTGGAGCTGTGAACAAGTGAGCTGGGCTTTCTGAGACGTGCTGGTTTGTGTTGAAAGAATAGAGAGGTAAAGTGGGAGGACAGGCAGCATGTATGTAACTTTTAGTAAAAAGCTTACCACGTGTCAGTAGTCAGTTTTGTTTTGTCTGGTTTCATGAACAACAGAAAGACGCTGTCACGTGCGTTCTAGCCAAAAGTGTTGTGCACCAACCTAGGGGAGCTGTGTTCTAGTGAGGGTTTGATCACATACAGCTTGTAGGTACATTTTGAGAGAAGGCAGTGTGTGTGTGTGTGTGTGTGTGTGTGTGTTTCCAGAAAGGATAGTGAGATGATTATTTGATACAGTTTACAATTTGAAGGAAGAACCAATGTAAAGATCTATAGTTCTGCTTAGAACAAGTTACTCGTGTGAGGAGCTGGCCAAGGAAACTCCCCTGTGCTGCTCTATGCTTCACTTGTAGACCCAGATGTGTTTCCCACAGGAAGCGGTTCTCTGACTCTGGACATCAGCTAAATGATGGCAGCTTAATTCACTGTGGCACATGCTTCAAGGTCATACAAGCTAAGGACTCAGTGTTGTTAAAATTATTTAATCTCAAATTGGGGTTTCTACCCTGCCTTTGATCATTCAGTTCCCCGATAAAAGACACACAACTTTGATTTTTATGATTAGCTTTAACCAGCACTAGAGCTGGGCAGATATCTACTTTCTCTGCTATTAGAATCCATTTCCCCATCAATAATCCCATTTTATAACTTGCAGTGTTCCATCTGGGCATCCCTTAATTCCCCTTGGCCAGCCCTCATGGCCATGTTTTCAAGAGTCACTTGCCCTATGGCAGCTTCCTCCCCTTTCTACCTCCTTTTCCCCCTCAGAGTCTCCCTAGACCCCAAGCCATGGAACTGGTGACAACCCCCTTCCATCTTCTTCAGCTATTGGGTGAAGACATCGGTGTTGGTGAATCAGGGTTAACTTGGGAGCAAGGTTACCTAGCAGTGACTTGGGTGTGTCCTTTGGGTTCCTGTTGATTCTCTCATCCCTGGGCATCCAGGGCTTGGGGGCCAGTATTTAGCATTACAGTACAAGTAAAAGACCAAACCTCAACAAGGGTCACAACAGTGCCCCCTCTTGAGATGGCAAATTCTGATCAATAACCCGTAAATTAGGACTTTTCCTATGACTTGGCCATTTGTTTGAAGTGTTCATAGAACTCAAAAAATGTTTCACTTACATTTACCAGCTTTTTAGAATGACATTTATGCATGTTCACATGTGTCTGTGTGTATGTTTATGTGTGGGCAGGGAGGGTGCCTGAAGAGGCCAGAAGAGAGTATTGAATTCCCAGGAGCTGGAGTTACAGGTGGTCCCATGTGGATGCTGGACATGAGAGTCTGGGACTCTGAAGACCTGCAGGCACTCCTAACCCCTGAGCCATCTCACTCGTCTGCTTGCCAGTTTTTATAAAGATCATTTTAATGGTGCAGAAAGACAGCCAGAGGAGGAGGAGCAGAGGACAGTGTCTGGTGCATGTCTAAAAGTGTCTGCGCTTCTGTCTCCATGGATAGGGGCGAACTACTGTCCTGATAACTTACTTAGAAGTGTATCAAATCATGGACATCATGGTTAGTAATCCTTGTAGCACTTAATCTCTAGGACCCACGACCTGTCCCTGAGAGTTGGGGAGCTAAGGGTTCTGACTCTTCTATTTGTTCTTTCTGGTGACAGGCCCCATTCTCAGGCTATGTACAATGCTCTACCCCCATTGCCCAATTAGCATAAACCCAAGTGTTACTAACAGAGGCTTGTAATGAGCAAGCCAAGATGGAAATTTGAAGAATTTTGAGTTTTCTGTGCTAAGAATGGGGATCAATAGCAAGTGTATTTTTGATTTTATCAGTGAGAGTTGAAATCTTGATAATGCACTTCTTAATGTTTGTAAATCGATTGGGCTTCGGTTTTCACCTTTGCTATTGTTTACTATTGAAAGAAACCTTACTGTCTTTTAGTTTGTGATTTGACAATATTGGAGGGTATTAAATAAGATTATTGTTTGATTTATTTCTACACTTTTCATGGGCGGGGATAGAATCACCTTCTAGGTTTATGAGCAGTCCAGTCAGTGAACTTGTAATGATTTCCTAGAGACCAATATTGAGTCAGAGGTCTACTTATCCCATTAGAAATATAGAGTACCCAATAAATAGAACTATATGTTATTGATGTTCTTGCTTTTGTTGATAAGAAATTGCTAACTGTCAGAATAAAAATTGCTGGCTTAGAGCTAAAGAGCTAGCTTAGTTCCTAGCACTCACAGTGGCTAACCACGCTCTGTAACTCCATTTTTAGGGGATCTGACACCCTCTTCTGTCCTCTATGGGCACCAGGCATACATGTGGCACAGACACAGACAGAGAAAATACCCATATTATTAAAAATAAATGAATAGCTTTGTATTGGGAAGGCTGTAAGATTCAGATTTTTTTCATCACTACAGTGAACAATGCTTTAATTCACAGCGTCACTTACTACCAGTTTTAAGGCTATGTTCTTTCCTTTTTTTCATTTTAGGCTAGCAGGGAATCGTTTGCGGCAGCAGGGATGATTGGAACTGTTGTCTTTGTAACGCATTCGAGCCTTAAAGAGAAAGCACGTTTTACTCTTGTGCTTCCTTGACCTGCCATTCAAACTGAAGTCACTGAGTACTTCTGTACTTTGTGCAGACGCGGAGTTGGGACCCTGCTCATACAATCTGGCTGTTTCCCTTCTTTTTCTATTTTGGATGTGTTAATGGTTCTGTTTGTTTGTTTTGTGAATTAGGAAGGCAGCTCCAACACTTTAAATAAGGCCCCAACCCCCACCCAGCAGATGCTCAGCATTAAAAAGTAGACACCAGAAACTAGAGGCTTTCCAGTCAGACTGCCAAGCAGCATCCAGTTCAGCCAATCAGATCCACCCTTGACTTGCACAGTGGACTCCTGTCACTGCCAGGGAGCCATCAGAACCTCTGGCTCTGAATGCTGCTTGGTTCTTGCAGTACACTCTTTGTTGAAGTGAAATCATTTATTGTGGCTGAAGTTCAGTCCTCCTCCTCCTCTTTTTGTTTTTAACAGATGTCTTCTGCAGAGATTAGCAAATGCTGTTTGGCCTGGGTTCCCCCATAGTGTCTGCACTGCTCAGGAAATGGCCTGCCGTTTCCTTGCTGTGTTGCATTTCTTTAATTGGTGCTGTTTTAGCACAGCAGAATGTAGTGCTACACTGAATGGCTTCTATTGATACTCACTGTATTTTATTTATGTTTGATACTGGAGTTGAATGTGGAGTCTTCGCCCCCCACCTCATGAGTAAGCTTAGCACTGGCTTCCACTGACACTCTACCCCAATATCGTCTTGCCTGTTTTAAACTGAGATGGCAGGCTTTCTTACGTACGATGCTAATTGCTTAGTTAAAACTCTGCCTTAAGTGGATGTGGTGGGAAGTTCTAAGTCCCAGCTCTTGGAAGGCAGGGGAAATAGGATGGCTGAACTCAAGGCTAGCCTGTGGTACGTAGGGCACTGTCTCTTTTAATCAGAAAACACAAAACTAACAGAACGTGCTCTAACTTTCCGTGTTCTTAAAGCTACCTACTTTCTTTCTGATATTACATAGGAAACAAATAATCTCTAGCAAATGAGGTTCCAATGGCCAAGACTATTAAAATTGTTACTAAACTGCCTTTATTGTTTTCTATGGTCTGTTGAGATTTTAGACCTTAGCATTGCATAGAGAGGCAAAAGAATTATAGCAAATTTACATAGCTGGACACAGTAAAGCAAATTGAAACTTAAGTGCTACGCAACCTGGAAAATTTTGAAACTCAATTCACCTGAGTATGGTGGCAGACATCTGTAGTCCCAGCTACTCAGGGAAATCACTTGAACCTAAGCCTTTACAGTTTTGCAACATAAGTATGATATCATCTTCGGAATTTAGCCAACTAACCAACCAACCAATTAACCAAACAACCACAAAGAGCCTCCTTTCTCCAAAACTAAAGAATAAAGACTATTTGTGTTTATAAACACTATTTTACATTATGGGTTCCTTTGTTAAGTAAACATTTTCTTCCAAGGATAAACTTGATTATTGTTTGAAGATAAGATGGCTCTTATGGGGGGCTGGTGAGATGGCACAAAGTTGAGTACTTGTTCTTGCAGAGGGTTTGGGTTCAGTTCCCAGCACACAACATGGTAGTTCATAACTGCTCCAGAGTAAAGTTCTTACCTCAGTGGGCAACAGGCAAACTCATGGTACACATACATACAAGCAGGTACTTATACATACACATAAAATAAAACTTTAAAAAAAGGTTCCTTTTTTCCAAATTTGGGGCTGTTTTACTGAAATGAACATATTATACCCCACAGAATGGAGAGGACTTCTACTCTGCTTTGTTAAGAACAGAAATTTTCTGGGTTGTGGTGGCTTTGACCCCATCACTCAAGAGGCAGAGGCAGGCACAACTCTGTGAGTTTGAGGCCAGCCTAAACTACAGAGCGAGTTCCAGGACAGCCAGGGCTGAACTAGAGAAACCCTGTCTCAAAGAACCAAAAGAGAGAGGGAGGGAGGGAAGATGGGTAGGTTTATTTATTAGTTTATTAATTCTGGTGATTGAATTCAGTGCCTCGTCTTTATTAAGCATATATTGAGATCTGCCTACATTCCCTAGGTGAAATAATACAACATATTTAAGAGTATTATTTTAACTTAGTGTTGATATGGTATTAATATCCAGAAATGCATAATCGTGGGGCTATGGTCAAAGCTCCGTCAATAAAGCTCTCACCTTGAGTACACAAGACCCTGGGTTCTATCCCGAATAGCATAAAGAAAAAGAGTGCACAGTTGTACCATTTGAAATAGTAACAAATAATTAAATATTTAAAGTTTGCATAAAGCTTCTTTGTGTAGAACTGAACAAATTTACATCACCAATAGCTTCCCTAGTATTGGATTTCTACTTTAAAAAATG
The DNA here is from genome assembly GCF_900095145.1 of Mus pahari. Lineage (NCBI taxonomy): Eukaryota > Metazoa > Chordata > Mammalia > Rodentia > Muridae > Mus > Mus pahari. The sequence goes on along the minus strand of NC_034592.1, from coordinate 46,567,235 downwards.
TTTATTTATATTCATGTGTATATGTATGTTCCTTCTTACCTGTCTGTGAACCACATTCCTGCGGTACCCTACGAGGTCTGTATTAAGTAGGTCTCAAATCCTTGGACAAATGGCTGAGGAGACTTTTGAACATTTCAAAACGGACTTTGCCTCCAGCTTCTCCCAACATCCCGACCTGTTCTAGATTATAGATGGTATTTCACCCCACCCCCTCCCCTAGAGGCCCTTCCGAAAACAATTCCAGCCATTTTGATTACCCCCTTGGACCTTTTGCTTTCTTGGCTGCTGCACCTGGTTCCCCCCTCCTCCCCCGCCCCCTGGCCTCTTCTCATGTGGATCAGGGTCATGTCCAGACTGGACTCTGCTGGCTGTCCCTGCCTGCCTTTGGTTATGCTTTCCTTTCCATTTACAACAATTGCCTACAATCCCTCCAGTATATGCCTACAATAAATGCCCGGGTTACCCGGTCTCGGTTCAGAGCTTAGGTGTGAAGCCCTGGATCTATTCTTAGCAAAAAATAAAAGGAAAAAAGGAAGCTTATCATTGTTTTAAATTTGGCTTATGTCCATAACTCAAGTTTGCAGTGCTTGAAACACATTATACACATGTGATTATTTTTCTTATGTACATGTTGGAAATAATTATGAGTTCTGGTATTCAAACCCAAACCTTATACATGTCAGGCGAACATCCTACTACAGAGGTATATCTTCAGACATGGTTCTCTTTATTATGTAGATACCTCTTTTAAAAAGTGTGCAACACAAGATACAAAAACTATTTTGTTTTACTATTTAATAGTCTATAGATACTGCTTTTAATGATTATAGGTACCATCAATATTTATTTCCATGTTAACTGGCTGCTGAATTGTTTTTTTCAGATATTGTTTTTTCAGTCCTTTCAGTAGACGTAAATATTCTCACTTTGTAGATATGTAAAGTTACAGAACATTGTCAAGTAAAGTAGCATGCTAAGATATGTTATGTAAGAAAGGCCTGGCCAGGTGAGATGGTTCAGTGGGAAAATGTGCTTGCTGTCAAAGCCAATGACCTAAATTCAGTCCCTGGATGGCGCTGTGATTCGGGGCAGAGTGATGGTGACAATGAAGGCAGTGCATGCTAACCTCTTGAAAAATGTTCATTAAAACATGACTACCAGTGTTTTCTCACATCTGCAGGTGAGAAACATTGATAGGTATTTTCTGAGGTTTGGTATAGTTGAAGGATCTCTGTTATAATAGTTCCTTGTAGAAAAATGGTACATAACCAATATGTTAGTTGAATTATGTTTTCATAAAATAAAACATTGCTTTTTATATGTGTGATTTGAATACATCTCCTAGTTTTGACATGATTGTAAGGAGTTGTCTGTTGCTTATAAAACCCACTTGAGATTTTTATGAGACGTTTTATATTTGTCTGGCTTTATTCTCTAGAGTCATTTCAATTCTGCACAGTTTTTCCCCCTCATGCAAGTACCTGCCAAGTCACGTGTGAAAAATGCCACAATTAAACTTAATTTTTGATACTGTCAGCTTAGGGTTTTAATAAAGCATATATGCTTTAACATAGTCTTGTAATTTTTTAAAAATAAAAAATGGAGCATTTACTTTTATTTTTTATTCAGTTATGAATATTCTTTTAATCTATTTACACAAATTTTATTACCTCTTGAGAACTGCAGAATTTTATAGAAAGTGTATTTATTCTTGAAGTAACTCTTTTGCTATTTACTGTATTGATTAGAGGGATTGCGTAGTGTTTCCACGGGTATAGAGGAAGGGTGTGTGTGTCTACCCAGCCCTGGGAGGACAGAGAAAAGTAACCAACACCAGCTTCGTTCATCACCCACTTCAGCATGGAAACAAATATGTACACCTGAAGTCTGTTTCAAATGGTAGTCACTTTTTTTTCCTGTTTTTTTCCTGTTTGAAAGGCATCCTTTGACAGATGCTTTGGATCCAGACAATGCAGTAATGGTCTTCATCTGCATGGGGTCTTGGGTCTGCTTTGTGGGTGTAAGGTGTAAGGTAGTTTAGAGGGAAGTGTTTTCAGGCTCTGCCTCCCGACGCCACCCTATCAGAAGCTCCCCGGTACACTTTCCCTTCAGAGATGGCTCTTCACTTATCTCTGCAGTCTTTTCCATATTCTGCTCTGAGTCAGTGAGCCTATGACACCTCTTCGTTGTGCCTCATGAGTCTTATTTATAAGAATCCCTCAAATTTTGCTGGATATTCTGTTCTTTCTCCATTTACCTTAGTGAACCCATCTGCATTCTTTTTTTTTTTTTTTGGTTTTTTTTGAGACAGGGTTTCTCTGTGTTGCCTTGGCTGTCCTGGAACTCACTCTGTAGACCAGGCTGGCCTCGAACTCAGAAATCCGCCTGCCTCTGCCTCCTGAGTGCTGGGATTAAAGTCGTGCGCCACCATGCCCGGCACCCCATCTGCATTCTTAATTTGAACTAAATTTTATAGGATTTATTTTCGAATCTTGGATTATTTTCTTTAAAAATTTTAAATAAACTTTATTGTAAAAAACAAAAGAAACAAAACAAAACAAAAAAAATTAGTAGGAAATAAAAATACCACACACAAAAATTAACCAGACTCAAAGTCTAGACAACTTAATGAACTTAAATATTGAAATGGAAGCTATGAAGCTTCTCACTGAGTTTTATACATTCAGTATCATACAGTATTTTAACTTTTACCTGCTTGAGGGAACATCTCCACTTGAATGAATGATAGTAATGTGGATCTTTCTGGCTTTCAAAACAAAGTCACCATACTCTCCCACTACCTGTTTATTTCAATGTGTAACTTAGAACTTTATGGTCTTTGCTGTCTTGTTAATTTAACATGAACTCCTCTCATATCCTCCCCTGGGGAGAGGGCTCAGTGAATGATGCTGTTGCCTTGTAAACACATGAAGACCAGTGTCTGGTCCACAGAAGCCACCTACAGCCAGGTGCTGTGGCTTTCACCTATAGTCCCAGGGTACCTACAGCATGATGGGAGGTGGAGATAGGAGAACCCCTGTCCACAGCACCAAAGGGCAAAGAGGACAACCTGCCTCAAACAGGGTGGGAAGCAAGGGCCTGATGCTCTGTGTGATATCTGAGGCCTCCTGATGTTTATCATCACTGTAGATGTGTGTGTGTGTGGGTGGGTGTGTAGACACACCCACCCACACACATAAACAGAGACAGAGATTTTAACAAAACTATATATCTTGGGTTATTAATTCCTTCCGGAAGTTTTAAATCTTAACTCTCCAGACTCTTTATTACCCTACTGTAATTCACAACCCCCCAGGTTTCCATCACTCACTACATTGTTTTGTGTATTTGCTTTTATTTGCTTGCTAAAATGAAAGTGTTTTAGATGCTTCCTGCAGTGACTTTAAAAAGCCATTCAGCTGGGCGTGGTGGCACACGCCTTTAATCCCAGCACTCGGGAGGCAGAGGCAGGCAGATTTCTGAGTTCGAGGACAGCCAGAGCTATACAGAGAAACGCTGTCTTGAAAAACCAAAAACCAAAATCCAAAAAACAAAAAAACCGTTCATCAGGTTGCTCTGGCTTAGTTTACTGAAATCGGCAGTAGTAATCGTAAGTGCTTAATGCTTACATCTGTAGCTCTCTATAGATGATGGTGTCGAGCTAGATGCAGTAAGACCGCCACAACTCCCTGTTCTCTCACTTAGTGGAACACTGAGCAGCTGCCGGGTTCCGTCTCTAGAGGCAGGGCTCATGGCCTCTTTTCTCAGGAACTTAGCACTAAAAGTGTGGAGTGGGCGATCAAGGTGTCCTTTGCTCTGTATTTTGTTGTTTTGCTTTGTTCTGTTCACAAGTGTGCCTGCATGTTTGCTGGTGCACCACGTGTATGCCTGGTGTGCACAAAGGCCATGACAGCTCCTTCTGTGTGGCCAGTTCTCATATCTTGGTGCAAGCTTCTCCCTGAGAGTGGAATGAAGATTATTCATCTTCTGCTTTTTTTTTTTTTTTTTTTTTTTTATCCTTTTCTTTTACATTCTGTTTTTTTTTTTTTTTTTTTTGGAAGGGATTATTATGAGGATTTGTTAAAGCAACACATGAAAGCTATTAACCTGAAAACACTGACAGTGTGTTGTTTTTAATACTAAAGCGTTTAAGAGATGTCTTAAATAAAGCCCTGTTAATGAAGAAGTTTCTAGAAGGTCAGATTTCTCAGGGATAGACTTCAAGTCATTAACAGCTTAGGAAGTGGCTTAATGTACAGTTTCCCCTGGGTTCACGGCTTACACTGGATTCGTCCAGGAGATACTTTTAATCTTTGATAAGGATTAGTGTGTAGCAATTTCTCCTGTTTTCAGTAAATGACATTTTGACTGCAGGTTGGGCTACTAATCATAGAGGAAGTGTTTAGAATCAGTCCTTTGTGATACATTTAAGGCCCCTCGATTCTTTTCCTGATGACTGTCTGAAGATAAATTTAGCCTGTAAACCAGTGTCCTATAGGTTATTCTCTGAGTAAGTAATGTTGCTGACTCTGGACGAAGCCCGCCCTGCCGCACTGAAGGTGGCAGGAGCTTTGGTCCCGTTGGTGTCTCGGCAGTTTTGCGTTTCCTTCGTTAGGTTAATTCAAGGAGAATTCAGACAAGTTCTAAGGAAATGGCTTCTGAAATGTTCCAGTATGACTTAGCTGATTGCCAATTCTGTTTCTGTTGCAGGTTTCCCAACAGTGATGTCACAAGATTGACCACACTGACACAGTAAGACCGGTGACTGTTCAACTTCTAAGTCCATTTGTTTCTCTGAGAATAAGAACCAAGTTAGATGTTTATCAGTAAACTACCACAGTCTCTCTACCAGCCACTTGAATGTTCACATTTTCAGCGACTCATAAGTCATATTCCTAGGCATTTAACTACTTGTAAAATACCTTAAAGAACTTTAAAATAATTTAAGATGAAAGTTTAATTCATAACTAAAATTATTACATGCGTATTTCATTGTGAATCATGCTGTCATACTGTAACAAAAGAATGAGCATTGAGGAAATTGTTTATAGGACCTCTCCTTTCGGCACACTCTCTTAACTAAGCATAGAAGCAGTCGTTAGCAGAGGCACTAAAATCATCATAAGACAAAGCCATGTGCAGATCTTAGTTGCACACAGAATTTCTTTTGGAAGTTGTTTTAGGTTTGCTGATCTGTGCTGACTAGAGAAGTTTTCTTTTCCCTGGAGGCTCTCTGACTGCTTCCTCCCACTGATGCTTAAGGAAGCATTGTTACTTTCTCTTCAATACATCCTTTCCTCCTTTCCCTCCCTGCCCCCTTCCCTTGCTCTTCCTTTTCCTTCCTCCCTTTGTCTTCACTCTTTGTTGTGGTAGGATGGAATCCTGGCCTCACACATACTAGGCAAGTGCTGGATCACCACATTGTGTCCAAAGGGTTTTTTGTTTTGTTTTGTTTTGTTTTGTTTTGTTTTGTTTTATTTTGTTCGTAATCATCAGGGTTTTATTGATCTAATTGAATATTTTACAACAACGCACTAAAGCATTTCTCTGGGACCTTTCTATGCAGCTGTCCTGCTGTTACTCAAGTTAAAATTATTAAGTAGCTAATTGCAGTTGTTCTAAATCCAAGAATTTCAGGAAGAGGTGATGTTTGGCGTTATGGGATACTAAGTAAAGGCAAGTCTTCCTTTGAGATTAAGTGGTTGTGGTTAGAAACTTTACTTTGTGACAGTGGCTGGACTGTGAGTCCCTCTTCACATCCTCCAGTCAGGAGAGGAGAGGGAACTACAGCACTGACTTTGGGGGCCACCAAGCCTGGGTCAAGAAAGGTGATGATGAGTTATTGAAGACAGTGGGGAGAAAAGTCAGCAATCCATGGGATATCATGGATGCCATCAGGAGATGACATAGGAGGAAAGTTGTGGACTTTAGGATTGCAAAGTTAAGGATACAGGTAGCACTTCTGTGTTCTATAACATACAGGTATATATTTTAAAATGTTTTTAGCAATTTGTAGAAAAAAAGAAAGGAAATTACAATTGCTCTTCTTTCCCTCTATATTACAGTCCACACAGGTAATACAACTTTCACTGTTTTGGTTTTTTGGTGAGGAGCTTTGTCAGCTCCATCAAAGCTTGTGCGTGATCCTAAGTCCAGTCTCGTTAAAACTGTTTCCCTATCAGAAGATACCTAGTGACTTCCTGTTTCTCACTAGTTCAGATCCATATTCTAATTGGGTATCCTGATTGGCTCCTGAATACATGAAAACATTCAAGGATAATAACAATATTATATCCCATATAAATTACATGTGCTACATTACATATATTTTATGCCATTCTTATATCATTATTTTTACATAGAATATTCTTTTTTCTTTTCAAGGTTTAAAAATTTACTCTGATACAAGCATATCTTCCCCTGAAGCTCTGTGTATATTCAGTCATCTCTCTGAGGGCATATCTTCCCCTGAAGCTCTGTGTATATTCAGTCATCTCTCTGAGGGCTTCCCTAATCATCGTAATCAAAAGTGATTCTCTCTTCCTAACGGTTTGATAATACTTAATTTTTATTAGTTCTGTTTTAGTGATCATTGACTCTTATGTTTTGGATTGATTTTGAATACATCAACCTTTCACTGTACTTTCTACTGTACTCAGCAAGTGTTTGTTGGTAGTCATAAACATATTGGTAGCTAAATTACTTAATATCTTTAGTTTCTCCTATATTAAAATTGAATGAGGATTTCAGCGTGTGTATTGAACAGGGTACATAGGAAGGAAGATAGGTTTTAGGTTGATGTTGAGTGCAAGTAATGAGGTCACTGTGTGCTACTTTGCAACCTTACACCTTGGTATAGTCAACTATGAAGTGATGCACTGTGCTTACTTAAAAGGATTGTACTAATATTTAAATAGAATGTCTTACCTTTCTTGCTTATTATTTGTGTTAACTGTGGCTTGCTTCTTTATAGACTGCTAAGAGGCATGAAGTCAACTATAAAGACCTACACATCAAATTTTATGATATTCACAATTTATCGTAGCCCTTGCATGTTTGTTTCAATAGGTTTCCACCTTCTTCTATGTATATTTGTGCATGCCCTTGCATGTGTACATGTGTGTTGGGTGCATGTGCCAGATGGCAACCATGGTATCATACATACCTCAGGAGCCATTCACCGTGGTTTTTTTGAGCCAAGCTTGGTCACTAAGACCTGAGACCCCTAGATTAGGTTAGGCTTGCTAGACAGTGAGTCCCACGGCTCTGCCTTGTCCCCATCTCCTCAGCACCGGGATTACAAGTGTGGATACCACACCTACCTTATTATGGGTTCTGGGGATCAAACTCGGGTCCTCGTACTTGAACTACATGCCCTTTACAAGCTAGTCTGATCTCCTCAGTCTCCATATGTATCTATAATATACATAAGTTTATCAGGGTCACATACATCTCTGCCTTCCTGGTACTTTAATTTCTAGCAAGGAGGCATTCAATTAGAGCTACCGATGTAATATTCTTTTATTTGGGAAAGGCAATCATGTTTGACCAGAATGCTAACCTCTAGGCCAGAATAAACTTGAGAACAGTTCTGCCTGGACCTTGGAATATGGATAGAATTGGAGGGGTGATATTTTGTACAGAATTTAGGAGCATGGACGTGAGTCAGAAATGGTTATATTTTCCCTCTGTGGTTTATGTAATAGTTGTACTTAAAGATTCAGGTTTTCTTCCCTAGGAATTCTACTTCAATTTCAGGAGTGTAAGAAGAAATAACGTTCCCGAAGCACTCAGCACAGAGGAGAGCACATACTAACTTCTTTTGACTCTCATATACATTATCAACAGTTACTCGCCTAAGATATCAAGTATCTAGTTTTGTTTTGTTCTGATATAACTTGTATTATTGTTTTATGATTACCCTGTAACTTGATTAAAAATCTCTGCATAAGCCGGGCGGTGGTGGCGGCGGCGCACGCCTTTAATCCCAGCACTCGGGAGGCAGAGGCAGGCGGATTTCTGAGTTCGAGGCCAGCCTGGTCTACAGAGTGAGTTCCAGGACAGCCAGGGCTACACAGAGAAACCCTGTCTCAAAAAACAAAAACAAGAACAAACAAACAAAAGTCTCTGCATAGCATCTATACAAAGCATAATAGGATATTCCCATTAAAAGGTTGTGTGTGTGTTGAAGGGGCATGCTGCTGTGGGCATATGTTGTGCAGAGGACGGTAGGTAAGAGTCAGCTTTCTCCTTCTTCCATGTGGGTTCCGAGGGTCGGACTCAGATCATCATACAGGGGGTAGCACCTGTAGCTATTGAGCTATTTCACTGGCTTAGAATAATTCCCTCTTCTCGAATCCCCCCAATATTTTTTCTCTAAGAGAATATACATTTTTATTTGCATCCAGTTTTGTGTACATTGAATGTCATTGCAATGGCTAGCACTATAATTATTTGCATTTTTAAATAATCTTAATATTTTGCTATATACTTAATGATCTGTCATAAACACGCTTTAAATAACTTAAGTAGAGCGGCCAGAAAGGTGACCCAGAGGTTAAGAACACTGACTGCTCTTGGAGAGGACCTGGGTTCAATTCCCAGCATCCACATGGCAGCTCACAACTGTCTGGAACTCCAGTGTCAGGGCATCCAACACCCTCACACAGACACACATGCAGGCAAAACACCAATCCACATTTAAAAATATGAAGATAAATAATAAATAATTTGCTGGGCAGTGATGGTACATGCTATTTAATCCCAGCACTTGTTAAGCAGAGGCAAGCAGATCTCTTGAGTTTGTGGCCAGCCTGGTCCATAGATCAAGTTCCAGAACAGCTAAGAGTACACAGAGAAATTCTGTCTCAAACAACAACAACAAAAATTAATGTAATTCGTATTTCTATTAAAATTCCCTTTTTCCTTGGTAATTTTATTATGAATGTTATTTCAAATTTGTAGTTCTACACAAATAGAAACCAACTTCATAATTGATACTTAGAATAATATAATCTTACAGTGTCTCTATGATTAGAAATGTCAGTGTTAGGTTATAAATTTTAATATTAGTTAGGCTTCTGTCCCCAGATAAAAGGAAAACCTGGTCAGATTTGGCAATAACATGTGCATGCCGTCTGCTGCTCTCACTCCTCTGAGTAGGGAGTAAACAGTGATGGTGTGTGCACAGTGTGCCCTGCTTGTGTTTCTGTCGTTTGAGACACAAGGAATGTGCATAGCTCTAGCTGGCCTGGAACTCACTGTGGAAGGCCTGGACTCAGCTCACAGCTGTCCTGTTTGTCTTCTGAGAGCAGGGGTGGGAGACACGATCTGTCCAGCTGAATAGAAGGCTTCCTCACAGGAAGAGGTGGGGCACTGTGGCTTCCTCCTCTCTTGATGAAATGTAGCTGTGGTAATTGGACCATGGCTGGAGACCATGTGCTGAGAAGGGGACAAAGGGAGTCTCCAGAATGCCCTGATGTACCTGGCCGGCCCCGTGTTTCATGTCTTCTCTTCTTGTGGCAGAGTTCAATTTCTGTGTTGCATAAACTTCTGGTTTTGTGTTACTATGAATGGCTTAAGCTAACCTTGTTAACACTAAGATAGCTTCAGTTTTTAGGAAGAAAACCTCTACCATTGGGAAAAGTTGTGGGGTTTGTTTGTGTGTGTGTTTTTTTTAAATTTTTCCCTTGTTACTTACTTGAATTCTACTGTTATTTTGGTAGTTTGAGTTTTAGGAGATTAGAAAAACCATATCCAGTCACTGTCTTTTCCAGACAAATCAAGCCATTCCCTCCTGGAGGTTTAGCCCTGTAATCCCAGCTACCCAAGAGGCCGAGGTTAGGAGGTCTCAAGTTCAAGACCTGGCATAGCCACATAGTATGTTCATAGCCAGCCTGGGCTTTTTGTGATCTCTCTCAAAATGCAAGAGTATAAAGGGCTGTACCTGTAGCTCAGTGGTAGAGTACTTACTAAGCATGTGCGAACTCCTTGGTTCCATGTGTGTAAGACAGGTTGAGATGAACAGGTGTACATATTTTATTTCAGTACTGTTGAAATATAAAGTTTTTGTTAGCGAGTGCAATTAGGATGTCAAATCTTTAATGAAAATGAAGTTAGGAATCTAATGATAGGTTCTTTTAATATTAATAGTTTTAATATTACTTAGGTTTTTCTGTTACATATTTTTAATACCAATGCACTCATCAAGGCTCATTTTATTTGAACCTTTAACAATTTAGATGACGTAGTATTACATTGTACAAATGGATAAGCTGAGATGTCCCCAGTGTATTGTAGTGGTTAGTAATGATTCTTGTTAAATCATTATCTGTAACCAGCCATTTCCATAACAGGCTTGTTGTCTATTACCTGACCACTATTTTCCCGCTTATAACACTGAAGCTAGAGAGTTTAGAAAGTCTGTACAGGAATTTTTAGTCTTCATGTAAGCCCAACATGCTAAAAAAGTCAATAATATAAAATAAAGTTAAATATAATATAATCTATAGCATATAGTAGAGCTATAAAATATCTTAGACATTTTGAATCAGAATATTTTATAAAAGATCTTCAGAATTACTGTATAGCAACCATCTAATGTACTTTATATAAATCCATTTCTATTGCTTTTTTTTTTTTTTTTTTTTTAGATTTATTTATTTATATAGGTGAATACACTGTAGCTGTCTTCAGACACACCAGAAGAGGGCATCAGATCCCATTCCAGGTGGTTGTGAGTTACCATGTGGTTGCTGGGAATTAAACTCAGGACCTCTAGAAGAGCAGACAGTGATCTTAACCCCTGAGCCATCTCTCCAGCCCTCTATTGCTGTTCTTAAATGTGTATTTGAATAAAAGAAGCTTTCCATTCAGCCATGATACATCCTCTAAAAGTTTTACACTGTTATATCTGCTTTCAGTGGTGAGCATGGAGAGCGCATGTGGTTTTGCAGTTGAACAGTTGCATGTGTAATGACACTGTTTCACAGACTTGCTATACCCTTGATGGTTTTTAAACTGGATCTTCCTTAGGTAGTCTTTCAAAAGCTAGGATCACAGGTGTGTACTGTCACATCTGTCACTGGCTTTTGAACATGTGAAGGTGGACAAAGTTAAAACATCAGTTGATTTAAGCATACCTTCTTATTTATTTGTCTGCTTGAAATGGGACACAAATTTAAAAGGTCTAGGAATAATCGCAGACGCATTAGAGACTGTAGAAGAAAGACTTGTTTCTCATGATGATACTGTGGGGACTAGGAACTAGACCACATAAACCGTTTTCAGTTACGGCTGCTTGGAGTTTAATTTGGTTGGAGTAGTATTCTCTTCTCATATTTTGTAAGACCCTGAGGTGCACATGTACTACAAGGTGTGTGTGTACAGACATAATAGTCAAGGAGCCAGTGACATGCAAGGGCAGTCAGCCCATTCAGTGTCACACACTGAGTTACGGGATTTCACTATTGTAGTTTGTTCTTTTCATATATTTATAAAATCTGTAGTAAGAAAGCATTTCTGTAAAAATGGAAAAAAGCTTTTTATTGTACAGCAGCAACCCTTTGAGTTACCACGGTATGGGTGTTTTAAGAAGTCTTAGCACTGATATGTCTTTCAGAACACCACGTCCACAGGATATGCCCGTGGTAATGTAAGATAGAATGCCTGGACTTGGCAGCACACAAAGGACACTATGCCTCATGATTGCACTCGTGTTCCCTGGTTTCTCCATGCTCAAGACACCCCTGGACTTTTGATATTAAAATTGATAATTTTTCTTTCTTCATTGCTCTCGTCATCAAATATTCCTGTCTATCTTTTTCTAAAGATTCATAGTGTCTCTGTCAGCTTTGTGGAAAGAAAACAAATTGGAAAACATCCACTTGGCTTTAAGTTTAATGCTATAGTTTATTTCAAATTTCGCTTTCTTCATAGAACATTATCAGAATTAGAGCGATCTTCCATTCATGTTTCTACCATCTATTGTTTCTATTATCCAGTGTTCTTCTGTATGGGGACTTTCAGGCCTGAATACACTTACTCTTATCTTTTAGGTTTGAGGTGAGCCCAGACTGTTTAGAGAAGAGAATAATACATATGTGTATGTATGTGTATTTTTTCCTTACTAGCATCTATGTGAATACACGCATGCCTACACACACACACACACACACACACACACACACACGCACACGCACACACACATATATATATACATAGACACAAATAAATACACATATGTATATGCATATATGTATGTATATACATATAGATACGAGTGAGAAAGATACTCTAAAATTTTCCATTATTAATATAAAAATTAATGTAAATGTATTCCTAGATCATTAAAGATATCCACTCTAGAACTGGTATCTGCCAAATGTTTTCAGGGGTGTGACTTTATTTATATTGGTCTAATGAGACTCTACTCTCAAAATACACTTGATATGAAAGCGATTTACTTGTGCCATTAAAGACTTGATAGCATACTAAGCCAAATCAAAGTATTGTATTTTTGTAGCAAGAAATGGAGAGATTATTACTTAAATTGTTCAGACATACCACAGTACACGTATTACAAATTCAAATGTGGTTAGAAAGTGTAATGGTTAGTGTTTTCAACCTGATAGAAACTAAGCTGATCTAGGAGCTGGACCTCTGAGCATGCTCGAAGGAGATTGTCTTGTTCTGCTAGTTGAAGATCCATCTTAATTGCTGGTGGGACCTGGGTTTGCATAAGTGAAAAAATTGAACTGAGCAGTTACTTACATCCAGTAACTGCTGTCTTCTGATCATGGATGGAAGGACTGTAACCTGGAACTGTTCGCTAAGCAGAGCCTTTTCTCCCTTAAGCTGCGCTTTGGCAGAGTATTTTATTATAGCAATAAGAGAAGAACTAGGGCAGAATGTGTTACTGAGAAAGAGGGCTGCTGCTGATAAACACAACTTCATAGCTTTTAGGACTTGGAACTATTTTGTTGGAAGAATGTGAGAGTTTGGAATGTTGTGCTGGAAACATCAATGAATGCTGGAATCATAGCACAAAGAGCCAGCCTTTTGTTTGTTTGTTTGAGACATCGTCTTTCTATATAGCCCTGGCTGTTCTGGAACTTGCTATGTAAACCAAGCTGGTCTCGAATTACAGAGATCCACATTTACAGCGATCCATGTTCCTCTGCCTCTCAAGTGCTGGCTTGATGGGTCGTTCTGCAGTAGCTTAGCAGGTGGGAGTGGCGAGGGAGATGGAGATAGCTCTGACCTACGTTATGAGGGTTCAGATGGGGAATAAGTAGTCTATCAGGAAATGGGATATGGACTGTTTTGTGATATGTTGGCCACTAAGCTGGCTTTATTTACTTAGCTCCTGCCAACCTAAGTGAAGTTAAATTATGAGCTGATGGAGTACTTTGGTAGGGCCGGGCTGTGCTGAGAAGCCAGCTGTGGTTGCTGAGGAGATGTGGATAAGCCTGCTGTCATCTTCCTGGGTAGCAGAGGAGTCAGGAGAGCAAAGCCCCACGGACGGAAGGCTCCAGTCCAAGTGTAAAGGACTCAAGCCCTGAAAGCAACTGCCTAGGGCAGTAGGGTGGCCCCCTTGATAAAGCGATCTTGCATTGAGAAGTGAATTCCCAAGAGGTTCCAGTCACAGCAGACCTGAGGGGATGAGGCTACAGCAGCAATAAGGCAGGGATATTGTATGCAGAGAGAATAGAAACCAGCAGATGCTATGGGAGGTAGTCACAGGACTGCATGTGTGTGTGTGGGGGGGGGGCACGGTAGTAAGGTTGATTGTAGAGCATTTTCCTAGCAGGTGTGAAGCCTTAGGTCCAATCCCTAGGGCCATAGCCTCCAAATGTGAAGTCAAGTCAAGCCACTGGGGGGTTTCCTTTCCTTAGATTTGTATCCACCTCCTTGGTTAATGTTTAATGCGATTGTTTCATAGTTAACACTTTTTATATTGGATGCTGTAAAGGAATCAACCATGTTTAATTCATTAGTGACACTAAATCATAATGATAAATCTTCAGGCCTTGTATGAATATATATTTCTGCCATTATTTCATGATTTTGTCCCTAAGCTATACACTTGTAGCATACTTAAGAAAGTCCCATTATCTTGGTTCAATAAACATTGTATTCTTTTTAACTTGTTAAATTTAGAAAAGTAGAAAATAGCTGGGTAGTGGTAGCTCAGCCTTTAATCCCAGCACTTGGGAGGCAGAGACAGGCGGATTTCTGAGTTTGAGGCCAGCCTGGTCCACAGAGTGAGTTCCAGGACAGCTAGGGCTATACAGAGAAACCCTGTCTCAAAAAACCAAAAAAAAAAAAAAAAAGTAGAAAATACACTGTTACCATTTTCTCAAAGTTTATAGTCCAGGGAAAAAGAGATGTAAAATGAATAGAACAGAATTACTATATACCTTGGGGAAAATGTACATAATATATCTTATGAACATTAAAAGACAGGTGTAATGGCTACTTATGGTTGTCAATTTGACTATATCTGGAATGAACTACAATCCAGAATTGAAGGGCTCATCTGTGATACAGATCTTGAGGCTGGAAGACACAGGATTCAAGCCTGGATCTTGGCATGCAGATCTTGAGGCATAGTGGCTATGAAAAGCTTAGGCCCAGGCAAGGCAGTACAGGCCTTTAATCCCAGGAGACTAAGGCAAGGAGATCTGAGTTCAAGATCAGTTTGGGACAAAACAAGTCCCAGATCTAGCAGTTGCTCCATCCCACATGGGTAGTTGTTTCAGCTGGGCTGTAGAAGTAGATTCTAACAGATGTGCTGGCAAGTAAGTGCAAGTGGTGAAGTAGAGCAAATCTTCCTTCTTCTAGTGCCTTTATGGAGGTCTCCAGCAGAAGGTGTGGCCCAGAATAAAGGTGTGTACCACCATGGGTGTGGCTGCCTGCTTATAGCTCTGCCCTGGGACGGTGGGAAGTCAGTTATGGCAGAGAGCTCTGGTTTCTATCCAAAGACCCTGCCTCACTTAGTAAGATGAAAGAACAATCAAGGATGATCACAATATCAACTGTGGAGCTCCACGTGTATGTGTGTCTGCTTTTTGAACCATGGGTGCTGATACTGTAAACTATCTTTTGAAAGCACTTATGATTTCTAATTATAACAAGTTTCCACAGATATATATTAATACATGCACACGTGCACACGCGCGCGCGCGCACACACACAGAAGTTGAATTAGTTTTCATAATAAAGGTTGAAAAGCATTGTTACTCTGTTGCAGGTAGTTCCTGATCACAGTTTTTCAACATATTGCAAAAGTAGCATTCATTCAGTAGAAACTACTTTCAGTTTTGAACTGTGATCTTTTTCTGGCCTAGTGACACTCTTATTATGCTGGGCAGTGGCAGCAAACCCAGCTTATCAGCCCTGAGTCGACAGGGTAAACATCTGTGCCCTAACGTGTTGCTAGACCATAATATTCTATAGCTTGAGTGTATTAAGTATATATATTTAAATTAACATTGACTTTGCAACTTCACAGATGCTGAGTGTCTGCATTACCCTGTCCCTGTCTGTTTTCTTTTGCCTTTCATTGCCCACACTTTTAAGTTGTTGGAGTTTTGGTGGTTGGGGTGGGGTACCGGGCATCTGAGCATCTGCTTGTCACACACACATACTGTAAAAGAATTGCTGTTTGACAGGAGGTTCTTTAGCAAATTTTGCCAATTAGTTCTTTGAAAACGGGATTATGGTTATAAAACAGGACCAAGTAGACAGCCTGGTACAATCATACAAAAAAATAGGGCTTGAATTTTATGGGATTCCCACATAAAAAAGCATGGTGGTGTGTGCTTGTAATCCCAGCCCTGAGATTTAGTCCCATACCGCTGCACTTCATGCTTCAGAACTATCTAGCGATCATAGCACCTGTATCTGTGCTTAGCTATGATAGGGATTAAACATTTGAATCTGATTGCTCTACACAATACTACATATGAGGTATGTTTATGGTAGCTATCCTATTGTTTATTACTGAAGTGGAAATTTAAGCACTACTATTCCATTCAAAAATATGAACTTTTCAAAATATTTTATGAATCCCTGAGAGATGGCTCAGTGGTTCAGAGCATGCACATAATGCTCCTGCAGAGGACTAAATCCAGGGTTCTCAACACCTACAGAAGGTCCTCACAGCCTCTGTGACCACCTCCATGGGGACCTGGTGACTCTGGTCCTCTGGGCACACACACACATGTGTAACCTCCATTAGCCACCCAGAGATACAGATAATTAACAACAAAAGTAAATCTTCAGGAACGATTTCTATCATGGGATGTGAACTTCTTTAGGATAAAACTGCCGTCCCTACTCTGTCTGTTGCTGGTGTTGGGATCTAAGTCCCCAGTCTTGTCTGCATAGTCGCTCAACTGACTGACTTTTAAAGTGTGTCTTTGTAGGCATTGGTTATATGTTCAGCAAATGTTTATACAGCATAATTTCACAATACTGTGACTCAATTTTTTCTGTTTTCTGAAGTGCCATTTAGAGATAAGATAATAATTTTAGACTTGGGGACCAATAGTATGTTACCATAAACAGTAAGTCACTTATATCTTTTCATACATCATACATTGAACACTATCCAAAGAATTATAAACAGAGTAACTCTAGATGCAAGGGCTTGTATGGAAGTTTTATGTGAAGAGAAAGTTGGAGTTGTTAGCTAAAGTTATCTGTGCATTCTGTAGCTAGTACTCTGTATTCTCAGATGTTTCTGTCTTAACTACTGTACTGTGATCACTTTTACAAGTGGAATATGGATTTAGTAAAATGAATTTTACTAGCTGTTTTGGTTACTTCGGCATTGGCATGACCTAAATGCTCAACAGAAACAACACAAGGAAGGAGAGGCTTGTGTTTTCAGTCTGGGAGGAAGGGTATGGCAGCTCTGGTGTCAGTGGGAGCATATGACAGACTCTTTATGTGGATGCCGACATGGAGGTGAGAGAGCTAGAGCAGGACCCAGCACCTGTAACCACAGTCCTCATCCTTGTGACCTCTCCACCTGGTGTGCACTGCCTTATAAAGACTCCAGAGTCCTCCCAGTGCTGCCAGCAGCCACTGAGCTAAGCACTCAATGCAGGAGCTCGTGGGGGAATCTTTAAATACAAACCTTAACACTAGTCATTTTATTTCTCAAATAAAATAAAGGTATTTCAATCAGAAAGAAATGATTTGGGAGGTCCAAGACTTTGGGTAGAGGGACATATTTTCTCCCCAGAGAATAGGAATTTATTATGTTTGAGTGGGTATAGTACTTGCTAATTTAATTATGTCTTGGGTTGAGTATAATGTTAATGGCAAATAAATACTGAGGAAGTAAAAGCTCTGGAATATGATTTTAATTATTTATCATCATACTCTTTAAATGAAATAAAGCAAGTTGCTTGAAGTTAACCCCTATGTGTATGTTTCTTAAAATCAATTACATTTCTATCAAAATTAAAGTCACAAATTGAAAATATGTGTTTGGAATAAAAATCATTACAGAACATTATTTAAATTTGAACTTCATTTGTAATAAAACTGATTCATTTCACTTGTTTAATACTTATATCCAGAAGTAAATATCGTATCATGGGAACAAATATGAGTGCTTTTTAAAACAGTTTTTATTATATGTGTATGCGCATGCCTGGTACCTGCTGGGGTCAGAGGAGGATGTTGGAGCCTCTGGAACTGGACTTAGGGTTGGTTTCAAGTCACCATGTGGATACTTGGATGCGGCCCCAAGTCTTCTGCAAGAGCACTGAGTTAACTCTTCAGCCCCCAAGTTTTTATTTGAAATTATGAGGACTCTTCATGCAAAATGGCAATGCAGTATGTCAGTACAATGTTAATTTACCTGTGGCTTCCCTTGTTACATGAAGCACTCTGCTGACTTTTTATTGACAAATGTGACGGTCTCCTTGGCATTTATCACATTTATAAGGCAGGTTTTACTATTTCTCATGTCTCCTCCTCCTTCTTTGTAAATCTACTTAGTCAAGTTATGTTTAAACACAAAGACTCTATTTCTCCTGGCTTTTCCTATGCCCTCCCAAGGGGTACATAAGGAATGTGTGTGGCTGGCTGCAGCGGCAGAGTAGGCTTTGAAGAGCTGACTTGGCCGTTAGTGTTTGAGCCGTTGTGCAACTGTATGCACCTCCTGGAGAAAAGTCTCTCCTAGTTTTCTTTTGTTTTGTTTTGATATAGTGCTTTCTCTTGGGTCTTCAATCTATCAGAATTAAGATCTTTAGAAGATTGGCCACCTCCATAACTTGAAATCTGTAGAGGAAGGAAGACAATGCATTACACACAAAGCTGAAGGGTCTGAAGATGCATTTAAGTCAAGTGTTCTCACTTTGGAGAAAAGAGAACCTCAGAGTGACATTATGTGACATGTGTATTATTGCATAGACTGTGGCATTAGTATCTTAATTCTGTATCTAGTTTTTTTTTTTTTTTTAATATTAGGTGATTTTCTTTTGGTGTGTTCTCTCTCTATGTCTCTTTCTGTCTCTCTGTCTGTCTCTATGTCTCAATCTCTCTGTTTCTCCCCCCTCTCCCACCTTCCCTCCTTCCCTCCCTTTCCCTCCCTCACTCATTCTCTCTCATGTTGGTTTAAGAAGGATCTGCCAGTCAGTGGTGGTACACACCTTTAATCCCAGCACTCCTGAGGCATAGGCAGTTGGAGTTTCTGATCTCTGAGTTTGAGACCAGCCTGGTCTATAAGAGTGAGTTCCAGGACAGTCAGGGTTACACAAGGAAACCCTGTCTTGAAAAACAAAACCCAAACAAACAAACAAACAAACAAACAAAAAAACCCAGGAAGGTGTGTGGGGGGGAGTGATCCTGTTTCCGGCCCGCTAGCTACTGTGTGTAAAAGTCACCAGTTTCCACCTTAAAAGGAGACTGACCCTTGACATCTCTGTAGATTACCCTTTCCCTTCTGATTCCAGGCAGCCAGCCCTTAAAAGGACACATGATGTTGCTCCTGTATTGCTTAAGGCCTTTATTTCCCCATCCATCCCCACCACTACCATCTCCAGCTCATGCTTAGCCAGCTCTGTCCACTAAGTACTTTCTGTTTCCAGGATGATGTCTCCTCTTCTCACATTGTAGGTAACACCACCACATTAGCATATCTGAAGTCATGATTTCTTTTTCTCACATTTATTTAGGTTATTGTTATTTTTGTGGAATAATCTTTTCTCACATCTCTGTGTAGTCAAATGCTGCACATCCTGGAACACCCAACTCAGATTTATTTCCTTTTGGGTTCTGGCTGAAAGGGAGTATGACTTGCAAAATCTGGAATCAAGAGGCTTCTTTATCGTTGCCGTCTGAACACAGGGTGTTCTCTTATCGTGGAATGCCGGAGCAGGAAGGCTGTGCACGTCATTTCTTCCACTCACTTTACTTTCTGCTAAGTGACTTTCCTGGACTTGAAAGAATCTGGAGTGTTCAGGCCAGAGGCATAAACAGATGCAACTCTCCTGACTCCAATCCAGTGCTTTCCATCATTTTACACTTCCCTCACTGGTCAATTCAGGAACTCTTTTACCAGAGATTTTATTACTTGCTTAAGACCAAGAACCTTGTTTTAAACTGTTTTTGTATTCCCCATAATAGTTTGCATGTCAGCAGGTTTTAATTCTTCCTTTGTCTTGTAGAGAACACTTACTTTCCAGTAGGAGTAAAGTCTCAAGCCTGACATGGCTGTGTATCAGCACTTGGGAACCTGGGCTAAGAGGCTTCTGACTTCAAAGCCAGCCTAGGTTATTTAAGTGAGACCTTTTCTCGAAATAAAAAGAGAATGATATTTTAAATAAAAGTGTATGTCCATGTTTAAAGATAGTAATAGACAAATATTATGGTATATTTGTTTAAAAGGGATGGGGAAACTGGCTTTGAATTTACTATGTAACTGAGGGTGTCTTGAACTCCTTAATCTTCCCGTCTCTATCTCTAATGGGATTATAGACTTGTACCATCACCCAGTTTATATGCTCTTATGGATCCAAAGTAGAACTTTTGTATATACTGGATAAGCACTTTACCAACTGGGCTACATGTCCTGCCCCCCAAAGTATTTTTAATAGTCTTGATAGTAACCATCTGTCTTTAAAGCTTTATTGAACACAAAATAGTGGGAAACAACAGAATATAATTAAAAATTTTCATTCTATTTTAGATTTGGCTTGCTGTGTTCACAGCACTGACTTAAGAATAAAACTAATATTACATCATTGTTGTAATGTCAATTTCTAAGGAGATGAGCGATTTTATTTAAGAAAATCAACAGTTTTGAGTGGATAAGGATTTATTGCAGGAGGATTTGTAGTATGAGCAAGGAAGGCACTGGATTCATAGTTCCACCCTCCAAAAGGTAGCAGATTTTATTAAATCACATAATTAATAATTACTTACTATTTTATGTGTGTCTATGTGCATGTTTTTATATGGGCATGTGCATCCATACCATGTGTGGAAGTCAGAGGATGAACAACTTGTGGACATTGGTTTTCTCCTTCCACCCTGGGAGTCCAGAAGACTAACACGGATGGGGTGGTGACAAGGGCCTCACTGCACTGAGCAGTCTCACCAGCAGGAAAATATGACAGCGTTCTGTTGTTCTGATTTCAGAAGTCGTTATTGAGAACTGCCTTGTGGAGTCTTTTGGGTTTTAACATTTTATGAATATGCCTAACTTAAAGTTTGTAAGTACAGCAACCAGAAGCACATGCACTGTATAATTCTTTTGCAGCCCAGCATGAATGAAAATGGGGCATTAGAGGGCAGCTTAAAACCTCTGTGCGCCTGTGTGTGGGGAGATTCATCATCTGCCGTAGATGTATTACAGAGGTGACACCAAGGTGAAAAGCAGGCTTGCAGAATGGTTGGAAATCATTGATATTCTAACTTGGAGGCTGTAAATGGCTCAGTGGCAGATGGAGTCTTTGTCAAGGAAGAAAAATGGCAGCTTTCTAGTACATAGATGCTTTGCTAGCCACTCAGCACACAGGCTGTGACCTTTCCGTATTCAGAGACTTTTCTAGGCTCTAATAAATTGTCCTCCGCCTTTATTCTCCAAAAGTAGATAAATAGTAGTCATTACATTTGAGTACAAATTGAGGTGTTTCATTATGAAGATGCATAAACGTGTTTTATTGTCTGTTCTTTAAGGAAGTAGGCTTTTAAGGGAATTTGCATTTCTTGTGGTCAGAAACCCCGCTTTTGTCAGTTGATTTGCAATATTAAAAGCACCTAATATAGTTTTAAAGTCTTTGTTTTAGGATAAAAGAATATTATAATTTGAAAGTATGCTAGAAACTCCTAGACCAACGTACCGAGTTTACAGATGAAGAGAGCAAGACTCAGGCTATCCAGGCAGCTTTGCCAGTTACTGTTAAGTCTGGAATCAGGACAAATGGCTGAGGTGCCTGTTAAACACCTCAGAGCAGATCTGGCCTCCAAGTTCTCCCAGCATCTCCTGAGTCCCTCCATTTACAGGCTTTGGCTGGCATGCCCTGCCCCCTTCCTGAGCCCTCTGCCTCCTTTCCCCAGCTGTCCTTCCCTGTATAACCCTGACATTTTTGTTACTTAGCCTTTTTTCCTACCTTTTACCCTCCTGGCCTCTTGGTCTCTAGGTCTCCCCTTTCTCTTCTCCTCACATGGCCTGGCTCAGGGTCACGTCCACGCTGAACTCTCCTAGATGTTTCTGCCTCTGGCTATGATCGCCCCTCTGTTCTGTTCTGTTCTTTCTTTTTTTTTTTTTTTTTTTTATTCAATCATGACTTACAGATTGATAGATTTTGGATTGTTGTACATATCGTATAAGTTATTTTCAATTTTGTAAATGCTACTTTAAGTAAAATTAAAAATACTAAATAGAAGGCACATACTTCTTAATATCTGTATAATAAAAGCAACCGAGAGTCTTATGTATTATTCAGCTTCAGGTATTTTTGTTTTATTAAAATCACAGCATTCATTCTAATGTGATCACTAGAGTGAACAAAAGTTTGTAGTTGTTTTGCATGGGCTATGAAGCGCTGAGCACCAGGTTTGTAACCGCCTAGGAAATGTCTATGTCCTGAGCAAGGGAGGCACTCATACAAGTTGCACACCTAGAGTGGACAGTTCACCCCACACCTTTCAGCTCTGTGACGCTGTGGCAGCGCTGTGCGCACTCGGCAGTCACTCCACTTTAAAGTTTGAATGTTGAGCTTTCGCTGGGCCAGCAAAGGTGGGAAGATACTCTTGGTGTAGAACGCCAGAAGTCCCACAGGCCTGTCAGCTGTGAAGTCAGAAGGCTAAACAGCAGTAGTCTATGTTACACTGTGTATATTTCTGCCGCGAACATCTCCCTTCCACTGCATTTATTGGGATAGAACTTGCAGTATCTATTTTGTATTGTGTTGACTGATGTGAGTTTAGAAACACTGCACTTGATGTTAAAATACTTAAAACATTTTGTAGATTGTATTCTGAGATATTTTGAAAAAAATCCTTGTACATGTCTGTGAGAATTTATTTTGATTTTTAGTGGAGTTGTATCTGTGAGAGTATATATTACCATATAGAGAATGGTTCAGTTCAGTGACTAACGAACATTAGAAAGCAATGGAAACACCACGCATCTGAAATCTACCATAGCACTCGGCAGTCTCTAGAGTGAGAGCAGGGAGTCATGGGTCTCAGTGCAGACAAAGGCCTTTGCCTTAGACGGTGCATGCTACAACCTCAGATGCAGACTGACGAGTCTGAGCCAGTGTCTACAGTTAAGGGAGAACATCTACCATCAGATATACTAAAATCCTGTCTGTGCATTGTAGAAAGGTAAAATAAAAAGTCTTTTTTTTTTTTT
>NC_034592.1:46541837-46543335 GCF_900095145.1 Mus pahari | reverse complement strand
AAAAAAAAAAAAGAAAAAGAAAAAAAAATTCACTGTCTTACCTGAAAGACTCAGAACTAAACAATGTTTCTTAAACTGTGCATTGGGGTCTTCTGAAAGAAATGGACTAAGCTCTTATTTTACTTCTTGGAAATAAACAGAATTCTTTGGTGATAATCATAAAAAAAAAAAAAAAGACCCGGAGAGTTGTATCTGTTTTAAAGCAGTTGGCCTTTTGCTGGGGCAGTCTCTCAGCGAGCTCCTAACTTACCTAGACTTAAGTTCTTACTACCTGATTCAGCTCCATAGACCTACCATTTCCTTCTGCATCTGCCTAGAAGTCCTGTCCCTGAACCCCACATTCTAGTCCAAACCAGTCAGCAGCAAGACAACTTTTGATGTCTCTTAGGGTTGGCCTTGGACTCTGAGAGCTGTGTGACCTTTCTAATGGCTGCTTTCGTCTTATCTTTTACATATAGAAAACCGGTGATGGATCTGTAGAAATGACAATACCAAAATCCTGCCCACACTTAGCTCTTTTAACAATTGAAAACACAGGGACACACCTTCTTACCAGCAAGGTCTCCAAACTGAAATACAGGGTGCTAGTTATAGAGCACTCACCAAAGGCTTTTCTAACTAGAAAGTGGTTTAGCTGCAGCCGCAAAGGCGAATATTTGGTGCATTCCAAGGAGGACCAGTGAACCAGCACGGATGGAATTCTGTGAGTGTCCAGACAAAGTAAAAAGGGAGTCAGGGAGCTTTTATATTATTTGGGTCTTTTTGTTGTTTAGTTTTTTGTTTGTTTTTTTGTTTTGTTTTTTTTCGAGACAGGGTTTCTCTGTATAGCCCTGGCTGTCCTGGAACTCACTCTGTAGACCAGGCTGGCCCCGAACTCAGAAATCCGCCTGCCTCTGCCTACCGAGTGCTGGGATTAAAGGCGTGCGCCACCACGCCCGGCCCTGTTGTTTAGTTTTTAAGACAACATTTTGCATTGTTGCTTTAGCTGGCCCATAACTCATTTTTGTAGCATAGTCTGGCTTCAAATTCATGATGTCCTCCTGCATCTTCAGTGCTTCATTTACAGGAATGAGCCGTCATACCTGATTCTTGTTGTCCAACCAGTGTTTTCCAAAGTAATTTTGTTAGAGCATTGGTTGTATGGAGCATTAAATAAAACGAAGTTTCCATGGTTTAGTAAAGTAGGGAGAGTTAAATTAGTCCAGGCACACATCACACTCTGGTAAAGGCAGTTTGGAAAGCTCTGACCAGAAGATTATGAGTTTGAGGCTGTGATTCTGCCTCAAAACCAAGAAGGACTTGAAGGAGGGAACTAGGAAGGAAGAGAAGAGCTGCGGAGGAAGAGAAGAGCTGCGGAGGAAGGGAAAGAGCTGCGGAGGAAGGGAAAGAGCTGTGGAGGAAGAGAAAGAGCTGTGGAGGAAGGGAAAGAGCTGTGGAGGAAGGGAAAGAGCTGTGGAGGAAGGGAAAGAGCTGTGGAGGAAGGGAAAGAGCTGTGGAG
>NC_034592.1:46524045-46541167 GCF_900095145.1 Mus pahari | reverse complement strand
AAGAGCTGTGGAGGAAGGGAAAGAGCTGTGGAGGAAGGGAAAGAGCTGTGGAGGAAAGCAGCGTTGTATGTAGAAGGGGTTTCTTTCGTGTAGCAGCTGTCCCCAAGCATCTTTTAAGGTACTAATGTGTTTGAGAATTTACAACATATTTGACCCTTCAAAGGATATCTTATAAATGCATCATACATGCTGTGGTAGGTGCACAGTAGGCGGTACTAGAGGCTAACTACAGGTTAGTACTGTATTTCCCAAAACTTGCTCGTGCACAGTGACTTTGCTTTCCCTTGGCAGCCCTTAGAACCTGTTCTTTTATTTTTATTTTTTTTAGGTTTTTCGAGACAGGGTTTCTCTGTGTAGCCCTGGCTGTCCTGGAACTCACTTTGTAGACCAGACTGGCCTCGACCTCAGAAATCCACCTGCCTCTGCCTCCCGAGTGCTGGGATTAAAGGCGTGCGCCACCACGCCTGGCTTCATCACTGGTTTTCTATACGTAACATTTTTCAAGTATATTCTTCTCTATGATATTTAACCCCCCCCCCCGTGTGTGTGTGAGTGTGTGTGTGTGTGTGTGTGTGTGTGTGTGTGTGAATGTGTGTGAGTGTGACCCAAGGTCTTGTTCTCTCGTCCATACTGCTTTTGAAATCTTCTTGCCTCAACCTCTCCAGTGCTGAGGTTCCAGACCTGAGCTCCCACCCTCAGCTGAATGCCTAAGTATTCTTGGAGAATGTCATGATGTCTCATTCTGCCTGTGGCAATAAGCTGAGAGACGGATGCCTCTTGCTGAGCTCTGTTCATCCATCTCTCAGTGATGCCTTAACTGATAGCACAGATCTAACTAGGTCACTCGCCTGTACTGACTTGCTGGCACTGTGGATGAAATCTTTCAGAAACTTCCTTTTATCTGAAGTTCTGCCTCAGCTTCCGGTACTCACCACTCCCTACGTTTAGAATCATTTAACTGTTTTAAAGTAGATGATGCACATGCAGGGTGATTTTTTTTTTGGGTTTGTTTGTTTTGTTTTGTTTTTAAATTCAGTGTTGTGTGACACACCCTAATTTTTGATTTTTCGAGACAAGGTTTCTCTATGTGATAGCTTTGGCTGTTCTAGACTTGCTTTGTAGACCATGCTGGCCTTGAACAAACAGATCCTCCTCCCTCTGCCTCCTGAGTCCTGAGCCTTGTTTTTTGAGACTGGGTGTCACTGTGTTTGTTGCTCTGGCTATCTTGGAACTCACGGAAATCTGCCTGCCTCTGCCTCCTAAGTGCTTGGATTAAAGTGTCTACCACTGCATCAGGCTAATTTTTTTATTTTTAAACGTTCAGATGCTGGGCAGTTCACACCCCAGGAAGTAGAGACAGGCAGATCTCTGAGTTCAGGGCTAACCTGATCTACAGAGAGAGTTCCAGGTCATCCAGGGGCACACGGAGAAAGACACCCTGTCTTGAAAAACAAACAAAACAACCCAAAATAAGTTCAGAGTAGATATCATCTGCAGGAATATTCAAGATCTTTCTGGGGAAATGAGGCACTCCTGGGTAAATTTTATCCGACTGGGGAGCATGTTCTCCCCCCTTTCCATATAGTCCACTTCAGATTGTGTCCAATGTCTGATCCCATAAGCAGATACTGAGATTTGTTCAGTAGTGGAACAAATTCTGATGGAAAGACCTATTCCGTTCAATTTCTTTACTCATAAAACTGTTAGGACTATAGATGAAAATGTATCGAGTTGGGGAGATGGAAATGTATAGAGTTGGGAGATGGCCCAGCAGTTGAGGTGGTGGCTGCTCTTCCAGAGGATCTGGGTTCAATTCCCATCACTTACATGGCAGTTCTCAACAATCTGTAATTCTAGGATCTGATTCCCTCTCATAGACATACATGCACATAACACCAATGCACATAAAATAAAAATAAATAGGCCATTTTTAAAAGCCTCAGAAAAATGTTTAAAAGATATATAACTGAAGTTTTGAAAGGAAAACTGGAAAATTAAGGAGCCCAAACTTGAGAATGAATTCTCATTTATGATTCACACAAAAATATGTTACCTCTATAGGGTAGCACTCAGTAAGGAGGGTATATCATCAAAGGTAAAGACATTTACTAGGCAGAAGATCCTATCACAATAATAAAAGGTCCAGCATGGAGTGGGGAGGGGTCCCAAGTCCCTACTCCTAGCTGAGGGTTATTGGCAGTCGCTAGTTAGCTCCTGCTGAAAGGAGAGTGTTTTCTTTAGGAGTGTGGCCAATGGTGTGCTCCCTGTGCCCCGCCATGATGCTGTAGCATGCAGATGATGAACAAATACAAGCAAACTGACCAGGGAGTTAATAATAGTAATTGGTTTTAAAAGTTGATAAAGGGGTGCAGTGAGGAGGTGTTTGATGACATATTTGAATATCTAGGCTATAAAAGAAGGACACAAGTCAGTACTGAGAATGTTAACTGTCTAATTAAAAACGGAGAAAAGACATAAAATACTGTGTTACTTTGTGGATACATTCTGAGATTACAAAGAAATGATTCGTTTCCCTGGGCACTAGGAAAATCCCAAAGTGACATTTCATTCCTCATTAATGAGAACAAAATTTAGGGTTTGGGAAGATGGCTCAGGGCATAAGCATTTGCTGTTCAAGCATGAGGGCTTTAGCTTAAATCCTTCAAACCCGTGTTTAAAGCCATGTGTGGTCCTGCCCAGCTTGTAACCCCAGTATTGAATACAGTATTGGAAGGCCAGGGGACACCAGACATCTGGCCTCTTTACACACCACTCCAGTGTACACATGCACATACACCACACATGGTCACCTGGTCAGCACACAGGCAAATAAAGAAAATGGTTGTAAAGTGACAATACCACATCCTGACAAGAATGTTGAGAGACTGGATTCTAATTGGTAGGAAAATAAATGGTAGGAAAGTAAAATGATAAAACTTTTCTGGAAAACAAATTGGGTAGTTCTTCTGACTCTCTGTCTGTCTCTTTCTGTCACACACACACAGCAGTCACATTTCTGGGCATTAATCCCACAAAATATAAAAGCTTATGTACATATAGGAACCTGAACATGTCTATAGTATCTTTATAGTACATTCAAACAGAAACACCTGTCCTGTATCCTAAAGGGTTTGTAACACATGAATAAGCATAATATGGTATATTCCTACCATGAAATACTAAATAATAGACATCCAGTAAGTATTGATGCATACAACCATTTAGATCCTTGTCAAGTGTATTTGATTAAAGGAAATACTCTAGCCATAAAAGGCTATTATAAACCTGGAGTTGATGGTGCCTGTTTTAATCTCAGTACTTAGGGCAGAGGCAGGTAGATCTCTGAGTACAAGGACACCCTGGTCCACAGAGGACAGCCAGGGCAGCACAAAGAAGTCCTGTCCCAAAACCAGGTGAGGGGGCAGGGTTACGACTCCACTTCTGTCCTGTATCCAAAGAGCAACACTATATATAGCTATATATAAGCCAGAAACAATTGCGGTTATTAGGAGTTAGAAGTGGCAGAGGAAAGCGCTTGAGTGAGACTTTAAAGGGTACCATGAGAGGCTTTTCTGGTAGTGTAGGTTATAGCTGAAAACACATCTGTAACTACCTTTTTGGTTTTGGTTTTGGTTTTTTCACGCAGTCAGCATATACAAGGCAAGTCACTAGGGAAACACTGGATGGGTCATCGTTGTATCATCTTGACATTTTCTTGGAAGCACGGTTATTTTAAAAAGAAAATGCTTTTAAAATTTGCTGTCCTATGACTTGAACCCAGGGCCTCAAAAGAGCTAGGCAAGCAGTCTACCACTGAACTATCCTCCGGCCTTATCTTAACTTTTTATTTAGTAATCTCACTAAATTGCCCAGTCTGGCCTTGCTCTCCCTGTGCTGTCCTGGAAGTCCTTGAAGCCAGCAGCTTTCCTGTCCCACCCTTAGAGTCCCTTAGCTGTTGTTCCAGGCCTAGCTGGCAGGACTGGGTTGGCTCTTCCTACTTTCTCTTCATGCCTGAGAACAAAAAGTATTTCACTTCCTCATTCTAGTTAAGACTTTTTTCATAACTTATGATTTGTATAGCTTTCTGCCTCCTACAGAGATTTTCGTCATTGATAAACCTAACTCATATTCACTGTTTCCCTCCTGGGGATTTTTTTTTTTTATTGTCAGCTGTAGATGAACCCTGTTGTAAATAACAAAATAAACAGAAGTGCAAGTCATTCCAACCCTGACATCTCTAAAGTTGGTTGGCATAGGAAGAATATCAATCTCAATTCTTTTTAACTGCTGAGTGCTATTTCTTAATAAGAACATGTCATAATACTTTTGATTTATTCATTCACAACATTTCCAGCTTTTCTACTCTGATTTCAGCTGGCAATTTCATTTCTTACATATGATTCTTTATATCCACATTTCAGAACGTTTACTGCTGAAGTATCTGTAAGTGGAATTATCATGTTACAGATTTCATGCACTTTTAGTTTTGTGTTGTCAAATAGCTTTCTATATGTATTTTACCAACTTACACTACTTGTGTCAAAGGGTTCCTGTCTCTGAATGTTACACACTTGCTTAGTTCTTGGTTTTCTAGCTCCTATCTACAACCTGTAACAAAGTCTAACAAATTTTAACATCTAGTTTTCTCTGGCCCTATGACTGAACTTACCCAGTCGCCTCTGAAATTGGAAGATAAGTAGAGTCTCATTAATTACTTAGTAGTAGATGAGAGATTTTACTTGTATAATGTTGTATATTATATGTTACATATAATATGTATATTTTATTTTATATTATACATATACTTAATTTTTCTACTCTGATCAGTCAAAATATTAGAATGTATTTTAGCTGTATAGATTCATCTTTTTGTTTATGGTTTTTTTTCCAAGACTCCAATTACAGTATCCTATTTTTGCTTAAGTTAGCTCAGTAGAGAAAATATCACACCATCCTCTGAGAAATTAATTTCTGTGATGGCGAGCAAGATAGTTCAGAGATTAAGAATACAGGCTGCTGGGGGCTGGCGAGATGGCTCAGCAGGTAAGAGCACTGACTGTTCTTCCGAAGGTCCTGAGTTCAAATACCAGCAACCACATGGTGGCTCACAACCACCCATAATGAGATCTGATGCCCTCTTCTGGTGTGTCTGAAGTCAGCTACAGTGTACTTATGTATAATAAATAAATCTTTAAAAAAAAAAAAAAAGAATACAGGCTGCTCTTTTAAAGGTCCTGAGTTCCATTTCCAGCAACTACATACTGACTCACAACAACCTATACTGGGATCTGATTCCCTCTTCTGGCATGTAGGTGTACATGCAGGCACAACACTGTATACATAATAAATAAATTAAAGAAAAAAAAAGAAAGAAACTCACTCCTCTTCCAGCTTGTCTGTATGTTTGCATGTGTGTGGTGTGCACTCTGCCCAGTTGGCCTTCTCTTTGCTCTTTGATGCTCTGGAGATTTCACAGATTGTCAGGTGTGGCTGCAGCACTTTTACCCATTGGCCATTGGCAGGTCCTTGTTTTTACATCCTTTAGCCTCAAAAACCATATTACTACCCTGGCGGTACCTTGATTTTTTTTTTTCTTTTTAACTGTACTGGTCTTCCTGGCATTTTATTTTTAGAAAAGTATTTTGCTAACCTGGAGAGATGGCTCAGCAGTTAAGAGCACTGTCTGTTCTTTCTGAGGTCCTGAATTCAGTTCCCAGCAACCACATGGTGGCTCACAACCATCTGCAGTGAGATCTGACATCTTCTTGTGGAGTGTCTGAAGACAGTGGCAGTCTTCATATATATAAAATAAATAAAAAATTCTTTAAAAAAAAGTTTTCCTGGAACCATTTAAAGTGCTACTTTTAGCTATTACTATTTTCCAATCTATTAAAAAATGGTTGTTAGCCCTTCTCTTATTCCTTGAACAACTACAAACTTCAAAAGAGAAATTCATGAGACTTTAAATAATTAAGTAGGAGAGAGACAGTAGATTGGGGTACAAATGATTTATCACTGGGTATTCTATTTGAGTATGGACTCACGAGGGGCTGTTGGAGTATCAACAATGACTGGAATTGATGTGCTTTCTCACAGTAGTGGGTTTGTTGTTTGTTGTTGTTCCTTGTTGGTTGGTTGGTTGGTTGGTTGGTTGGTTTTTTGGAACAGAGTTTTTCTTTGTAGCCCTGGTCTTGAACTTTGTGATCAGCCTGCCTCTGCTGTGCTGGGATTAAAGGCGTGTGTGGCCACCACTCACCTGTAGATTAGCTTAAGTGCATAGAACCTTCTGGTCGGTGAATGTGGACTCCTTCTGGGATGGGCTTTGGCTTGTGGCCTCTGTGGATGAATACCTGAGCGTTCACACTCAAGGTTGCTTCCTTTGCTCCGAATAGAAGTGAAGTTTCCTTATTGCTGTCCTTCTTTTGTTTTATTTAAACACTTTTGTTTAATTCGGTACAGTTTAATATTTTGTTATATCAATTTTATGATTTACTAAAATTTGTGATTTTTAGTAAATACTGACTGTGGGTTAGTTATTGCTCTGAGGTTATGTGGCCATTGGTTTAAAATCACTCTTTAGGATTATCATATGATCAGTATTATTTTGTTTGAACACTGGATTGAACTGAGGCATTCTAGTGTGCTAGCCAAGTGCTGTATTGTGACTCTGCTGCCCCCAGATTTTAATGACCTCAGCTATGAGACAGTTAGGCAGAAAGCTGTCTAATTTTTTTTCATTAATTTTTATAGTAGAACTAGAATTCATAATTACTTTTAGTTATTTTTTGAATAGCTTCATAATATAGACATTAATGTGTTTTTCTTGTTTTGTTTGAGACAGGGTCTTTTTGTGTAGCCCTGACTATCCTGGAACTCACTCTGTGGACCAGGCTGGCCTCACACTCAGAGATCCGCCTGCCTCTCCCTCCTGAGAGGTGGGATTAAAGGCATGGACAATGCCCTTCTGACATTAATGTGTTATTAAAATGCGAACGTAAACAGAGTTCCATTTAACTTTGGCTTCGGGCACCACTTCCCTGTAACCCCCAAAGGTATTGAGAATAAGTGGAAATCATACAAGAGGGGCCTTGAGCCAGTCTCCTCTGCACCCGAGGTGAGTGGAGAGACTCTAGGACAGCTGCTTTGACAGCCAAAGGGATGGATAGCTCTGTGCTTAAAAAGCTTGTACTTTAAAAGGGTATAAATTGAGTGGGGCATTCATACTTCACGATTAATAATACTAAATACACTAAATACTCTCATAACAAAATTATCAGTCTTTGGAAAAAGTGTTCAGAATTACTTGTTTTTGACAAATGGGAATTAGTAATGAACATATGTAGACCCCAAAGTGAAACATTTTGGGAGAAACATGATTTTTATTTAAAAACAATCATTTTCATGTTGATCATTAATATACAGCTCTGTATTATTGCATTTAGTAGTTGTCAGTGGTAGAAAGTTCTAAAGGATTATTAAAAGTGATTTAATATGCACTTAATGCTGTCTTAATCCATCCTCCTCGCTCACACTGTACTGATAGCGCGCATATGGAACGCACAGCAACTGTTGGTAAGCTTTACAGCCCAGGTCTATGCATCTCCAGAAAAGCCCTGCTCTGCCTGCTGCCTGCTGCCTGCTGCCTGCTGCCTGCTGCCTGCTGCCTGCTGCTGTTGGTCCTCGTCAAGGAGCACTACCAGTGCTGACACAGCAGTGCAGCTAGAGTTTGCATTAAAAATAAATGTGGGGGTCAGGATCAGTGCTGTCTGACCTGAGTCTGGGTGTTCCTGTCCCAGCACTGAGTTCTTCAATCTAAAGGACAAAAACACCAAACAGGTCAGGGGCTTGCGAAAGGCCAGAGGAGGGACAAATGATGCAGAAGGCAGTGGCTGCAAGGCCGCCTTAATACATGTGTATTTCAGGTTGATAGTTGCTTTCATTAGCAGATCTCATTGTTATGCAATGTCTGTTCTGCTGCAGCAAAATGGATCTTGTACTCACAGTCCTGTGTCTCCGATGCTGCAGTTACTGGAGTATATGTCTGCCTTTGCTGTTCTTTACCATATTTTTAAGGAAAAGAAGGAAAATTGGATTCTGTTGTTGCGGAATTTGTTTCTCAAAGGCCTTTACATTTGTGTTATGGATATTTTCTATTTTTGTCCTCTGTTTACAATTATAAGATGTCAAATAATGTAAATATGTTAATTATCACATAAATTTTTAGTGACTAGCATATAAACTCAATTGATGGCGCTAATAATTTTATTGGCTATGTAAGCATATGTTTTCTAACATTTTTAAATATTGGGGTCTTTTTTTATTACAAAATATGGTAAGCAAGATTTGAAAGATGCTGCTTTTTGTAATAGCAAAACTTGTACATAGAAATAAGTACAGCTGAGATAAACTATCGCAGAGGTTTGAGTTCGAGGTGAGCACTGAAAGCTAGTTCAATCTGGCTGAGTGACCAGCTGGTGAACACAGGTGCGGCTGAAGGGGACGCTGTTGTCAGTCAGTCATTTGGTGGCTTGGCAGCACTCTATACATCTTTTGGCATGAGCTAGTGTTCTTAAGAATGGGCCCCATACGAGACTGGGTTTGTGTAAATACAGATTAGTTTTATAGCATGCAAGAACATATGTGACAATACCTGACCTTTTGTCCATGAACTTCAATCCTAACAATATCTTGGCTATATTAAGGAAACAGGATCTGTTCTATATTCATAGTAAGTTAATTTGTGCTGAAAGTATTTGCTGCATATTGAGTTTCATTCATTATGAGCCATGTAAATGAAAATTTTCTAAGCTCTTTTAGAGTTAGTGAGGGAACGATTGTGGGCCTAATTAAGAAGCCTCCAAGAGAGAGTCACCCTGGGTTTGAGGAAACTAGAACTGATAGTGAGTGGGAAGTCAAAGGATATAATGTTAACATCTTTATAAGGGAAAAAAAGACCCACCCCATTGTGACTGTTGGATTTGCTCTTACCTATTTATTGCACATGAAAATCAGTGGAGCATTGTTAAATTTCAGTTGTATTCAATCTACCTCATATTAATTGACATAACTAGAGAGTAATGTGTGAGGGTTTTCTTTTTTAAATGACATAGTCAGGCATAGGAAGTTTTCTTTCTCTTTGTTTTGCTGTCTTTCCCCTGGAGTAACACGGAGAAGTGACAGGGAAGTAAGCTCCACCTGTGCAGATGCAGAGCTCAGTGAGAAGGTGGGCTTCTCTCCCTCCCAGAGTTAGGGGTAAATAAAAGCCATCCGAGACTCGCTCACAGGCAGATGAGTGTAACAAGCCCATGACATCATAGACTCGCTGGCAGGCAGATGAAGGAGCCAGCCCATGACATCATAGACTCGCTGGCAGGCAGATGAAGGAGCCAGCCCATGACATAGACTCACTCACAGGCAGATGAGTGTAACAAGCCCATGGAAGATCAGTGAGAGAGGAGCTAGTCTCTGGTGAAGTACCTCGGTTATATCCTAAACTCCCCCTGCCTTTCTGAAACCATACCTTTTCATGAATGGCCAATCAACTCTGCCTGCAGGAAAAACTGAATTTAGAAAAGAGACTGAATTTGGAATATGAAATTGAAATTAACGAAGACATATATAATCTGAATCCATATATATGACCCTAATAACGATAAGTCATCTTTTATTGTGCTGCGACTGTAACTTACACTGAGGAAATGGCAAAGGAAGACGGGCATAGCGAAGTCATTGTTCTAATTTCTGTAAATGTGCTGAGAAAACTTTATTTGAAACAGAAGTTTGTGTTGATTACGGTAAAGCTTTGGGTTTGTTTGTGAAGTGGCAGCTGATGGTGAGTGAAGACTTTTGTCTGACTACTTCCCCTACTTCAGAGCGGTGAGCCTCATATCCCTTGTTAGGAGTCTATCCACGGTATTTCTGTGCTCAGCTGGACCTTGAACTGTGCCGTTCTTGCTTTGAGACAGTGTCTGTGTGAGCCAGGTGGGCCGCCAACTCACTCTCCTCCCACAGCTTCCCAAGTGTTAGCCTTGCAGCTGTGCGGCTCCATAGCTGGACATTATTTTCTTTTGTTCATATGAATTTACATTTAATAGACACTTTTCCTACTACCTGAAAGTCACTTTCAATTCTTTTGGTATAAGATAGAATATAAGTAATGTTTGTTACAGAAGAATTTTTATCTTACTTATTTGTGTATGTATGGTTTGATGTGTGTGATATGTGTATGTGTGTGATATGTGTGTGATGTGTGGTGTGGGGGGTATGTGTGTGTGATACATATGTATGATGTGTGTGTGTGGTATGTGTATGTGATGTGTATGTGGTATGTGTGTGTAATATGTTTGTGGTGTGTGTGGTGTGTGTGTGGTATGTGTGATGTGTATCTGTGTGGTGTGTGATGTGTTTGGTGTATGAGTATGTGTGTCATATGTATGTGTGAGATATGTATGGTATGTGTGTGTGGTATGTGACTGTGTATGTGATATGTGTGGTATGTGTGTGATGTGTGTGTGATATGTGTGGTGTGTGTGTGATATGTATGATATGTGTGTGGTATGTATGGTGTGATGTGTGTGATATGTGTGTGTGGTGTGTAGTGTGTGTATGTGATGTGTATGATATGTGTGTGGTGTGGGTGTGTGAGAGTGAGTGCAAGCATTGATCTGCTATGTGTGAGGGAGAAGGTGAGAGGAACTACTTGAGGAACCTGTTCTCCTATAAGTTTTAGGGATCAGACAGGCCTTTGGTGTGAAGCCTTCTCACTCTACATCCCTCTGGCCCCTTCACACCTCTGCTAAATCACCCTCTAGTTCCTTAGACTTGTCAGGGAGTGGGGACCTTTCTAAGGCCCTTAGTCTTTACAACCTCCCCTACTTACAGTTAGCTGTGTTAAATGCACCCTGTACAAGTGTCTGGGTGAGCCATGGGTGGCTTGAAATAAAACTCAGAGGAGGGACAAGAGCCTTTTGTAGTCTAAGTCTTTCTAAGTCACAGAGCCATGCACATATCACCTGTCCCTCTTTCAAAATTCTCTCTCTCTCTCTCTCTCTCTCTCTCTCTCTCTGTGTGTGTGTGTGTGTGTGTGTGTGTGTGTGTGTGTGTGTTCGGAGAACATCTGGGAGGATTTCTTTCTCTCCTTCCACCATATTGGTCCTGGAGGTCAAACTCCAGTCCTCTGTGATGGCAGCAAACCTTTCCTCACTGACTTGCTGAAAGCTACTTCAAATGAACTCACTATCACACTTATTTTCTGTTTCTCTTCAATGTTTTCTTTGTTTAAATGTGAACTGTTGTGGGACCTAACACAGTCGTGCATACACTTTTGAAATAGTTGAAATAATAGTTTTGTCTTGATATACGAATACACAGCCTGTGTCTGTGTGGCAGGAATTCCATTCACCATTTTCTCTGACGAAATAAGGACCATGTTTGCATGCTGTAGTGGTGGCACACGCCGGTAGGATTTGCTGAAGGAGGCAGAGGCAGGAGGATCACTAGTTCAAGGCCAGCCTGGGCTACACATTTTTTAAAAAAAAAAAAAAAAAAAAGAAAATAGGATACCAATGTTACTGAATTTGAACACAAACTTCAGCTGGAACTCTTAGCTCCCTAGTCGTCGTGTTCTGAAAATTCAGTTTCATTATAGTTAAAAGCATTAGTGATGTTAGCAACTGCTGTGCTAATGTGATTCAATACCTCATAGAAATAACACAGACCTCTGAGAGTCTGTCCATCTGGCCCAGAGTTCTCTGTCCTGGTGGTTTTGGCTTTTTTCTTATTGATTTTTGTTGTCATTCTGTTTTTTTCTATTTCGTACATAAAATTTTTATTTTGTAAAATGAGTTAATAAGCTTAATCAACATGACTTTAATGCTTAATATGCTTATATTATTGTAAAATGGTCTTTAATCACTCTTTGCAGTAAGATTATTGAATATTATATTCATGAGTGCAAAACATATTTAATAAGTATCAAATTTTTAAGTATAAACTTTACAGATTAAAAAAAAATCACCTAGACACTTTGAAACATTTTGATGAAGTTAAGTATTTTAGATTTTGTAGTGATAATTTAAGCGATAAATTTTTGACGAATTTCGGAGAAAAGGGGGAAAAGGAAAATTGGGAGGAAAAAACCTAAGAACATGCAGTTTTCAAATTAATATTTTTAAAGCTCAGGTGAATAAATTTTATTTTTTAAAATGTAGGTAATCACTCTCATGCAAACTTTTGATACATATGATATTTTTCAACGAATGCTGTATATTTATAGTAGTCTAATCAAATTGCATTGTACTTGGCCAAAAAAATAATTTTAACCTTTTATTCTAACTCAAACTTCTTGTAACTACTTTCTTAAAGCATTGAAATTTAAAGGTCATTCTTTAGCAGGTTCATGAACAGTTATTTACTTTATTGTTCATTTATAAAAAACCTTGTTAGTGGTGACTTATTTTTACAATTTGTTTGACAAAACCAATTTTTGAAACCTTCTTAAGACTTGTTAGCATGCTTTATTGTAAGCTTGAGATCATGCGCGTCAGAAATAAACCCTTCTTTCAAAAGGAAGAAAGAGGATTCTTCTCCTTATTGTAGGTTTTAATCTTAACAAAATTAAGAAAGAACAATTACCTGAGCCGGCCCCTTACCTGGCTCGGTGTAGTCACGTGAGCTCTCAGTTACTGGCGTGCCAAGTGCTCCACCTGCCTCTCAGTTTGTTTACCAGGAAATCAAGATGTGTAAACTGCAGGAAGTACTATTTGACCCTCTCCGACAGTATCTCATTACAATAATTGCTAATCTCTGAATAAGACAGCCATGTTTTGTGAGGGAGAGGTTGTGTTAGGTAGATTTTAGGTGTTTCTACAAACAGAGCATTGCAAATGCTTGCTTGGCTTGTGCTTTCCTTATAGCGCTTGATAAAAGACATATTGTGACCTCTGGGGTCAGCAGAGCTAGGATACAATAGTAAGTATTCTTTCAAGCCTTTCAACTGAAAACACCGAGGCTGGCTGTGCAGTGCTGTCTCTGCTCTGAATCGTGAAAGGATAATGGCTACTTCCTGATTAAAGCCAGTCCACCGTAAGCAGAGCGCTGTGCTGAATGGCTTTCTCCTGCTAAAGAGCGAGCGCGTTGCCGGTTGCTTTATTGTGTGTCTGTTTTCATTGGTGAGCCTCTTAGAAGTATTTCCTGAACTTGAACTTACATTTAGAGTAGAAACTACTGTTTTAAGTTTGGAGGATTTTTTTTAATTCGTTAATATTTCTGTTTTGTATTTTAAATTTATCTCAGGTACTTACAAGCTTAAAAACACTAGCATGATAAATTGTAGTAAGCTGCCACTTGCTTGGTACTCCAAGCCGAATCCTGAAATGACATGTAAATCAGATTGTTTTCAGACCCTCTGGATTAATTCTGACTTATCTTTAATATAAGAAATTTCTGTGTACATGCTCTCACAATGTATTGATGACTGTTTTATTAAATTGTTTTCTTACATTAATTACTAAGGCTCTGTGATATAAAAATGGACGTTAAGTACTCAAAGCCTAAGAAGGAATAAATAGCTACTCAGCTTTAATCCTGGAGCTGGCGGCCACCCCTCTGTGGCCTTGGGTCAGTCATTTAAAACTACTTGCCTGGTTTTAGTGTCTCCTATCCACGTGCTTAAGTAGAATGTGTTTGTTTGTTTATTGTAATACAAATGTAAAGGAAACATGTTTTACAAGTGTTTTATAAGGTAGAGAATGTTTTATTATTATATAATTATTACATAAAATGCATAAGATTTATGACTTTACAATGAAAATGATTATCTAATTTAAACAGAACTCTGTTTTCCTTAAACCTTCATTACCCAAGAATTATGGATATTCTTGGATACATGACTAACATACACAGAAAGCTGATGGTCAATTAGTAGGAGTCACAAGCATGGATCTGACTTTTCTAATAGGAGCTTCTTCAGAGAATAGAAAAGAATGAGTGTAAGTTATACACTGGTAAGTGTAAGTTACTTAAGTATTTTTGTCGTTAATAATTAAGCTCCAATAGTAGGTATTTTGTTTATGTAAGAGATAACATTTTAAAATTATTAAAAATTAATTGCAAATTCTGAAGAAGGCTATAGAATCTAAAATAAAAACAAACATTT
Source organism: Mus pahari (assembly GCF_900095145.1). Taxonomy (NCBI): domain Eukaryota; kingdom Metazoa; phylum Chordata; class Mammalia; order Rodentia; family Muridae; genus Mus; species Mus pahari. The sequence continues at coordinate 46,527,012 of NC_034592.1, read as the reverse complement.
GAAAGTATTTTAGGGAAATATAAATAATCTAACTCCTGTTGAGAATTAAGGTACTTTTTTTCCAGAACTTGCATCAAGTTCGTTTTATTTGACTCCATAGTTTTTAATACGTTATTGTTGTATTTCAGGAAGGTTCTGAATATGTTTTATGTCGTTACCAAGATAAAATTTACAGCAGAACCTTTGTTTCATTTTGTAATGATAGGTAATAGAGGCCATTTATTGTTACATAGAAGCCAGGGAGCTAATTTGTCATCTTATATTCATGGTAATCACATTAGGCGTGGTATCATTGCTCCCATTTCCATTGATGAATAAGTAATTGTAGAGAATCTAAATAATGGGACTAAGGTCTTTTAGCCAGTGTCAGAGTCAGGCGAGAAACTCGAGCAGAAGCCAGAGTCACACTTTAAGACACTTTATATCATAAAGGCACTCACACCTTTGGTTTAGATTGGATTAATTTATCAAATACTATACAGTGCTTCCAAAGTATCAGACACTGTAAGAAGTACAATTACCTACAGCAGGAAGCCAAACAAAATCCTTGTCTCTAAAATTTACAGTTTAATAGAAGCAGCAAAAATTTAGCAGGCATGATACCTGATACAGTGCAGGTAAACACAACAGCTAAAGGCTGCACAAGGTGAGAGCCAATATATTGTTTTTATTGACATTGTGATGGTAGAGCCTTAGAGAATGTTAGGCAGGTACTCCACCACTGAGCTGGTGCAGCCCACTTCATTCACATACTGAATTTGTGTGTAGTCTGGACTGTTCTAGATACCTGGAAAATAACAGCAAATAAACATCTCAAAGGTGTACCTTTGTGTAAGATATAGTTCAGGTGGAGATAAACTATAAAGAATAATTAGTAAAATACATAGCGTGTTAGACAGTAAATGTTACAAAAAAGAAAAGGAAAAAGCGGGAAAAAAAATCTGAAGAAAATGGAGCAGGATAATTTTTGTAGCTGTTCTGGTCTTAGGAAGGACACAATCAAGGTGGTGATTGGGCAGTGACAAAGTAATTGAGGGAGAACCTTCCAGGCAGAAAGCATGCCTGTTAGGACCTGGAAGTAAATGGAGGCCATTGTGATTGGAGGGGAGAGGAGGACCGGTGAGTGGGGACAGGTGTTGGGTATTTCAGAAGTACAGAGCAGAGAGTCTGTCACATGAGACCTTTCAGACTCCAGGTGGGACTTAGTGCAACTCCGGCTTTTGCATAGATCTAATTTGTATTTTTAAAGGATCATTCCGCCGGCTAAGTGGAGAATAGACTGTATTCATGGAACATTGTTTAAAGAGTTCTTACAGTGATCTAACAGAGGGAGTGGCTTGGTAGAATTTAAACTCTGAATGTTTTGAAAGGTAAAACTGAAAAGAATTGTTGATGATGCTTACAGAAGTGGGGGAGAGAGGGGTGACCGGGAGGGAGGCTGAACGCTGACCTCAGCTGTGAGATAGATAATAGCAGCTTTACTGCTCTGGTAGGGGGTAAAGGATCAGGACTTCCTTCATGCTATTGAGGAGTGGGTTTGATTTATCCCAGCCTAAGAGAAAGAACACACAGAGGTTCTTCATAAGTCTTTAGTGCATCTTGTGGTTATCTTCTTCACATACTTACTAACTGGGTAGCATCCAAACATCTGGGCACAGTTATTTCAGCCCAGACCTCTTCAGTTTTTTATACAATGTTTAACATTGTATGCTAATTTTTTCAAATAGAAACAGTTCATTCAAACTTCTTACACCTTTCGTTAAAGTCTTCTACTTTATTATGATACTCTAACAAGTTTTATTAAGTATAATTTATTTTAATGTTTTCATAACCATTAAATAAAGTATTTAAATGATTTGGTTGGCCTCCAAAGTATCTTTTACAAGAATTATACTTAAATTATGTGAAATTTTTACATTTTTAATAACCCTGCAGAGACTTAGAATTATATATTTTGACTCTTTCTATCTAGGCATAGAAAATGTTAACATACGCATTAAATGTCAGTGTGTTACTCATTTTAAAATTATTTATTTGGACAGTGTATTTTTTTTTTTAATTCATTCAGGAAAAATGAGAACCAAATAGTTGCTTATGCCTAAAATCCCAACACTGAGGGCAACACTGAGGGTTTTTAGAATCTGAGGGCAGCCTGGGGTGTAATTTATTTAAGGCGAGTCAGGAAGGAGAAGAGGGACTAAGGGGGAGGGGAAAGACTTTTACAAAGAACAATCACAAATTTCTGTATAAATCTCATGGTTGTGCATATTAAGTAAATCTAGTGAATTGCGTGTATCTGGATTGCTTGAGATGTCCAGAACTCTACCATAGTTTCCTGCAGTGTTCCCCTTATTGTTTGTTATCGAAAACTTCACTTAATGTGTTTGTGCTAGCGTAGGGCTGATATTTGTGTGGCTTTACATACAGTGTATTATTAGCTCCTGTTTTGACAACCTGAGCCACTACAAATGTACTTTGGCAAATAGAATCCAAACAAATATTAAGTATGAGTATTGATTTGATAGTTTAAGCAATACATAATCAAATAATAAATTTGCTATAGTAATTTTTAGATATCAGACATTTCAAAAAGGGTACAAGATTCATTGCCAAAGGAGTGAAAGATAAGATATTTAGAGTTAACAGTAAGGGAAGCCTGGTAAGCAGAATGCCAGAGGAGGCACTGTGTGGAGAGTGGGCCAGAGTGAGATCCCTGAGCACCAAAATGAGGCTTCAAACTCATTTTAAGTTTAAGAAATAACTTTCTAGAGATGCAATTCACTACCAGCAAATCACCCATTTATAATACCCAGTTCAATAAATTTGTTTTATGTCATATTGGAAAAATATCATAAATCATGCCATTTGGACCAGTGCTTTTTTTTTTTTTTTTTTTTTTTTGTTGTTTTTTGCAAAGGGTTGTTTTTTGTTTTTGGTGCTGTTTTTGTTTTTGTTACTCGTGGGCGT
>NC_034592.1:46394412-46523992 GCF_900095145.1 Mus pahari | reverse complement strand
AATTCACTACCAGCAAATCACCCATTTATAATACCCAGTTCAATAAATTTGTTTTATGTCATAATGGAAAAATATCTTAAATGATTCCATTTGGACCAGTGCTTTTTTTTTTTTTTTTTTTTTTCCCAAAGGGTTGTTTTTTGTTGCTGGTGCTGTTTTTGTTTTTGTTACTCGTGGGCGTGCTAGGCAAGTGTTCTACCATTGACCTATACTCCCAGTGTTGACCATCATTTCCTTTTCTTTGGAGACAGAGTCTCACTATAGTGCCTTGACTGGCCTGGAATTCAGCATGTGGGCCAGGCTACCCCTTGAACTCACAGAGATCTGAGTGCAACTGCCTCCCGAGTGCTTTGCTTAGAAGGCTGCGCCATGATGCCTGGCTCTTGACCATTTGATGTGTATAATTCCATAGCATTGGTTACTTTCACAATGTATGGTTCTTTGGGGCAGGCTTATTTTACTTAGCGCAGTTTCCCAGGATGGCCCCTCTGTAGCACTTTCAGAACCCCATTGCTTTACATGATTCAATTGTGTAAACAAAAAACTGAAAGAAACACCATCTATACTGTGTGCCATCCACTTATTGGTTAATGGATAGAATCTTTACAAGTCTCTGCTTTCAGTTCATGTGGTAATTTTATGCTTAGCCTTTTGAGAATTGTCAAATGCTTTAGTAGCTGTTCAGAAAAACCTTAATTGTATAGACCAAGTCTGAAATCTTGGAGGTCCTGGAGATATGGCTCAACAGTTAAAAGAACTTGCTCCTCACCTCGTCCAGAGGACCACTGCTCCATCCTCAGCCCCCAGGTCAAGGGGCTCACAACCAATTACCTAGAACCCCCTCTGGCTTGTCTTGGCAGCCACATGAGCATGCACATACCCATAAACACAAATAGTAATAAGGTAAAATAAAAAGAATATGGAGAAGATTATAGCTTTCAGCACATCACATATTTTTCTTTGGAGAAAAAAGAAAGAAAAACAGCAGCCAAATGTCCTGTGTGCAAACATGTTTGTGTGCAAAAAACTGCAGCTTGCTCTCAGTGAAGCACCAAAAGTGAAGCAGTCTGGGTGTACACATCCCCAGTCGGGGTGTACACATCCCCAGTCGGGGTGTACACATCCCCAGTCGGGGTATACACATCCCCAGTCGGGGTGTACACATCCCCAGTCGGGGTGTACATATCCCCAGTCAGGGTGTACACTTCCCAGTCAGGGTGTACACATCCCCAGTCGGGGTGTACACTTCCCAGTCCGGGTGTACACTTACCAGTCTGGGTGTACACTTTCCAGTCCGGGTGTACACTTCCCAGTAGGGGTGTACACTTCCCAGTCGGGGTGTACACATCCCCAGTGGGGGTGTACACTTCCCAGTCGGGGTGTACACTTCCCAGTCGGGGTGTACACTTCCCAGTCGGGGTGAAGGTTTTCATAGGCTGTGATGATTGAATTTGGAGTACTTATTTCCTAGGGACTTAATAAAAAGAATACACACTGATGTTTCTGCCTGTTTTCAGGATTTTTTGTATTTAATTTCTTAATATTGAAAATGGAAAGTAAGAAGAAGCCTTTTTCTCTAACACCAAATTTCCCTAAGAGGAATATATAATAAAGCACAAACAGCAGACAAGCACGCAGGCGCAGGTGCGGGCACAGGCGCACATCTACATAGGTTAGAGGACAAGCCTGGGCATCATCCTTAGGACTGCCAGGCATCTCCTTTTAGGACAGGGTCTCTCATTGACCTGGAGCTCATGAATTAGGTTGTCCTGGCTTGGCAGTGAACCCCAGATCGATAGCCTCCTGTTTCTGTATTTCCAACACTGGGATATAAATATCTGCAACTATTTTTTTTATATTTTTATAAATATCTGCCTACAATTTCTATATGGGCTCTGGAGCTCAAATTCAGGTCCTCAGGTACCAATTGCTTTACCATTCAAAGCTGTCTTACTTGTCCTCTCTTATGCCAAAGAGCCTGCTAAATCTTGATGGTTAGAATATACATTTATGTGGCTTATCATATAGGAGAACATTCGTGTGTGTTCGTGTGTGTGTGTGTGTGTGTGTGTGTGTGTGTGTGTGTCTGTGTGTCTGTGTGTATCCTCCCATACATATATAGTGTTTTTATTTTTATTTCAAAGCATATGTACTTTGAGTTGAAAATTGAGGGTTTTTATTTCATTACAATTTTATTACAATGAACTAAAGCAAAGGTATTTGGTTTATTTTATTTAAGGTACTTGTCTAGGTTGCTAGATGATTCTCAAGTCTGGCTGTATGTTAGAAACATTTTGTGGCTAGGTTCGGTGATGTACACCTGTAGGCCCAGCAACCTAGGACTTAGGCAGGATTTATCCCTTAGGCCAGTGTCTTAAGTCTGAACAACATAGCAGTGTTCAGCGAGAGAGGAAGAAGAGAAGCAGGTTCAGGCTAGACATGTTGTGTAACTCACTTTCACAATGTCACTTCTTACTCATCAAGATTTTAAATGAACTGACTGCCATATATGATGAACAAGTCAAGTCTTAAAGTATCACTGAAGTGCATTTTTGAAATTCTGTGTATCTTGGTTTAAGTTAAGTTGTATTTCCAAGTTGATCACAAGAACATCAAAGTATTCACAAGAATCTGGGCTTTGAAGTATTTAGTGCATTTGTGCCTAGTATCTCATTCACATTTAAACTGTAGAACCAGTCTTTTCTGTCATTCTTAGAAGTCAGAAGTGTTCAGTTTGGGACTTGTTTCACATCTGGGCATTGTGTGCATAGTGAAACATAGTCAGGCGAGGCCAGTGAGCTAGCAGGGTTTGCTGCCCAGACTCCCTGATATCGTGAATCTGAGATGCTCCTTCCTGGGAAATGTGGATAAGCAAATGAATAAGCAAAGCAAAGTCTAATGTCAAGGTTTTGACCATTTATTAAATCAGGAGAGGTAGTTTTAGCAGCACACGCCTACAGTCTTCGCACTCAGGAAGCTCACATAAGGTTGTGAGTTTGAGACTACCCTCAGTACATAGTGAGAATTTGTTTAAAAATTAAACCAAAATTAATGTCCTAAGAGGTAGGGGTGTGTGTGTGTGTGTGTGTGTGTGTGTGTGTGTAGGTGGTTTGGCAGTTGAGTACTGACTGTTCTAGAAGACCAGTGCTTGATTCCCAGTACCTACTAGGCAGCTTAGTTACCGGTAACTCTAATTCCAAGGGATCTGATGGCTTCCTCTGGCTCTGAGAGTACCAGATATTTACATGGTGCACAGAATATTTACAGGCAAAACATTCACATAGGTAAAATGAAATAATAGAAATGTAAGTGGTTTTGTTTTCGTTTTTGTTTTTTCGAGACAGGGTTTCTCTGTGTAGCCCTGGCTGTCCTAGAACTCACTCTGGCTGGTCTTGAACTCAGGTATCCACCTGACTACTGCCTCCCAAGTGCTGGGATTAAAGGTGTGTGCCACCACTGCCTGGCTAAAAATGTAATTTTAAAATAAAAAGTAAGAATGCCTAGAAAAGGCTTTTGTGCCGATAAGAAGCTATCATCAGAAAATTTTATATGACATGCTCTGTAGATCAAGTTAATTGAACAATAGGAGAAATATACAAATCAAGAGGACATCTGTCTTAATGACTATGGTGTATTTATCCAGAGATCAAACAAAGCTTGGCTGTTTGGTTCATCTTTTTAAGGTTACTTGATGAGTTTATGCAGAGGAAAGTTTAGGTTTAGCTATGTTGGTCCTGTTGCCAGTGTCAGATGACAGTACCTAGTGCTGAAGCCAGACAGGAAAGCCAGGCTCTGGTTCCCAGTGCTCTGGCTTACTTTCTTTTGTTTACTTCTATTTCATTGAAGCTAGGGCCTCTCGAGGTGCAGTGGAAGAGCACTTGCCTAGCCTGCGCTGGGCTCCAGTTTTAATCCCCAGGCACGCTCTTTCCTGAGTGCTGGAGTTAGAGGGGTGCCACTATTTATGCCCAGCTTCATGTTTAGTCTTTTCTGTTGCTTTTTGTTTGTGATGGTCACCTTTTTCTTTTCTTTCTTGTTTTTTCTGTATATAGGTAGGCTGTCCCAGAACTTGTCATCTAGCCCAGGCAGACCACTAGCTTTCAGTCCCCCTGTCTCTGCTCCCATGTGCTAGAGTTACAGGCATGCACCAAGCAGACAGCTTATTTCATATGATTTTTTTTTTAAACTTGGAAATAGGATGATAAAATGAGGATGTCATTAGAGATGGGATTATTCCATTTTTCTGTGACTTGCTGATAGTGTGTAGAATTAGCTAAAAGAAGTTGACTGTTCCAGAAAGATAGGAAAACATCAGCAATGATAAATCCGTTGGCCTGGAGAGACCACTCAGCGGTTAAGAGCACTGGCTCTTCTTCCAGAGGTCCTGAGTTCAAATTCCAGCAACCATGTGGTGGCTCACAACCATCTGTAATAGTATCCAATGCCCTCCTCTGGTGTGTCCAAGGAGAACCATGATGTACACACATACATAGAATAACTAAATCTTAAAAAAAAAATAAAAAAAGAAAAAAGATGAATCTGTTGTTGCTGAAAAGAAAAAGACCAGAAAGAACAATACTGTATATGCTAATACTCAAAACAGCCACCATCGCTTAAGCATAAGGTTAAATTATGTTTTTTGTCTGTTTGTTTGTGCTTTGTAATTAGGGTGGTTGGGTTTACCAATGAAAGAGCTGTAATGCAGGATTACAACTGCTTAGTGATAGTTTTAACAAGGATGAGAAGGCTTTCAACAAAGCATCCAGAAGCACTGAAATTGGTGACTATCAAACGATCACTGAGAAAAGCTGGGGTCTTATATAAATAAAAAAATGGAATCGTCAAATAGAAAAAACTAATAAAGACACTAGGTCTGTTGGCTCATGTCTGTAATCCCAGTGTTTGGGAGGTTGAGGCCGGATTACTGTGAGTTCAAGAAAGAAAACATTTATCTCAAAAGAAAAACATTAACGTGTTTTTTCAAAGGAAACTAAGAATGCAAAGTTAATAGAAAGAAGAGAATAGAAGAGAGGGGGTGTGGGGGGCTTTGTTCAAAATGAGCTTTATGATGGGCAAGTGGTCTGACTCAGGCCCCAGAAGTAGTCCACTTGTTGTTGTGTTTTGATTAATAGATTAGGTTAAATGCTAATCTATCTAACCTAGCTGATCAACATTCTTTCCCCCAAAACTTTGTTTTCATGGGTTAAGATCCTGTGACAGGCATTTGGTCAAGTTGTTACTGATTTTAAACAGTAAAAAAACTGCCGTAGATCAGAACAGGTCAAACAGGGTCAGAGCCATCTCCTCTTCTGAAGGCTGTATTATCATTTAGTCTTTTACTACCAAACCCGAATGACCATCTGTGACAAAAGGCTTGAAGTGGTTCCTCTAGTTCAAGAATAGTGTGATTGTCTTAGGATGAGCAGACCTGCCGGTCAGCATTCCAGATCCAACAGTAGATCTGATGAGATCGGATCAGACAACAGTCACAGCAACCGCCTCGTATCATAAACAGCGAAACAACTCTGAGGAGGCTAGTCAGAGAAGCTATGTGCAGACACGGGCATGCCTGGAGCCATGTCACCGATGTTCTCAGCCCAGGTTTCAAGAATTTAGAGTCACTACGGGTCTACTGGTTTACACCTGTAATCACAGCATTCAGGAGGCTGAAGCAAGATCACCAGAAGGAGCTTGGTCTACATAGAAAATTCTAGGATAGCCTGTGCTACATGGAGAGCCCATGAACTAAAAAATAAAAATCAAGGGCCGGGCGTGGTGGCGTACGCCTTTAATCCCAGCATGCAGGAGGCAGAGGCAGGCAGATTTCTGAGTTAGAGGCCAGCCTGGTCTACANAGTGAGTTCCAGGACAGCCAGGGCTATACAGAGAAACCCTGTCTTGAAAAACCAATAAATAAATAAATAAATAAATAAATAAATAAATATCAAGTGATAATATAGAATCGAGTGAGTTCCAGGACAGCCAGGGCTATACAGAGAAACCCTGTCTTGAAAAACCAATAAATAAATAAATAAATAAATAAATAAATATCAAGTGATAATATAGAATCGCTTTGCTGGTTCTTCCCCTAACAGCCCTTAGCCTTCCCTTTTAGTTGAACAAATCTGCAAATGATGGGAGCTCTATATCCAAGTCTAGGAGTGTAGCCAACACTGACCTGGCTTATGTCCAGGTCTAGGAGTATACCCAACACTGACCTGGCTTAGGATAATTGCTGGGCCTTGTCTACAGCTACTGCAATATTGCCATTATGAAAGAAAATAAGAATTCCTCGTCTGAAAACGGGAATAATAATACCCGACTTACCTATTTCTCACTGGTTTTCGGGTAAAGTGAGCATATGTGTGTACACTTTGAGATTCCTGTTGAGTGCTTGTCATTCTTTCTCATTCAGGCTTCAGTGAGATCTTACAAGCTCATTGCTGCCTCTCAAGGCCTCCCAGCATGTTAGAAAGCCACCCTTCAGAGCACTGCCTGTGGGTTAACTAGAATTGAATTAGAAATATGCAAGAGTAAGGGAGGAAGCAGGTTTGTGTGTGAATTCAGAATGTTTCTCCAGTTGGAAGCCTGGACCGTGAGGACTTTGCAAGCCTGTGCTTGCCAGCGGACACAAGTGAGGACTGAAGGGAGACTCATTTGGTTGGGAGTAGGGAAAAATGTTGTCTTTTAATTCAGAATGAGGGCAAGAGAACATTCTCGTCTTCACAATGACCTGGAGTTTTTATTTATATCACAGAGAGGTACAGATACACTATAAGATTATAAGTAAAAGGGTGGCATCAGTTTTCTATCAAGAATTGCTGCTTTTAAAAAAGTCAGTGTAGCTCATGACTCTGAGGAGGAGAAAAGGAAGGAGAGGTGGGGGTAGAGAGACCTTGCAAGGAGATTGTAGTGTTGACCGCAAATACCGAGGAGGGACGTTACAGACAGACAGAAGACACCCACAAGTGAGTCAGTTGAGCTTCAGAGTGGGGCTTGCAGATCCTTTCATAGCCCCAAGGCCGGTCATGTGACTGGTAGAAGGAGGTGGGGAAACAAGTCTGGGGAGTGATCAACTAGTTAGTTACTACCCTGGGCCAAGGAGCCCTTTTGTTTTGTTGTTTGGGTGAGGACAACATGGCGCTGAATGGTGAATTAAAGAGGTGAGTACCTGAGAGGGACTTGATTCCTGCCTCAGTGTCTCCCTTTGTCACCTGAGAAAAGTTACAGGCACTCTACATTCAGTCTTGAACAGAGTCCAGGATCAGGAGGGAGTCAAGTCAAAATAACATTCTGTTATAGCATGTGTAGTACTTCATTCCTTTTTATTGGTAATATTTCATTTCATACCCTACCACATTCATTTACCCACTAACGATCATTTGGGCTATTTTTATGTCTAGATTTTACAAACAGTGGATATTAACAAGGGCATACAGTGCTTATGTAGATTTATAGTTCAGTTCAGATTAGAAATAGATTGGCGTATAGGAGTGACCTCACATGGTAACTCTTATGCTTAGCCTTCTTGAGAAGCCCAGAGATGAATTGAAGTGGGGCCTTACCTCAACATGTAAAGAAGCGACAGTTGTAGAGGAGTAGATCTACTGTCTGGTTCAGTCCCAGACTACAGTAACCTTATCTGCAGAGTATTTCTAAAGGTACTTGCAAAATTGTCTCCAGTACTACACAACGCACTTTTAGAATATTTTACTCTTGCTTAGTACGTTGATTTACTTTACTGAAATATACAGAATATTTTGGCTCATATCTGTGGTTTTTTTTTTTTTTTTTTTGTCAAATAATGGTCCAGAAATATAATGCATGTCATGCTAAGACAGATCTGGGATGTGCATAGGAAGTACACCATTTTGATTGTGATGTTCACGATTGAAATCCAGGCCCTCCTAGGATCTCATTATAATCCCTGTCAGAGCTTTGCTACACAGTGTCCTGATCCTTGCAAGTACAACTTAATGGTCTTACAAGACTCAGGGATATCAGTTGGGCAAATGTGTGAAATTCAGAAAATAACATAAAACAAGAGAAATTACATATTTGAAAGAATATGTTAATATATTTTAATTAAAATTTATAATTAAAATGAAAATTGTCAATGTCAAAAAGGAAATAACTTGGGAATTTAGGGAAATTACTGAGGGGGGGGAAGGGAAAGCTGAAGTCTAAACAAAATTCATTTTTGAACAATGAAGTCATTAAATTAAAAATGAGCATCTAAGGGGAAAACACAGATACTTAAGAACAAAATCTTTGCTCTTGCCTAAGGTCACACAATGATTATTCTCTTTGGTGGGTGAAATTGCCAGGGTGTGGGTAAGCTATAGCCAGCTTGTGTTTACCTGAAAGAAGGGTGCTTGCTGTTGTAAATCCTCGGGACATTTCACTCACCTTTGCTCACATTTAACTTAGGAACACATGATGTTGACAGATTGAGCTTTTCTGTTCTTGTACCTGTCCTTTGTCAAATCAAAGCAGTTTTCTACTAAAACATCTAGCTGGAAGTATGCTAGTCCCCCCCCCCCTTATGAAGCTCTTTCAAGTATAATTAACCCCATTTTATTGATTTAGAAACTAAGGCTCAGCCGCCATTGCTGCATGCTGTGTAACACAGGGAATCTGGGAAAGCGAGGGCAGTAAAAAGCCAGAGTAATCAGCAGCTTCCTGGGTCCGCCCAAGCTCTTTGTAATCCGAAGCTGGGGAGTTGTGACCTGGAATCAGTCAGATACAGCAATAGGGATAAAACACAGAGGAGGCTGCTGAGCAGCTAGCTTTCCTCAGTCGTCCTGGTTCATCCAGTTGATACCAGTTGCCTCCATCGTGCCACACTGTGGACCTCAGGTGCACCGAAGGGGCCGTGTGCACCACAGATCCCATGGCTTCCAAGACCGCTCCTGGGTCTGTTGACAAGAAAGTCGGTGATAGCATCACCAGGGCACTAGTGACTGGAAAGGTCTGAAGATTTGGGTGAAACTGGCCATCCGGGACAGACAGACCCTTAAGGAGCCACCAAGAGACAAAAATGCAGGAGGGTACTAAACACAGTGGGTACGTTGCTTTTGATGAGATTGTCAGCATTGCCTAGCAGTTGCAGACCGACCGTTAGCCTGAGAACATCTGGAACTGTTGAGGTGGCCCTGAGTACTGCAGTGTGCGGGCTGCAGTATGGATGGCTGCCATCCTATGACATCATAGGTGATGTCAGCAGTGACACAGGATATGCTCAGCTTATTAAGAAGCAGCAAGCAAAATTATTCTAGGACTAAATTAAAAAAAAAAAAAACAGCTGGTGGGTCCGTATGATGGCGCTCAGCGTTTGGGCTGTGGAAGGGAAGCATCTCAGATAGGAAATGAGCCCGGAACACCAGTGAGAAGAAGGCAAGGGGGGCGTGGTACTTGTTATAAAATACTCTGCAAGCCTCTTTAGGTAGCAAGGAAAGTAGCTCGTGGGAAAACAAGCAAAAAGACAGTATGTACCCAAAGTCTCAGAGAATAGAAAAAGGATAGGTCTGAGGAAAAGGACCTGGGGTTAGCCCCTGTCCCAGCCCATCTGTGCTGGTGAACTCCTGTCAGCTTGACACAAAACTAAAGACATCTGGGGAGAGGGAGCCTCAGTTAAGAAATTGCCCTGGGGGGGCTGGTGAGATGGCTCAGTGGGTAAGAGCACCCGACTGCTCTTCCGAAGGTCCAGAGTTCAAATCCCAGCAACCACATGGTGGCTCACAACCACCCGTAACAAGACCTGACGCCCTCTTCTGGAGTGTCTGAAGACAGCTACAGTGTACTTACATATAATAAATAAATAAATCTTTAAAAAAAAAAAAGAAATTGCCCTGGGAAGTTGTGTGTAGGACATTTTCTTGATTACTAATTGATGTGGGAGGTCCCGGCCCACTCTGGACAGTGCCATCCCTGGACAGGTAGGCCTGCACCACCTTACATACAAGAAAGTTGGATGGGAAGGAAGCCCGGTAAGCCAGTAAGCAAGCTTTCTGCATGGATCCTGCTTCCAGGTTCCTGCCTTGGTTCCCCTGATGGTGGACTGTAACCTGTAAATCAGAGTGAGCCCTTTCCTCCCCAAGTTGCTTTTGGTAGGTCTTCTATCACAGCAGAAGAGCAGTGCCGCATAGCACTCTTGTCTAACTTGTTCTCTGGTTCACAGCCTTGGTTGTGGTATCAGACAGAACTTGATTAGGTCATAATATCTTTCAGAGGCAAGTAATGTGGTAAATTTCTACAGCCATTATTTCTGTGAGTCGTGCCTACTTAAGTTTTTTTTTTTTTTTTCATTAGGGTAGGGGCTGTAATGACTTTTTGGGAATCAAAGCTAGGGTCTTTTACACATTAAACTGAGTTATATGCCAGTCCCTGTTTTCAACAGTATAATGTGTGATTTTTTTCCCTACTTTCTGAATAGAGGTGGATGGAAGTTATAAACTGGTTTTATGAAGTTTTATCATTATTTGATTATATGAAAGTTAAAAGATTTTCCTTCCTGTAAAAAAAAATCACAAATTATTGGGAACCAGATAGATCAATATTTTCTAATACATTAGATTATATTTGGTGCTTTAAAAAGAGATCCTATTATGTAGATTTCATGATCTCTTTTTTTTTGTTTGTTTGTTTTTTTGTTTGTTTTTTGGGGGGGGGTTTGAGACAGGGTTCCTCTGTATATCCCTGGCTGTCCTGGAGCTCACTCTGTAGACCAGGCTGGCCTCAAACTCAGAAATCTGCCTGTCTCTGCCTCCCGAGTGCTGGGATTAAAGGCGTGCGCCACCACGCCCAGCTGATTTCATGATCTCTTAAGGAATTATGACCCACAATTTTTAACCCAGTATTATACCTATGACTATTCAATAGATATGTTTCTAAGCCTAGAATTCTAAGCTTGGTATCCATTGTTTGAGTTAGTAGCCAGTGTTTTCTACATTTTTGCTTTAACCAGTGGGAAAGATTTTCATACATATAGATATGGACTGAGCAGATTTTATTTCTATTTAGGAATACACACACATGTATATGTAACAACAATTAAAAAGTCATGAATTTCAAAGAGATCGAAGGTGGTAATACATGGGAGGTATGGAAAGGAATAGAAGAGGGAAAAAAAGTAGTTATACTATAATCTTAAAAAAAAGAAAGAAATAAAGGAAAGAAATTATTTTAAAAAGATGTTCTTCTGGAATTCTGACGTAAGTCTCATGTTGGAAGACGTTGGACTATGCAGACAACGGCGTCCTCAGCTCCCAGTTGCTGCTGCTCCTCCCCTTTGTCACTCTCTGCCTGCTCTTTATTCTCTCCAAATACAGTGAGACTGTGAATTTGGGGAAGGGAGAGCAGCATGTGTTTATTTGTGGACCCTAAGTCGGTGATACCTGGTGAAAATGTGTGAGAAATGATAAAATACGTAATTGGGATCACTTAGCATTCACTTTTGAGTAGGTAGTTTAAATGGACATTTTATAAGTCAGCTAAATCTCACTTAATGGAGTTCCTTGATGATAGTCAAATACACACATCGCAGAAGGCAGGCAGCATGGTCAGGCCTGCAGTTCTGTCATGGAGGAACTGCTGCTTCACGTGATTTCTTGCATCATTTCCCAGGAAAACTTGACTAAGGCAGTCCCTTCCCCAAAGCTGCCAGTCCACCCTCTGACAACCTTAAGCCTCCTAATGCGGAACAGATTTTCTCATGCACGATGTCAGCCATTTAGGTCAGGGTGCTGTTCAATAGTATTTTCAACAGGGATGTTGTTACAGTTATTAAACACTTGAAATATTAGTGATGTGGCTTAAAAATTACTCAGTTTTAATCTCCAGTTTCAATTTATGCATGTGATTAGTAAAAGCCCTACTGGATAAAGCATATTTATATATTACTTTTTGTTCTGTTTTTATGTGTTTTGTTGCTTGAGGCATGGTCTCACTCTGTAGCCCAGGCAGGCCTCAAATTTATGGCAGTTTTCAGCCTTAGCCTCTCAAGGGTTGAGCTCATGTAGGAGCAACCATGTCTAGCTGTACACATTGATGGGCTTTGGTTTCCTGAGAGGGCGGAGCGTGGTGTGGCCTAGACTGACCTTGAGCTGTATATTGAAAGTGACTCTGGAATTGTGGTCCTCCTGCCTCTGTCTCAGAAGTGCTGAGGTTATCAGCCGCCACACCCGGTTTATATCTTGATCAGATCAAATCCAGAACTCAGTGTAGTGTGTGCAAGGTAAGGGTTCTACCAGCCGAGGCACACCTCCACCATTACATGTTATTTGGGGCACACTGATATGTGTTATTAAAAATATTTGCTGTCCTGTTGAGTTCCATCCTTAAATATTGCAGTTAATTGTAACAAAGGGCATGTTTTTAAATAGAGTTGAAGATATAGTCACAGAGAGAATTATTTCAAATAATTTCTGGATGTTATAGTATATATTTTTTTACATCCTAAAAGAATATATTCTGGGCTGGAGAGATGGCTCAGCGGCTAAGAGCACTGAATGATCTTCCAGAGGTCCTGAGTTCAATTCCCAGCAACCACATGGTGGCTCACAACCATCTGTAATGGGATGCAATGCCCTCTTCTGGTGTGTCTGAAGGGAGCAACAGTGTACTTACATATATGTTCTGAGGGTCAGAAGCACTGTATTTACTGTGTTAATGTAGCTATACTTATTCTGAAGCTGTTGGTTGCTTTTTGTTGTTGTCGTTGTTTTGTTTTGTGAGACAGGGTTTCTCTGTGTAGCCCTGGCTGTCCTGGAACTCACTTTGTAGACCAGGCTGGCCTCAAACTCAGAAATCCGCCTGCCTCTGCCTCCCGAGTGCTGGGATTAAAGGTGTGTGCCACCACGCGCTACTCTGTTGGTTGCTGATTATAACATTAACAGGTGGTAATGGACTGACTTCTAAAAGTATCAAGGACTGGTGTGTGTGTGTGTGTGTGTGTGTGTGTGTGTGTGTGTGTGTGTGTGAAGTGAGATTTTTGGCAAATTAAAAATAAGGACTATAGAAATAAAAATTGATAAAAATAGAAGTTTGTATTATGAGTTTGAACTGAAAGTGTTGGTGTAGTGTTATTAAAAATGATATAGTTACTTTTATTTACTCATTTTCCTTGTACAATGAGTGGTCATTCTAACATAGACTTGAGAGAATACCAGTTCCCCTGTCAGGTTTTTACATCCTGATAATAACAACATCAGAAGATGTTACAGTTTTTTTTTTTTTTTTTTTTTTTGCTATAATTACCTTGGCTAGAGTCACTTAAGAGAGAAAAGAGGGGCTGGAGAAATGGCTCAGCAGTTAAGAGCACTGACTGCTCTTCCAGAGGTCCTGAGTTCAATTCCCAGCAACCACATGGTAGCCCCCAACCATCTGTAATGGGATCTGATGCCCTCTTCTGGAGTGTCTGAAAACAGCTACATTGTACTCATATAAATATAATAAATAAATCTGAGAGAGAGAGAGAGAGAGAGAGAGAGAGAGAGAGAGAGAGAGAGAGAGAAAGAGGAGAGAAGGGTTCATGGTATGGAGGGAATCTAGGGGAAATTAGAAGCAGCCTGCTTGTAGTTAAGAAACAGAAACTAGCTCACTTCCTCTTTTCTACTCAAGCACAATATTAGTTTAAGAGATACATAAATAAGAG
The DNA here is from genome assembly GCF_900095145.1 of Mus pahari. NCBI lineage: Eukaryota > Metazoa > Chordata > Mammalia > Rodentia > Muridae > Mus > Mus pahari. The sequence continues at coordinate 46,510,342 of NC_034592.1, read as the reverse complement.
TGCACACATCTAAGATGTTCCCAAGAATATAAGACATGTACTGGCTACTTTTCGTGTCACCTTGACATAAACTAGAGACATCTGCAGGGAGGGACCCTCAGTTGGAGGATAGTTGCCTCCGACAGATTGGCCTTCAGTTGAGAAAAGTCGCCTACTAGAGTGCCTTGTGGGCAAGATTGTGCGAGTTCTGCTCCTTGGTTTCTTGTTTTGTTTTCTTTGAATAACGGTTGATGTGTGTGGACCCATTCCACTTGGGGCTGTGCTATCCCTGGTCAAGTGGTCTTGGGTGGTCTAAGAATCAGGCTGAGCAGGCCAGGGGGTGAAAGCTAGAAGTCAGCTGTCTTCCATGGCCTCTGCTTCAGTTCCTGCCTTGAGTTCCTGCTCTGACTTCCCTCAGTGATAGACTGTGATCTAGATTTGTTACTCCCCGAGTTAGCTTTAGTCATGATGTTCTATACCAGTAGAAACCTAAGACACATTACAGACTCAGCCCTACTCATGTAAGGGTCCAGATGGTTAGACATATTTCTCCAAGTTCATGATGGTAGTCAGATAAAACATGCCCAGTGCAGTGACGGTTGGGGAACTCTGACTTCTTCCTGTTTTCTGTTGTCACTGTACCGAGGATGTGGGCACAGTGACCTTCCTCTTGGGTAGTCAGATAAACATTGAGTTTTGAGGGACAGGGAAAAATCTGACATGTGGTTGTGAGGCAGGGGTAGGGAACACAGACCAGTGCAATAGAACTTAAGGTAGGGTTTTGGGAATGGAGTGAATGAGCTGGTAGCTGACTCCAGCTATGGTTGTAGTATGCTTGGAGAGCATGCAGTTTTGAGGGGCTGAGGGCATAACTTAGTGAGTTCAGCGTGCACATGGCCCCGGGCTCAGTGCCCAGCAGTGTGGCAGTTTTGCCGAGGTCAGCACAAGAGCCCCAGCCCAAGGCGTTTATGGTTCCTTTGTGACTATGGGGAGGGTAAGGTTGCACCACCACAAGTCTTTACCTAAGATGAGGAGAAGAGGGGCGTTGAGATGACCAGTCAGGCGAAAACAAAAGTGGAAAGAGTAACATGATACTGACAGCACCAGATGGCTGTGGTAGATGGAGAGAATTTGATTTGTTTTGGTAAGATTTGGTTGTAGTTAGATTAGACGCATCCACATTAGTAAACTTTAGTTTGTGAATGGATTCTGCTGCTATTCCTCGACTACTGTGGTATAAACTTTTCTGGGAAATAATCTGCTTACCCTAAGGCTTAACTCAGAAAGTGTGACGAGGGAGAGATTTGATTACCCAACAGGTTTCATTTTAAAGTAAATGTGTAATGTTCACAAAAAGAACTAAGAAAAGGGTTTTTGCTCCATATTAATCCCTAGTATTTATGAAACTTCGGGAAAAGTTAAGAATCGTACTCTTCCCTAAAAAGCAAAACAAGGAGAAAACAATAGTTTAATTGAAGCACTTCCCTTACTGTCTAGGAAAAAGCAAAACAAAACAGAACAAAACAGATTATTTCTCTGGTTCTCTCCCCAAAGCAGTACCTCCTCCTGAATGGTGAAGCTCGGATCCACTTGGTGAAAGGTGTACATTGAATTGAAAATTCCTTATTTCTGTCTAGAGTTCAGCTTTTCTTTGAACTTATTCAGTCTGAAGTTTTCTCAGTTTCTTGTATTATCAGGTTAATGTGTTTAACCAAAAATGTAAACTATCCAGTCATATACCTTAAGATATCAGCTCTGTGTCCTCCATCTTCTCCATCCAAGACGACGACTGAGAATGTTGGAACCTGCTATTCACCATTATGCCCTTAAGTCTTTGCTGATAAATGTGTATTCTCATTTTTTTAGATTGGGTAATCTAATGATGTCTCTTTAAGTTTCTTAATGCTATTGAATAACTCAGTCTCTCTCTCTCTCTCTCTCTCTCTCTCTCTCTCTCTCTCTCTCTCTCTCTCTCTCTCTCTCTCTCTCTCTCTGTGAGAATCAAGAATTACGAATGTATGGTAGGACTGTGCGGTGGTGGTCTGAGCCTTTAATCCCAGCACAGGCACTGGGATTCTAGGATAGCCAGGGTTATACAGAGAAACCCTGCCCAGAAAAACAAACAAACAAACAGATGCTGTGGTAGGCTAAGATGTCCATTCATTACTATAGGAAAGTTTAGACAAAAGCTGGAAGGAAATTGTCTTGGCACTATGCTATTGATTATTAAACAATGACAGTGCTGGCCAACAACATGAATGAGCTGCCTTTCAAAATACATCTGGTCCTTTAGTGGAAAATTGCTAAATGTCCTTGTCATTTTGTGATTCTCTTTGTTAACAGGGATTGAGAAGAAAGCTCTAGAGCTGATGATCATTTCTGTACTTTTGCACTATTCTGAGCGACTGCCCCCACCGAATGCTAACCACTAGCCAACCAGGAGTTACTGTTGGACATGTGGTTGAGCTGTCCTGTTAAAGTCCCTGTAAGAACACATTTTATCTGGTCATCATCACATTTTCCTGTGCTACATTAAAAAACAATCAAACAAAAATATTACATTTCTCCCTTAAGATATAGAAAGTTATCACCTGTAATACACAAGCAATATTTTTAATATAAAATTGGAATAGACCTAAAGTGTAAGAATATACGAAGAAATGGCAGCAAGTCTCATTGCTCAGAGAAGCCACTGTGACCATTTTGGAGAACTCTCCTCAACTTAAGTATTTTCAGTCAGTTCTTGTTTTCTTAATACATTATCACACACACTCACACACACATACATATATATAATTTATATATATATGATTTTTATATATATGTAATTTGATATATTGATATATATATACATACACACACACACACATATATATATATGTATGTATGTGTGTGTATATATATATATATATATATATATATATATATATATATATATATATGATTTTTCAACACAGGGTTTCTCGATGTAGCCCTGGCTGTCCTGGAACTAACTCTGAGACCAGGTTGGCCTCAAACTCTGAGATCTGCCTGCCTCTGCCTCCCACTTGCTGGGACTAAAGGCGTGAGCCACCAGTGCCTGACTGTAAATATTTTTATATAACATCACATCAATAAATGTATTTATTTTTTCAAGGCGATCATTCTACATGCTATTTATGTTCCTTTTCTGTTTCACTTTGTATCATTAGAAAATAAGATTATTAACACATAAGTATTTTAGTTTTTATCAAATCATTGGTTTTTTACTCACTGGAATTTTCCTAATATTTTCATGATCTGTTAGCAGCTTCTATTTTTTAATGCTTAGGTTTTAGGGACCATTGTAAGTAATTTAGGAGAAAAGGCTGCATCAGAGACGTTTATATGTTCTAGACTTTGCTTGTTCTTTATTTGCTAGCCTATGATCTATGATTGAACTGCATCGCGCCCCAATTATTTTGTTTTTATTGAGCTGATTTCCTGCTATGCTTCCTTTTTTATCTTCAAACAAACAAAACCATGTCTAGAATGAATGCGGCATTCTAGCTGTGTCCTACTACAGATGAAATCAAATGGTTTCTTATGAAAAAAGTTGCTGGCACTACCGTCGTAGGCATTGCATGCTGCAGGCAGTTCTGTGCACTGAGCTACATGGCTGCTCCTCCCTTTATGCTGGTAACACGCAGTTTTGTTATGCAGCCCAAACCAGACATAATCTCAGATACTATGGCCTGTTACGTGTGAGCTACATCCATCATAGACAAATACTCAAGACTTTCTGTGTATGGCAAGCTACTTAGCCTTTCTATGCCTATTGTAAAAATTAACAATTTTACCTGGAGTTTATTTGCCTTGATTAAAATAATGAAGTTACTTATCATAGTGCCTGGTACAAAAACATTCAACAAATAATGTTGTGATTGTGTTGGTAGGAAGGTTGAACCAGTGTTGACTCTGACAGTCATTTGTCACAGTGATGCTATTATGTTTAAATTCACCTACTACCACACACATATCACTGTAAATGTATGTACATATGTGATTTTTTAAAATTTCTCTTTGAGGATTTTTCTAGTCTTATATTTGTCATATTTTTAGTTCTGTTTATGCCAACTTATTTCATTGTTGAATTGTTGTGCCTTAAGCTTTATGTAATTATTCTTTTTATTTACTTCAACAAACTCTCACCTAAAAAACAGTGAGTTCATTTTAATTCTTTTCAAATTAATAAAAAGATGTATAATTGGAAAATTTAAAGAGTAAACAGTAGGCCCACACAGTTTTCATTTTAGGACTAGAAATGAGGGTTTGAGGTAGGGTGCTGACCTACTGTGCATCAGGCCCTCTCTGGGTTATATGCTCCAAACTGCAAAAGAAAGTGAAACAGATTTTCACTGAGTTCTTTTTAAAGCTTCTTGGTAAGATGGCTGAAGACAGTGGCCATGGTGTTTACCATGGCAGTGTGTTTACAGCTCTCTGACGTGCTACCCCAAGGCTTGCGTGGCTGCCAAAGCTGCTGTGTTAACAATAATAAGCCCTGTCTGTCTGTCTGTCTGTCTGTCTGTAGTGCACAGGCCTGTCTGTGTGTCTGTCTATAGTGCTGTGGCTACAAATGGAGGGTTTCGTGGACCATATGTTAGTGATATATTGTAACTGTAGTGTTACTAATAGGATTTAAGGTGCTAAGTGTCATTGTTTAATTGGAGTATATATTTTTAACAAAGGTTCCTGTAGGAAGAATGGGTTTTTAGTAAGGAAGATGCAAGTACACTTGTAAACAGCTAGGAGTCTCATCAGGGTCAGATAAGCTTCTAAATTTTATAGATCTCATAGTCTGTCACAGCTACTTTGTGGCTATGAGGAAGCAGCCACCATTAGTAAAAGAGAGCTTGCTAGATCTTCATTCTTAGTGACATGGCAGAGCAGTGTGGTAGCTATGGTGATGGAGAAAAGTGGATAAATTTCAAATTCATAATAGGAATAAAATAGATCTGATAGGTCAGAGGATGGACATGTTTATGTCATCCCTCTACACGGAGCATCAAGTCCTGGCTCCTGTGTGGGGTCAGCTTCATGATTGAAGAGTCATTACATAAACTGATTGGTACTCATGCCCCCTACCGCTGCCGCACCCCACCCCCTCTATTCAGATTTGTGCCATCTTGTACCAACGGGTCTTTTTCCTCCTGGTTGACTTGTGGACTCTCTCTGGCAGAGCCACAGGTTCGTTTGATCAGATTTTGCTAATTTTCATTTCACTAATTACTGTGATTCCCCCAGTGTACTAGACTGTGTCTCCCACAGAATATTTGGAAGGGTAATTTCCAGCAACAACAAACCATTCTCTCCTTTCACTGATTTAACTGTCATCAATGCAAGAACATGGTAAAATGGCATAAAAATATGTACAGTGAAAGCTATTTCCCTCAGCCTGGACAAGTCTCTAGTGGGCATTTTCTCAGTTTTTTTCTAGATACATTCTGCCAACATGCACGCATTAGACGTTACCTCCATCCCCTTATCCTGAGCACAGAGGAGATCGTGCTGACTAACCCTGTCCTTTTCACTTAACAGGTTAGCTAACACAGATCTACCTCTTCCTTTAAAAAAAGGTGCACTTAATTCAAACTTGAATAGTTGGTATTGATGGACATAGTGTTTACTCTTTTGCAGTTGTAACATGCTAATGAATCTCATTTATATCCATTTCTTTCTTTCTTTTCTTTTCTTTTTTTTTTTCTTTTTTTTTTTTTTTGTTGTTGTTGTTGTTGTTGTTTTTCGAGACAGGGTTTCTCTGTGTAGCCCTGGCTGTCCTGGAACTCACTCTGTAGACCAGGCTGACCTCGAACTCAGATATCTGCCTGTCTCTGCCTCCCAAGTGCTGGGATGACAGGTGTGCGCCACCACTGCACTTCTGTAAGTGCATTTCTAGTATAAATGCCCGTGAGGACTTGAGCAGGGACTTGTAAGAGTCTAAAGACAAACCTGATATGAGGGTGACCAGAACAAAGTAAAAATTTTAAATATGCTCTTCATTGTTTTTAACCATTTGTTATTTAGAAAGGACGTATTTTTTTCCAATTCCTACCTGTTTTCCCTGAGAGGAATGGAATATTTATTTTAGTTCATCTCTTAAACTGCGTCCATATTTTATATGGGGTTAAACAGCTTCTCTTAGACACATGGCTTGTTTGTTGCAGACATAGCTTGCTGCTGTTTTCTGGAACAGCCATCACGATTTCTCCTAAAATTTTAATTGTCTTTCTTAGTTGAACAAAGCTTTGGTCTTTTGTTTGTTCTTTGGAGTGTCTCGTGTTTGGGTTAGTTAATCAGACATTCTCTGTCTTTATCTTTCAAATTTTTGTATCTTTGTTAGAAATCTCTGAGCTTAAACCCATAGATTGATTAGACCTGTGGTTTAGTTGATCTGCAGACATGTTCTAATCCTTTGTTATTATTCTCATATATCTATTTGTCTAGGATAACCTCTTCCCTACCAATATTTTCTTTCAAAGGAGTGCTTAATCTTTTGGATAGAAAAAGATATTCTCTGAATAGATTATTTACTGAGTAATAAATATAAAAGCCAGTGATTTGCTTTTGGATTATTTTCTCATTTTCAGGTCTCTTGAGGTCTCTTGAGTAAATTTTTAAAAGATTTATCAGAAACCTGTAATTTAGCATGGTGTGCATTTGGGCTATGGAGAAAGCTCCCTTGGCAGTGTGTCTATCATGCCCATGTGAGGGCCTGAGCTTGGACGCCAGTGTCCACTTAAATGCTGGTCCTAGCAGCATGAGTCTGTTACTCCAGAGTGCTCCAGGTTCAGTGAGGGACCCTATCTCAGATGAGGTTACTAAGGTAACATTTGACATCCGAGGTGCCCTTGTGCTCAAGTACACTTGTGAAGACACATATCCAATACATGCATATAACATACACATGTGTGTGAACACACACACACACACACACACACACACACGTCTTACTCTAAAGTCCAAGCTGACCTGGAATTCTCTCTGCAGCTCGAGCTAGCCTCAGATCTGGGACAGTCTTCCTGAGCCCCTGGATTGCTGGCATAGCACATAGGAGCCACACTGGGGGCTTGGGAGTTTTATTGGTTAGGAGAGGGTCATCCTTTAACTACCAAGTGTGGAAAACTTACTGGAACTTGCAGTTAACTTCAGTTCAGGCACAGAAGCAGTCTTTTGGGAATCCAACACTGAGTAGTAGATCAGACTGAGCACAGAGCCTTCATCATCCGACTTTTCAGGATGTACACAGGCAGCTAGCTGCTCATGGTTGTAGCTCAGTGTGAATTGACAAGGAAATAGATTTTTATATTTTCATTTGAAATCATAGCAGACTGTCTAGTTGCTTGAAATAACATTTTGAAATATACTAAGACTTTCTCCCTCCCTCCCTTCCCCTCTTCCTCTCTCTCTCTTCCTTTCTTTCTTTGTTTCTTTGGTTTTGGTTTGATTTTTGGTTGTTGTTTTTTGTTTTTGTTTTTGTTTTTTGCTGTCCCACGAACTCACTCTGTAGACCCGGGTGGCCTCAAACTCAGATCCTCCTGACTATGCTTCCCCAGTGCTGGGATTAAAGGCGTGCACCACCTCCCCAGCTGATAAATGTTTCTTAATAAAATTATTTGCCCGGTATATGTTATACCCACATGATAATGGTGTCCCTGTCTGGTGAGTTCTTGGTGCTGCACTCTCCCCCAGTCTCTCAGCAGAGACATTCTTGTTTGCTGTTTGACCATTATTTCTGTCTGCTACCTGATATCTTGGAGCTTTATATATTCAACTTTTTGATCAACTAAACGATTTTAAATTTTTATTACTGTTGTGTGTGTATGCACCACAGCACAGATGTGGAGGTCAAAGGACAGTGTTCTGGAGTCATTTCTCTTCCTCCTTGTGTGAGTTCCAGGGATTGTGTAACAAATGCCTTTACCTGCTGAGCCACCTTGTTGGCTGTAGAATACTTGAATGGAAGCATTTTTACAACTTCTAGAAAGTAATGAACTTACCCCACTCTGTGGCTAGTGGATCCACTAAGGTAAGACAGGCAGTGACTGTCTCTTGAGCCTCTTCCTAACTGGCATTATATTTAAAAAGGAAGGAGCCAAGTGGTGGTGGTGGTGCATACCTTTAATCTTGGTACACTAGAGGCGGGACGGGGTGGGGCAGGGGCGGGACTGGGGCGGGGCCAGGCCAGTAGATCTCTAAATGTAAGGCCAGCCTGGTCTACAGAGAGAGTAGGCCTACACAGAGAAACTGTGTCTTGAAAATGAAACAAGCAAACAAATAAGAACCCCAGAAGATGGAAGGAGTCACTGAATCTGGTTTTGGTACTTTGGCTTCCCACAGAGAACTTTTGGAGTGTTAGCAGAGTTTTCCCGGTTAGTAATACTTTCCGAAGAGCACAAGCAAAGCCTATTCCTTTCCAGATGGATGTTTAACTGGCACTGCCCACAGGAGCCGGGGACCCATTGCCATTATTTGCTTCCAACCCTAAGTTTGTAGGTATTTTTGCAATAACTTGTTAGCTACTCATACACCCAGTGAGGAGATGAACCCCAGGACCTCCCAGAGGTAGGGGAGCACTCCACCTCTGAGTAATACTCCAGATCAAACCGGTACTTTAAAGAAAAAAAAAAAAACTGGTACATTCTTTTTTCTTTCTTTTCTTTTCTTTTCTTTTTTTTTTTTTTTCTTCTGGTTTTTCGAGTCAGGGTTTCTCTGTATATCTCTGACCGTCCTGGTACTCACTCTGTAGACCAGGCTGGCCTCAAACTCAGAAACCCACCTGCCTCTGCCTCCCAAGTGCTGGGATTAAAGGCAAGCGCCACCACTTTAGGCACAGCCTAAACTGGTACATTTTTAATAGTACAATATTGGTGCATATGAAACAATGAAGCTCGCTGATATGTTTATTCTTTTTAATCAATATGTCTCCCTTCCCTATTGCACCTGATCAGGTTGTGCCTACCAGGTGTCAGTATTACGAAATCCTGTGGTTACACAAAAGAACATTTGATATGCATGAGTATGAGCAACAGTATCTGATCATTGATTTCTTTTTTGTATATAAAGTCATGTGGGAAGAAGATTTTTGTGGCCTTTTTGTTTTTTTTTTCCCACAATCCTGATTATAGTAAGTCCTCAGGATTGTTACAAATAAAGATCATTTTAGAACACAGAAGTGAGTTTATCTTTTCTAGCGTGAGCACTGTGACAAATGACAACAGCATGCCTCTTATTTAAGTTTTCCACAATTAGGAAAAGTTGTATAATATTAAATTCTGAGAGGTACTTTGACCAAATAGATCAAGTATAATTTTTCCGTTTACTGCATTGGCTTAGGCTTGTAAAATGAGCTTGAATCATTGTATTATTGTAGGTTGTTTAGAGTTACATCTTTGAAGAAAACCCACCTGATGCGGGTGCCGGTAGTCAGGCTCAGGTCCCCCCAGAAGAGTGGAAAGTGCACTTAACTACAAAGTCATCTCTTCAGCCCCCAATTTTATACTATAATATTAACTTTCTAGTTGTAGTAATTTTACCCTAATTTATCCCCTCCCTCCCTCCTCCCCTCCCTCCCTTCCATCTATTCCTTCCTCCCTCCGTCTACCCTTCCCTCCCTCTGTCTATCCCTCCATCTGGGAATGTAGTCTAGACTGGACTTGAATGTATGGGTCTTCACCTTCTGGGCACAGCCTTCTTGGTAGGTGAGACTATAAGACACACCCCTGAACCTGGCAGCTGGTTAACTCTCTAAATAAAGAGGTCTTAAGTCATACCTTAGAAACTAGATAATTTTTTTTTTTCTGTTTTGTTTTTCGGAACACGTTTTTTCTGTAGAGCCTTGGCTGTTCTAGAACTCGCTCTGTAGAGCAGGGTGACCTTGAACTCACAGAGATCTGTCTGCCTCTGTCTCTGAGTGCTGGGCTTAAAGTCATATGCTACCACTACCTGGCTAGAACTATATAATCTTATTGATAACCTCAAAAGACACACGTATATGTATTTTATAGTTTAGCCCAGGAAAATGCTAGGGAGGGAAATGGTGTTCTCATAGTGCGTTCACTCATCTTAACCTTGTGATTATATAGGCAGAAAGAAATGTTGGTGATGGATTGAATCCCAACGAAAAGGATGTTCTTAAAGCAGGGTCAGAATGTAAGCGGGCAGCCACAGGAGCAGTCAGATGGGCGGGCGCTTTGCCCCTGGTAGAATCTGAAAGTAGGTCATTCCTACACATCTAAATGTTTTTGTTGTAACAAGTTTTTCTTCAATTACTTGATGAGTTAATTTTACTGATTTGTAATTACTGTATTTTCATCGAGTACTTACAACAGCAGACTGTTTTATCATCTATGTTTGTATTATAACTTATTTAAAAAGTTTTACAATAAAAGTCCATATACAAAGATAGCTATGAGCTGTTTACTTGGAAGGAAAAGTGAAGGGATAACAGAAAAGTACAGCAGGCTCCTCTGTAGTTAGAGCACCCGTGGAAAAAAGCTTGTTCGCTACCCCATGGTTCCACAGCCAGCATTTGTCTGGCTAAGCAATGGAAAAACACGATGTGGATATGTGTGGAGCCTGTTAATACTAATGTACACTCTTAAGTATCCCTTTGGTTTCTTTTTACCACCACCTATATTCAGTGGTCACTATAGAAACATTTTTGCTTATTAAGACAAGCTAGTCTGGATGAGGTGGTTCACACTCAAAGTCTCAGCTCTTAGAAGGCTGAGGAGAGAAGATTGCCAGGAGTTCAAGGTCAGCCCATCTCTGCTGTGAGACCTTATGTAAAAACTAAAACAAACAAAACAAAAGCCAGAAACCTAGGTCCCTGCTAAGAGTGATGGAGTGTTAGACCATCATCACCCATTTCCATTCACTTCTTTGATCTTAGCATCTTTATGTTATTTCATAAAACTAATTCCGAGACTATGTGATATTTTCAGTTTCACAGCCAATGAAATCCAAGGCAAACTTTTGCACATAGAAAGCAATTGTTTTAAAATTGGTCCACAATAATCTGTTTTATTACTAAAAAAGTTTTTCTGGGAAAAGAACTCATGTTTTCATCTTCTTTTCCTTTCTCTCTCTCTCTCTCTCTCTCTCTCTCTCTCTCTCTCTCTCTCTCTGTGTGTGTGTGTTTCTCTCCCCCCTCTCTCTTTCTCTCTCTCTTTCTTTCTCTCCCTCCCTCTCCCCTTCTCTCCCCCCTCTCTTTCTTTTAATGAGAATTGATGGTCTGGAGAGATGGTTCAGCACTTAGAGCACTGACTGCTCTTCCAGAAGGACCAAGGTTTAATTCTGAACACCCACATGACAGCACAAAACTATTTGTAACTTTAAGATCTGACACCCTCATATAGACACACATTGGAGGCAAAATTTAAAATAAAAGTAAATTATTTTTAAAAATTAGAATGATGAAAAATAATTTCTGAAGAAGGTGTTAGCCATAGGTCTTGGCCATACGCCTTAAAGGGCAATTTTTCTGTATCTGACCCAAACCAGCCCTTAAACATTGGTCGGTTTAACCATCAGTAGCACCTCTGTCTTTTTCTTAGACAAATCCTGTTAAAGACAAAGACTCTATAATAACATGAACTACATACCATACGTGCATCTAAGGAGGTGATTGGCGGCAGTACTCGGGTTTTCAGAGTAGCTATTGAATTGTACAGGAGGCGTTTTGAAGTGGTCTCACTCAAAATGCTGGAGAGGGCTACCTTCTCTTGTGTGATCCCTTCTATCAAGAAAAAAATGTGTGTCCTTGAATTCCCTTGATACTTCAACATTAACCTTGTATTTAAGTACTCTAAATTTCAAGATGTAATTGAACAACTTTTTCAAGAAAATTTATTCTGTATGAATTGCCAATAGCATATAATACAGATCCTTTTTTGTAACAAGATTATTATTGGTGAGAACATACATATGATGAATCATAAATTCACTAATAGCACTATCTTTTCTTCTTTTTGCTTAATTCATAAACTTTGTGATTTCTGTGCTTAGTTAGAATATCATTAAAGTGACCGTTGTCTGTTAGGTTCTCATGCTTGAATATCACCATTTCAGTGAAATTGTAATCTATGTTAGATTTAACCTACAGCAGTGAATTGCATTAATAAGAATGCTAAGAAGTGATTCGGTCACTATAAACAGTTCATACTAAGGCTATTGAAACCATAGTGGAAACTTGGCTCTAATAAAACTCTAAAGAGGGGTCTCTCTCTCTCTCTCTCTCTCTCTCTCTCTCTCTCTCTCTCTCTCTCTCCTTCCTTCCTTCCTTCCTTCCTTCCTTCCTTCCTTCCTTCCTTCTCCCCCCCCCCACTTCCTGACATAAGATGCTTCTGTCCAGAGTGAGAAGATGAAGAAACCGTTTGTTTATATCGATGTCTTCTTTCTTTCCTTGCCCTCTCAGCCTCCCTCCTATTTTCTTCCCCTTCTGTCCTTCCTCCTTCCTCATTATAGGGGATTTCCCAGTGTGGCTCAAGTTTGCCTTTAACTAGTGAGCCCCCATCTCAGTCCCCCAAGTATTTGAGTTTAAAAGCGTAAACACTCACACTCAGCCTGTTCTGCCTCCTTCCCTTACCATGGTGGTTCTCAGCGTTTCTAACCGTGTGACCTTTAATACAGTTCATCATGCTATGGTGGGTGATCCCACCACCACCCCCGACCATAAGGATATTTCACTGCTACTTTATTACTGTAATTTTGCTACTGTTATGAGTTATAATGTAAATATCTGATCTATAGGATATCTGATATACAGTCCCACAGACACACGAAAAGGGGGTCACAAGTTGCTAACAACTACTTCACAGTAATACAGAATCAGGCTTAGGAACTTTGAGAAGAGGGGCTGGAGAGATGGCTCAGCAGTTCAGAGCACTGACTGCTCTTCCCAAGGTCCTGAGTTCAATTCCCAGCAACCACATGGTGGCTCACAACCATCTGTAATGGGATCCGATGCCCTCTTCTAGTGTGTCTGAAGACAGCAATGGTGTATTCATATACACTTAATAAACAAATAAATAAATAAAAAATCTTTAAAAAAAAAAACAAACCTTGAGAAGAGTGAGAGTATTAATTTTTCCCAAGTTGATGACCTCACACACTTGCATGAATTTAGGCCATTTTGTGAGATGCACAAATCTGCAATTGATTAAAGGATATGGTGCACCTAGAATTCAATTTGTTCCAAGCTGAGTTTCTGGGACACATGCCTGTACTCCCAGCAATGAGCCTGGGATGGGGAGGGGGTTTAAAACCAGCTTGAGCACAGCCCTGTTTCCAAAACAAAATTAAACCTGGCTCATAAGTGTTCATCTTAGTTTGTGTTCTATCGCTACCACATCTGGGACTGAATGATTTACAAAGAGAGTTCGGAAGCTTAAGAAGTAGGAAGTCTGAGTAGCTAACCATGCGAGGTGACCTCCCTGGATGGCTACCTGCTACACCAAAAAAGTGGGGGGGATGTATTTTTATAAGAATAAGATTATTTTCTCGTTCCTGCCCTGTTCTATAAGAAAGGCATCAAAGACTTTGAGTCTTCTAGGCCCCACCTCCTCCTCTCACACTGAGGACTTAAGCCTGAGCTGGAGTTTGGGCAGGAGTATTTCAAGCTGTAGGAGTATTTTGTTCATGTTTCACCTTTTATTTCTAAATTGAAACTAGACTTTTTCAAAATACGTAAATAGGTAAAATGTATAAACCTGTCTAATTATGTTGAGTAATTCTGCCTAATACAGTCTTTTTCTTCTGTCATAGATATGGAGTCTGGAGAATTGTTGCCATCCTCACCAGCCTCCTCCGCTACACCAACATCATCTTCTGCTCCTTCTGTGGCTTCAGCAGTTTCAAAGAGCAGCCTTTCCACAGGAGCTGCTTCACTTAGTTCTACAGCCAGCCCATGTGGTTAGTGTCCTTTAAACTCGACTCAGAGACCTGTTCTTTCAGGATTTTGTATTTACATATAACACTGAGCTCTAAGTAGCATATTGTATTTACATATAACACTGTGCTCTAAGTAGTATATTGTTCTTCTGACATGTTGGATAATTGCTGGGGTGAATGTGTGCTCTTTTTGCTTCATCTAGATTTTCCTCTGGCAAAGTCCTGATTACTCCTGTTCTCCACATCCGTAATTCTTCCCTGAGAGTTTAGTCTTAGTTTCATGATTAAGAGTCCCAGGGCCATGGAAAAGGGAAGCAAGAGAGATGCCCTTGGTGCTGACAGTAAAGTCTTTGCTTTTAACATTTGTAACACTGTACTTCCTATTTAAAGTGAAGCAGTGTGGGCTGAGGGCTATATCTTAGTGGTGAATCCTTTGGTTCAAGTCTACTTGGCAAAGTACAGGTATACAGGTGTGCTGTGTGTTGTCTTCCAACCCAAAGATGCTTTAGAAGTCCCTGATCTACATAATTCAGTCATCTGTTTTCTTGTCTTACTTGATTCATTGCATTGGCCCATGTGTTAATCTGATAATTCTCTTTATTTAAAAATAAATTCATGGAGTGAGTGACAACAAGTTTCACCCTGGATCTTAAAACAGTTTGATCTCATGTTTTTGATCTATAGAGAGCAATAAAAACAGAACATTCATCTTTAAAATAGAAAACCTCAAGAATTCTTTCATGAATTCTTTGACAGCATTCTGCTGTTTCAAACGTTATCCTAAAGTTTATTTCTTTGTCATCTTAGTCACTGATGGTGCTTATACAAATTCCTTTATGTGCTAAAAGATATACATTGAGTTTGTTTTCAGACACTATGCAAACAGCTATTTTCCGTTGAATCAATTCCTTCCCCAGTTCTGAAGTTTTACTCAGTCATAGCTGAGGCTGTTGCTATGATGAATCCCAACAGAGCAGGTGAGATTCTGGATCAGAGGCACAGTAAGCGACAGGAGCACGCTGTGGCATGGCTTCCCTCTGTCCACATCAGCTCTGTGGCTCGATGATGATGGAATGGGGTTGTGAGACAGTCGAGAGCACATGCTTGAGAACTCCAGGAGGTGCCCTCTTTAAGGATATGCAGGGGTTTGCTTCTGTTTTTTAGAGCACCTAAACTTGTTCATTTTAAGTCCAGTACTGAAAAGTAGCTCAGATCAAGGGACCTAAGGATTTGCCTTCCTGGGACCTGGAGTGATAGCATTTCGAGGTGTTTAAAACCAGTGGAATCTTTACTTTGGTTGCCATAATTGGGACAAACAGTATCATTGCCATGAGAACAGTTATGGCTAGTGACATATGTGGGCTTTATTGGTTTTGTGGGGAAAAAAAAACATTATTTCTTCTCATGAAGGAACTTTTTCCATAAACCACTTGAGTTTGAGGTCAGCCTGGTCTACAGAGTGAGTTCCAGAACAGGGAAGGCCACACTCAGAGAAAGCCTATCTTGAAAAACCAAAACAAAGAACTAAATGAACAACAACAACAAAAAATCCCTCCAAAACTCCATCTTTTCCTAAAATATAATTTAGACAGTGCTCACCAAAGGTGTTAAATAAATTGGGTGTGTTAAATAAAATTAATTAACTATTGTATTAAAAGAGAGGCTCTAAAAAATCAAAAGCTCTTCACCGAAGGAAGACAAGCTTTGCTTAAACAGTGTCTAACGATGTTGGCCTGGTGTTGCGGATGCAGCCGAGCCTCTTTGCCCTTGGTCTAAGTGCTAGTATTCCTGGCATGAGCCATCACATCTAGCAAGCCATGAACAAAGACTGCAGTGAGTAAGAGGCAAGCCAAGAGGAACGCTCACTCACTCACCCACTCAGTCACTTACCCACCCACCTACTCACTCACATACTCACTCACTCACCCCAGTGCTTATAAAGACATTCATTTGCCAGGAATAGAACAATCCTGAACAACTTTTGCTCTGCCCTGAGCAAGGCAGATCCATGCCATTAGAACCTTCGTGTAGAAGAGCAGCTGCTGCACACCATAACCAGGCCCACAGACACTCAGGTACCTATGTACTGACTCTAAGGCAGAGCCAAGAGAATGACATTTACTATAATTGCATAAGTCAACCTTGCAGAGTACATTTGTTGGAGGTTTTTGACTGTTTGACCTAATACAGAGATAGAACACTAAGTAATTTGAATAATAGACAATCTGTACCATAGTCTACTGCTTTTTCTTTTTGTACATTTTTCAGGTCAATCCCTTCAAACAATTGCTAAAATCAGCAGCAGAATCTGTACAACTGATGACTTTTGTGGTTAAGGATATACTAGGCATGCTTATCTTTAAATGAATATTTGCATCATTATCTCAGTCCCTACAAATGTGAGCCAAGATGGTGCATATGAGGAAATTGTTGGGTTGATTTAGTTCTCAGTGTTGTGTTACACACACACACACACACACACACACGTAGGTAGGTAGGAATGTTTAACTGTGATGGGAAAGCATGGGAAACACATCACGCACAGATAGGAAACACAGATAGGAAACTCATCATGCTCAGATAGGTGGGGGGGTGGGGGTTATCCTGATGAGATCTGCCTGGGGAAGTGTGAGACTGTTATTCTCACCTGTGTACCTCACAGCTTCATGAGGAATGTTCTCTCTAGACAGAACAGCTCTTCAGACTAGACCAGGGGAGTGAGGTAAGCCAGGGTTGCAGGCCAAGAGAGTGAATGCTTTTCCCAGAAGCCCCACCTAGAGATTTTCACTTAATCTTTCCAGAATTGTGTGAGTGGTAGTCTTGGCTTCAAGGAAGGACAGGAAGTGTGGGTTTTAACAGACCATATTATGGCCCTTAATAAAATGGGCCTTCTGTTAGGAAGAAAGGAAGGAAAGCTGGCGTGGTCATAAGTGCCGTGGCTTTACAGAGGACAAGAAGGAGGCCATGCTAGGAGCAGGCCATGACAGAATACTTAGAACCTAATATGCGTGCACAAAAGTTTATGCAGAATAATGAAATGATTAGAGGCAAGGACTTTGCAGTTGAAGACTGGAAGATTAAACCTTGGCTTGCCACTTTTTGGCTTTGTGAATTACCTTTTCGTAAGGTTCACTTGTTTCATTTGTAAGGACAAAGAGTAGCAGCTGGTTTAAGTATTATGATAAATGAAGTAATGACTGACCTATAGTTGATGCCTAGTAAATTGTTACCATTATTTTTTTTCTTATCCTTTATCCAATTAGAATGGTTGGTATAAGGACAGTGATGTCAGGTGACATTTCTGGCAGGGTATGACAGTTTGTAAGAAGAATGCAACCAGAGGTGCAGAGGAACTTACATTTATATTAACATTTGTAGATAGGCACATTTATTCACATGTAAAATGCTGTGGGCCCAGGTTGAGGAGGACTGGAAGTGTGGCAGGAAACAAGGCTCCAGAGACAGCGGGTAACAGATTCATCTGGGATAGAAAGACTACATGGAGGCATAGAGAGAAAGAGAAGCCCTGACATCACATGGCATGTTCACTGAAAGGCGAGGTAATGAAAGATGTGAAGAGGAGATGTATTTGTAAGGATGGAGAACTAGGTTATCTTTATGTTTATTATACGCCAGTGGTCTATATATTTATATTCTGTGTTGTTATTGGTAGAAAATTTCAATGTTTCCAGTTTTGAGCATTATAAATAATGCTGTTCAGGACATCACTATGTATAGAAACAGATAGATTTAAGCATATTCTGACACCTGTAGTATCACTTTTCCTGGCAGCTGTGTTTTACCGTCCTCGTGCGCAGCACGGGGATCGTCAGAGCTGGGGGTAGCTTTGGCCAGTGAAGCAGAGGCACCTTTCCAGTTGTTTGTAAGACTTTTAGCTTCTCAGCTTCTTTTTTAAATGCCTGTGTAGGGCTTTGGATCGTATTTCTAATGAGTCAGTCTTTTTCCTTGAGTATTTGTGAATTATTTTAGATATGAAACGCCTTTAAATTACACGTGTGGAGACACCTTTTCACCATCTGATATGTATGTGTATTTGTTCATTATCTTTTGACAATAAAACTTCCAACTTCGATGAAGTCAATTTTCATGGTTTTACTTCTGGTTGCTTTTGTTTCTTACTGAAGAAGTCCTGCTTTGTATCCATGGCTAAGCATATATATTTAAGATTTTACTTACTTCTTGGCTTAGTCTAATCTGGCTACTATAACAAAACACCATATAGTTGGTAATTTATATGTATTAAAAATTTGTGTTTACAGTACTTGAAGCTGTGAAGTCCAAGATCAAGGTGTCACCTGACTCAGTGTCTGGTAAGTGTGTGAAGTCTGTTTTGGTGTTACTATTACATGATACTGGCTCAACATTTTATTAAGTATTTTCTATGCAAAGAGACTTACATGGCATTTCATTCTAATGGTTAATATTCTAAACATTATGGTACTATCTGGTGAATGCCCCCTCACTTACAACAAGCATGGAAGGGAAGTAGACCGGGAAATAGTCATTTGGAGAATGTACCAAACACGGTATGGCCCTGTTATAACAGTCTACTGTCCACAAAATCTAACCTGTTCTGCACAACTAGTTAATCACTTCTGATGGTGACCTAATAGTCTCCATTAGTCCCTACATCTTAAAGATGCACCTCTTTTTAACATATTGAGGACTGAACTTTAAACACGTGGAATTTTAGGGAGCAAACTGTATCTAACCTACAGCATTGAAAGCTTTTTCCTTAGTGATTTTTATGTTCTTTATGTGTCCTTTCTCAAAGTAGAAAAAAAATCAAAAGCAGGTCAGTATAGCTTTTCCAGTGTAATAAGGTTCAGGCCCTCAAGAAAAGTAAGAAGGTTGTAGTTCTTGACTTTTCACCCTGACATAGCTCTCTCTTGTGAGGCTATGCCAATGCCTGGCAAATACAGAAGTGGATGCTCACAGTCATCTATTGGATGGAACACAGGGCCCCTAATGAAGGAGCTAGAGAAAGTACCCAAGGAGCTAAAGGGGGCTGCAACCCTATAGGAGGAACAACAATATAAACTAACCAGTACCCCCTGAGCTCTTGTCTCTAGCTGCATATGTAGTAGAAGATGGCCTAGTCAGCCATCATTGGGAAGAGAGGCCCCTTGGTATTTCAAAGATCATATGCCCCAGTACAGGGGAATGCCAGGGTCAAGAAGTGGGAGTGGGTGGGTTGGGGAGCAGGGCTGGGAGAGGGTATAGGGGGCTTTGGGGATAGCATTTGAAATGTAAATGAAGAAAATATCTAATAATAAAATAAAAACAAAACAGTGCCACCTATCTTTAGCCTGATGGGACATATTTGGGTTGCTTGTAGGAGTGTGGGTGAAGCGTTACCATAGGAACATGGCTGATCAGTAGCTCCTGCATCATCAAAGTCCCACACTAGTATGATGATAATTCCTGAAAGCTGCATCCTTTGTGCATAACTTGTTGGCAGCTCCGAGTTCTGGAGAGTCTATCCTCCCAAACATCGCTGCTTTCATTATCTTCCCGAGGAGTTTTTTGAATCCTTAAGTCTCAGGAAAACCCTAACCCTGTAAATTCCCTTTGTTTATTGAGTCCTGTGAGCATTAGAAATTGGGGTTCAGTAGCTGCAGAATACTTTTTATAAAAGCACTAGTCTATTAATGAGGATTCAGCTCTCCCAGCCTAGTTCCCAAGTCCCTACCTCATGACAGTTCGATAATCTCATTGTGGTTTTGACATATGAGTTTGGACAGAACGCCAACCTTTTAATTTCTACTACATAGAAAAGCATACTTGTTAGGGTATCAGGGCAGTGAGACAGACTGAACGCAGGCTTTCGGTTTTAGACTTCTCACCTGTTGAGCTTTAGTTATAATATGTGTCAGGTCTGATAAAGATAACACAAATCACTAAGCATAGTCAAAGTAGACTGAGATTTAATCAAAATACTCGTAAAGGTACTTTGAAACTATTGAGTAACTGGCTCCTGGTTCCCATGACTGACTTCAGAATATTGCTGCCTAATTGACCTGTTAAGGAACTTACCTCGGATTCAGTTCAAGCCACTTTCACAACTGCTGGCTTCATGATTGTCCCACCATATCTGCAGTCCAGTAAACTCTAACCGGTCCTCCAGCCCTTTCCTAAATAAACAATTGCCTGGGCCAGGAGTTTGAGACAGAAAGATTACAAACAGGAGGCTTGCTTGTGGTGCATAGTAAGTTCAAGGACAGCCCAGACAACTTGACAACTGGCAGAATTAGAAAGGCCCAGTAATGTATTTCATGGGTGGAGTACTTGCTTGGAGTTCAATCCCAGAGCGGAAATGAGAAGAAAGGTGAGACGGAAGAGGAGCGGAGGAAGTGAGAGGACGGGAAGAGAAGCAAGCCTAAGCTCACTTACTTAGAAGTTTCCCCTGTGCTCGTTGTGTAAGAAACGAAGTGCAGTAAGTGCCAAACTCAAAGACACAGCTTTTCAGTCTTCTAGGAGACAAATATTTGTGGTTTCCTGTACAAAGATTATTGAGGGCTTTTCAAGAACTTCGCTCTTTGTCTGCAGTACCCTTATTGATGATGTCCATGGCTGTGAAGGTCTCCTACATCACTACTTAATAACCAGTGTGTTCCCAATCCTTCTTTTCCTGACTACTACTTGACTCTTACTTTATTTTCTGCTAAAGTTCCTGCATCCTGCTTTCTCAGAGAGGCCATGTGTTCTGTTCCCTCGCCTTCTGTGTCTTCCAGGTCCCAGCACAAACTCCCAGCACTTCCCTCCTTGATCTTCTAGCAGCTGACCACTGACCAATCTTTGCTTGCCTCTTAGGCTCCGTTACATCACTCTTAGTTTTTTGCTATTTCTCTAGCTTCTTCAGCATTTATTTGTTTGTTTTCTTTTGATTTGGGTTTAGTTTCTTTACTGAATTTTTTTTTAGGTCTTGGGTCTGAGGTCTTTTATCTTTAGGCTCTTTGTTTAAGTGTACCTGAATGAAAACTATCTGAACATTTTCAGATCCTAACTGTACATTTTGTACAGATGCTTTATATACACACATCTCAACTGCGAAACCCAAACTAAAAGTTTTCATTTTCTACCAAACCAGTTTTTCTTACATTCTTCCCCATTCATTTACATAGTAGACCACTGTTCCTCCGGAAGTCCAGTGGCTTCAACCGTGATTTTTTTTTTTTCCTCCACGCCCACATATTATTCCCAGTGGTTCTGCTTTCAAAATAAAGCTCCAGGTGGTATCTTCTTACTGGCCCTCTGTCACTTCAGTAGGTGGCACCAAGGCCTCCCTCCTGTGTCTGCAGCTCCTCCTGGCTGTCTCCGCCTCCTTGCTTAGTCAGGTGCAGTTCAGTTCTTTCAGCAGCCATGAAGGCAGTTAAACAAAACCTCTCACTTCGGTTGCTTTCTTAGGTATAGTTTAACTGCAGTAATAGCCTCAAGTATTTGTTTACAGCTGGTTTTTAAACTATGTGGATAGCTAGGGTGTTGGGACAAATTGCTGGCAGGAAGTTAATATGGCCAAAATACATTGTACAGAACTTTAAAGAATTAATCTTTATAAAAATCTACAAGGACTTTAGAGAGTTCAGAGATGATTTGGACATTTAGGACTGTAAATTCTTGCTCTGTGTGAGTTTTCTCACTGTGTTGAAAAACTCTGAGAATTCTGAGACCTTACAGTCTATTAACACCGGTACATGATAAGCAGACACATTTAGTTTATCCTCTGCAGTTCATGTTTGGGCTTTGAACCGAATGAAACTGAGTCAGCACAAAGAGAAAGCCTGTGTGTTCTCATGCAGCCCCAGGTTAGACCCTCCCTTCAGTGTTTGATCTTGCACCTCCACCCTTTTTGCTACTGTTTACTGTTTCTGGACTTTTATGTAAATGAGGTCATGTATGCTTTCGTGGCTTGTGTCTTTCATAATTCTTTTAAAACATTTATATGATTATTTATATAGCAGCTCACTCTTTTATCTAACTAGTGCTACTTTGTTTTATGACCATGCCAGAACTTGTGTAATCTTTCACCAGTGACAGGCGTGGTGCTGTGTTAGCTTGAGGCAATCACAAGTGTTCCAGTTGGAAGCCCTTGTGTTTGCACATGGTTTTATTTCTCTTGGGCAAATACCTAGGCTGGGGAGTGCTAGAGAATATTCTAAGTATATGCCTACTTTGAAATTTGGCAAGTGCCTTTCTAAAGTGACTGTACCATTTATCCTCCACAAGCATTGTGTAAGAGTCGACCCCACATATGGTGGTAGTGTGCCCTTGAAGAACATTGTAAGCCATTCCAGCTCCTGTATTATGGCGTTTATCTGGCTTTGGTTTTGGTTTTTAATTCTTTTGTTTTTCTGAAATTAGATATTACTCCATTGTCTTCCCTTTCCTCCCTCCTACCCTTCTCATGTGTCACCTTACATCTTGTTCACACTCAAATTCATCATTGGTTTACTTATTACATATAGACTTGGAATATATAAAGAAATATATGCTCAGTACACATAATGTCACCTGCATGTTATAATTTCAGCCGTGGGTCCCTTGGTGCTGACTTTAGTATGTATATCTCTGGAGGCTGATGAGATTGAGCACATTTTCATGTACGCACTTGTCATTCATATCTTTTCTTACTACGTCTGGATTTGTGCTGGGGCTGTCTTGCCTTCCAACCTGTGTAATGTTTGTTTCTTTTCTTTGCTTCATGAGCTTTTGCTGTTCGGCACAAAATTGAATAGAACTGATAATAACAGACATCATTGACTTTTGAGTTTTTATTTAATTTAGTATTGATTTTGTCACATGGTTGCGTCTATTGAAATGCTGACACAGCCTTTGATTTTTATCTTGCTAATAAGGTGAAGTAATTGACTAATTTTTTTTTTTATATGATAAACCCTTGTAGCCTTCAGGGATCAAATTCCAATTAATTATGCTGTATTGTTTTCTTAAAGCATTGTTGAAGTTTTATTAGACAAACTACCAGGATTACTGGTTCATTTTTCTTTCCCTGTCATTCTCTGTTGCAAATTATTTGGGTGAGTCCCCATTCTTACTGTGTTTTGGAAGAGGATATAATTGTGTTTACTTTTCTAAATGTTTGCCAGAACTCAGCAATGAAGTCTTATAAGCCTTGAGGTGTGTGTGTGTGTGTGTGTGTGTGTGTGGTAAACTTTTGTTGTCACCAGATGCTAAGTCACAGCTTTACTCTGCAGAGCAGTCATGGCTCTTTCGTTCATCATGCTCCTACTTCCCGGATGTCCTGGTTTCATCCCTTGGAGAACATATGCAAACAACACAGACAATCTTTTTATTTAAGTGATTTGATTGGTGTCTTTGAAGGGATTAATGTGTTGATGAATTCATGAGTCCTGTTTGTACTGTTTCATTGTTAATATCCATAATGTGTGGCTTTTCTCATTTTGTAGAGCTTAATTGATTTCAGTAGTTTTTTTTTTTAATGAATCAGCTGTGAATCTGAATTTTCGTATGCCTTCTTTTTTTCTGTTTCAGTGATCTCTTCTCTTTATTATTTGTTTTTATTAGTATGATTTCCTTTTCTTTCTCCTGTCATTTTGTTTGTTTTATTCTGTTTTTTATTGTTGTTTTGATTTTGACATAGGGTTTCTCTGTATAGTCCTAGCTTTCCTGGAACTCAGTAGATCAGACCAGCCTCAAACTCAAGAGACCCTCCTGCCTCTGCCTCCCAACTGCTGAGATTAAAGGCGTGCACCACCACTGCCTGCTTTCCCCCATTTTTTAAAGTAAAAAAATTAATCATGTATTTTGGACCTCTGTCCTGTTAAATATGTATTTAATGCTATGCATTGTCTTTTATAGTATGGCCATTACTGCAAGCTATGCATTTTAAAATATTGTTATTTTCTTATTCTTTGATTATTCCCCTTTAACTGTCAGGTTTTTGTAGAAGTGAGCAATTTAACATGGACATTTTAAAAATTGTTACCCACTTATAATGATAAGAAACTATGGAAGCCGTACCTGCTGGTGGTATTTTAGAGAAGCTCCTGCTGACCTCTGTGCATTTGAAAGTGTTTAGAGCCATGAAATGAGCGTCTTGTCTGTGCTCGCCTTGCTTTGAGATTGATTACCAATGAATTTCAGCTGCTCTGCCTGCTTTGGACTCTGTGGTGTGGCATGGCGGACTCTACTTCCTGAGCCAACCTTAACAGCATATATAACAAAGCAGTATCCAGTCAACAGAGCTGCTGAGTATGACTTTGATTTTCAAGAGTCGGTTGGTTGCTGTATGTTCTCTGCATCTCCTCTTCTGTGTGTGTGGCGTACGGACAGCTAGGCATTTGGGTCCTCCAGACTCTGATTTGGTTGGGTTTTGTTCTGTTTGTGGTTATTAATCACTAGTATTTTCTTTTTCCCCGTCTGATTTTTAAGTGTTTACTTAACTATGAACTCTATCTTCTATGTCATATAGCTAGGCTGGCTGTTGTCTACTTCCCCTGTGTTCTGTAGCGCTAGGCTGGGAGATGTATGCAGCAGTATTGGATGGGAAGCCTCCAGTGCATATTCTTCCCTTTACAGATACTATCCATTGGCTTTGATCTCACTCTAGATGATTTTCAGTATCTTTAGATTGTGTGTGTGTGTGTGTGTGTGTGTGTGTGTGTGTGTGTGCACGCACAAGAGCATGTGAAGCTTACAAGTGAAAAGTTGGAAGTCTCCCTAGGTGACATTCCTTTCTACTTTGTCATTTGAGGCAGGGTGCTTTCTCACTAGGACCTGGGGCTTGCAATGTTGATTGGGCTGGTTGGTCAGCCAGCCACCTGGGGTCAATCTTCCTCTTCCTTCCCGGGCACATAGCCCTACACCTAGCTTTTTACATAGGCACTAGGTCTTCATGCAAGCACGGTGCTGGATCCCCAGCCCCAAGTTGGTTTTCATTTAGTACAGGCTGGCCTTGAGACCTGCTATGTAGTGGACTTAGAATCTTTCCTTGAACTCAGAATCTTTCCACCTCTAGTTTCCAAGTGCCAGGATTAGAAGAGTGACCACTAGGTCTGGCCAGTCTTTTTCTTTTTATGTTTTTATAAATTAGAAACAATTGCCATCTTGTGTAGGATTATTGTGGCTGTTTCAACCCTCTTCCAAAGTTGTTGCCTCCAAAGAAAAGTACTTCTCAATTTTTATTTTAACCTGAGGTCCCACACTCCAGACATTGCATGTCTGTGTGATGGAGACATCAGAGGGTGTAGATCCAAAACCCTGGAAAGAAGCTGCACATTAGTGTGTAAATACAGCTCCTTCTCCTGCGACATCTTTCCCAAGAGCTTTTGAGATCTGAAAGTCATCAAATTAGCCTTTCACATAGCCAGGTTGAATGAGATGTTTTGTATATTTCAGCTTGTGTAATCCATGAGGCCACACACTGCCCTTTACCAACCTTCCCTCTTTCTTCACATTTGTCTGGTGCTCTGCTTATTCTGATCTATTATATTTCAGCCTCCTGACCGTTGACTTCTTCAAGTATAAAGCTTTCTTTTCTAGATCAGTATCTGAAGTATGCCCTCCATTGTGTCTGAAAGTTCTTGCCATGCCAGTCTGATTCTCATATTTGCTCTTGGGTGTGGAGGTTAACTTTGTGTCGACTTGGCTGGGGATGCAGGATGCTTTGAGTTAAACAGTAGTTTTTAATGTGTCCATAAAATATTCTTAGCATTTGAATCTATGGATTGAGACGAGCAAAGTGCCCTCCCTAGTGTTGGTGAGTGAGCATCATTCAGTTCCAAGAGAGCGAGCTTACTGCCAACTCTCCAGCTCTAGCATTTCTATCAGCAGCTTTCCCTGGTGGGCCACCATCATTTTATTTGCTGATTCTTCATAATCAGTGATTCCTTCAGGTTCCACATCTCTGAAGAATGTTGACTAATACTGACCTTAATTATAGTTGACTCTGCTGGTCATAGTGGCTAGGTCATTGCTCTCCTATTATCTACCCCTGAACCTATCCATTTCCTCCACAGCACTCTTCACAATGTCTAATTATACATTTGATGTTGTTTTATTCATCCTTTCCCTATGTCTAAAGAGCAAGGACTAGATCTGTTTTCTTCTACAGAGTGTGTTTTAGTTAAAACCTGGCACAGAATGCATAGGGAACTATCATTGAAAGGAGAAGGAAAGTGAAATTTTGCAGAATAGGACTTGAAAATTTGATAATTAATAATTTTCTGGCTCTTTCCACCATCTCTTAAAATCCAGTATAATGATGCAGAGGATGTCTTGGCGGATACCCTTGAGTGTCAAGAATGCCTAAAAGACACTAAATACCAGGTTCGTGGTAGGACTGCTTCATATCCAGCCTCAGGCTTCTATGCAGATAAAACTTTGTGCCATTGCTAGGGCTGAAGCGATGGCTCACAGGCAAAACTGGAAAACTTGTTACGTGGCTAAATGGAATCCTGAAGGATCACAGAGCTGTCAGTGTTGTGGATCCGACAGGCTGGTAACCATGGAGTGATGGATGCAGATTGGATGTGCAGCACAAACGGTCTAAGAAGAGAGTGGAGCAGTGTTTTCTTACTTTGGTTTCATTGTACTGACCATCTCAGCTTGAATTATGGGCCAGGGAAAGCAGATTTCAGGGAAAGCCTCGGGTTTCTAAAGATACAACTTAAGCATGGAAATCAGATGCTTCAGTCGGGGAGGAGCTACACATCTTCTGTGCTGTGCTGTGTACTGTTTCGGTCATTTCAAATGACTTTGTAAATTTGAGCTGCAGAGTAATCAGAAGTGTAAGGGATTGTGGAGAAATGAGTTGACTGACCACATGCAGGTTTTTTTTGGGGGGGGGGGGTTCTTTGTTTTCTTTCTTTTAAAGCAGATTCATTCCTCGCTTTCTCACTTGCAGGAGAAGCTGTAAAAGGTTTCCCTCATTATTAAAGACTCAAGGCACTCCAAACATCCCTGTCTCATTTGTCCCTAATCAAAAACCCATGCTCAGTGTGCCCTGTGGAGTAGGATGTGACATTTTACAAAGGCAAAAGGGAGGTAAACATTCCAGCTCCTGGGAGCACAGTGTAAAGTGCTCTTCAAGGCTCCTACAGGCGTGCCACAAGGGGCACAGTGGCTCTGTCATCATCAGAGGTCCTAGCTGCAGCAGTAGAATGCCATCCAAGTCAGCTGTCAGCCTGCCTGTCACCTCACAAAAACATCCATGTGAACTCCTTAGTCGTGAGGAGCTGCAGCCGGAGGTGCAGTGCATTGTGGGGCAGCTCAGAGTGGAGCTGCGCCTTGTGCAGCAGGAAGGTGCTCAGCTCACCATGGGCTGTTAGCTAGTCCTTTGGGCCTTGACCATTTTAATACGGAAGTTGCTGATTTCTGTACCTTCCCTCCAGCTTTCTAAGACGATGAATACTCTAAGCCACGTTTTAGCTTTTCAGGTCTCCATCAGTTTGGGTTCTTCTTTCTCTCCGGGCCATATGTTTTAAAGAAATAAAAAATCTAAAGGGATATTTTGATGCGACTTTCCCAGATGTAGCAGAAAGAGGTCCTTTCTTCTCAGATATTTTGAAGAACTTGGAAGGAGATATCAATCAATTAATCAACCAATCAATGAATCAATCACTCAGTCAGTAATTCAGAGTCAGATCATCTGCTGCAAATTCTTGAGACACAGCTAGTCCCTATAAGAGTATGGGCACCATCAAGGGAGTCCTGCTTGTTAAGTTCATGAACAGCACTGACAAACTGAATGGCTTCATGAAGCTGACTCAGAGGTCAGTAAATAACCCCCAGGTCTGGTGCAGATTGATCAGTGGCCTCATAGACGTGACATGCAGTCTGTTGTCTAGTTCACGGAAGAGGTCAGAGGACAGTGCTGTTTCAGGGTCAAAAAGCATCCAAAGAAGTCATCCTGCCAGCATTATTTGAATTTTAAAATTAAATGTTTTATTTATATTTAGCATTATTTATACAGAGTATATATTTAGACTTATTAGAAGTATTTATAACATCGATTTTCAGATAATGAAAGCGAATACTCTTAAATGTTTTATTTAGAATTCCTATATCTTGTTTCCTGTGATCCTTTATTCTTTCTTTCTATTTTTTTTTAAAGATTTATTTATTTACTATATGTAAGTACACTGTAGCTGTCTTCAGACACTCCAGAAGAGGGCGTCAGATCTTGTTATGGATGGTTATGAACCACCATGTGGTTGCTGGGATTTGAACTCTGGACCTTTGGAAGAACAGTCGGGTGCTCTTACCCACTGAGCCATCTCACCAGCCCCCCTTTATTCTTTCTTACTACTTAGGCAAGACTGTATTTGCAAGGCTTAATCTCAGGGGCCAGCTAAGCAGCTGACATAAGGCAGGTTCTATAGATTATGCATATATTTTACTTGACGGTACAAGGAGCGCATAACGGAAGTGACACGCATAGGTGCTGCCTACTGGAGGACATGTCAGTGTCGGTGCACTAATGCCATATGAGACAGCACTTCAGAGTGTCGGGTGCTATGGCCTAGCCCGCAATAAAAACAGTGTCCTAGAGAGTGCGCATGTGGGGTATCTCAGTTAGGGTTTCCATTGCTGTGAGGAGACACCATGACCAAAGCAACTTTTATAAAGGACAATATTTAATTGGGGCAGACTTACAGGTTCTGAGGTTCAGTCCATTATCATAAAGATGGAATGTAACTTTTTTAGTTTAACATTGTTTAATACATATGAATAAAGTGCTCTTTTGTAAATATGAAGAAAACTATTTGACATACTGAAGAGGCAATGTTTAAAAACCAACCTGAGACCGAGTTCAAACATAACTAAAAGTCAGCCAGGTTTCAAGTTTACCGGCAGTAGAGGGTCAGTTAGGGATTCGAGCAGGTCTTCCTAGGTGTGCAGTAGACACAAGCAGGGTTCTGTTGCCTCTGTCACATTGACGGTAGCATGTGAATACTTTTCTCTGCAGTTGCTGTACTAATTTTGAACGCTTCTGCAAGTCTTGATTTAAGGCTTTCCATTGCCCAGCTGTCTTTTCTCTCATTTTAAACGTTATTATTGATGTCCTTATTGTGTGCTACCACAGGTCCTTATACGTGCTGGGCGTCAGGTCTCGCCTTCCACTCTTGTTTCCGCTGGCTCCCAGGGCACAGCAGGGGAGGCATGCTGGGATTGCAGATGCACACCTGTCCTGTTGGCTTCCCATTAGTTATTTGACTCAGCTCCTCAGGCTTGCCCAACAAATAAACTTCTTCCCTGAACTGTCTGCTAAGTCTCCGTCTACCGTTTCTTACGTGAGGAATGTTTCATGGGGGGTTGACCTCAAGGACCTAAGCATGACTGGAATATTATTTCCCCTTTTACTAGTAGGACTTTGTAGTTCTTGTTGGAGACTTTAGTAGTAAGTTACTGAAGAAAAAAAGTATGTCCAAATCAGTTAAGTGATATTGGTAACTAACCCAGTATTAGGGTTGAAGTGTATCTTCTTGTTACAAAGTAAAAAGATGTGTTGGAGCCCAAATCTCAGCATGTTCTCGCACTTGGAGATGGGCTCTTGCAGTCGTCTCCGAGTTAACAGGAAGTCAGTGAGTAGGCTCTTCTCTGCAGTGGCTGTGTCCTCCTACACGGCATGTCCAGTGAGGACAAAGGACAAATCCTGAGGCTAGCAAAGAAGATGGAGCAGATCCTTTCCTCGTGCTCCAGAGGCAGCCAAGGGCGCAGGGCCCTGCCATCACGCTTGCTGACTTAGGCCTAGCAGTAGTGTCTGTTCTGAGCCACCTCGCTGCAGCAAGCTATGAGGGCAGCCCGGCCAGTGCGCACTGTGTGGTTTTGAAAGCCGGTTATAATAGTTTCTGTTCATTGTGGGCAAACGTTTTCTTGTTTATTGAAAAAAAAGCTCTTTGAAATTATTCTGTTAATTTTTTTTCCTTTTAATAATAAAGCAGTGTTTGAATGTTTTAAATGTATATCAAATATGTGGGCTTTTAAATTAGCATTTTAACTCCTTTCAGTAGATTTAATAAAAATGTTTGTAACAAAGAAGAAATTATTCTAACCTCTTAGATTGAAGTGGCACAAATTAATAGCTTTTGTTTCCAAAGCAACCCATGCTTTTACTGACATGTTTTTCTCGTTTAAAAAAAAAAAAAACACTGAAAAGAAATAGTTAACTTCACAGTGGAGAATCCTGGCAGGCAGCTGCTTCGTGCCAAAATTAACATCAGCGGTGCTGCAAAGAAACATGGGCCTTGAGTATCCTGCTCTGAGAGGGGCCATTGAGTGTCACCCTCAGTGATGTAGGCCACCTTCTGATTGTTACAAAGCATTAGACGAACCCCGATCTCTGGTTTCTATTCATCATTGACGCACAAGACAAAATGTGCAGCTGACTGAAGAAAGGTAAAAGCACAAACGTCAATGTAGTAAGAGATTCTTAGATCTTGGGACAAGGAATGGTGGTAGTGAGAAATAGTATTAATGCCAGTAATTTTTTTTTGCCTAGTTAAGGTTAATGTCTTGGCTTTGAACATTCATCTATAGTTGTGCGTAAGGTATTAGCACAGGAGGGGCTTCAGAAAAGGAGCATAGGAACTTGCTGTTACTTTTTCCATTTTTGTGATTATAAAATAATCTCGAGATAAGTACTTGAAAATAAAAATAAGCTAGGTTGGTCATGCATGTTGTAATCCCAGCATTGAGACACTGAAGCAGAAAGGCTCCAGGACATTGACAGTGTAAGCCACGTACTGAGTCCAAAGCTAGCATGTGCTACATTATGAATTTCTGTCTCAAGAAAAAAAATAAATGAATGACTAGAATCTGCTTATATTCCATGCATCTTTCTAAATATTAACACATAAGGCTTTAGTGGCTTCAAATAAGAGAATACAAGAATGAAATGAAGATTACTTTTGGAAAAATGTTCCATCCACACAAACTAAAGAATTCTTTTTGTTGTTTGATAATTAAAGTTCAAATTTGTATCTTCCTTATTTTGAGTTTCAAATACTTAAACATTGAAATGGTTAAGAATTCAGTGTATTAACTGAGAATTGAATTATTCGATCGATGGCAATTTCAGTTATGTTTGTTTTGTCTTATATGCTCCCTTATTACTGATTCAGAGACCCATGGGATGTCGCTGAATGAATACCAGTTCCTAGGATGAGCAGTGCTGTGCAGATTACAAACCAGAGACGGATTCCACAGTGATGTAAATCACGTTGGCAGTGTAGAGATGTAGACCCGGAGCAGCAGCTCTGTGCAGCCTTGAAAGGTCACGAGCAGTTCTGGCATGCAGACAAACACCCTGTGTAGGAAGCTCTCGTTGTTTTTAAAGATTAGATGTTTCCCATACTGGTTTCTTATATCAACTATGTTTACTGTGACTTTTGTACTTTTCCAAAGTGATAGGAGGCTTTGCCCACAGGCACTTTAGGCTCAGGGAATTACTTCAGTCTGTGTAGGTAGAAAGACCTTATTGTTCACTGAGAGTAACAAAAGTGCTTGGTAACAAAGACATTTATAATACCATTCCTTATGACTGTCACCTTGGTGTTTGGGTGTCACCTGATAGACTTGAAAAGTTGTGCTAAAAACTATTCAGCTTATCATTTAAGAATCTTAACGTTGCCATTGTACGCACATTTTCATTATCTAAGTTTTCCATGGTTACATATTATCAGTTAAAGCAAAAACTAAAAGTAAAATATCATTTGCACACACAGCATGCAATCTGAGCATCTTCAGTTAAAGGAGTAATACTGCCTTAATCATCTAAGTGTGCAGACATTTTCTTTAAGAAAACTTGTTTTTAATCAGGATAGTTTGATTTGGGAGTATATATCGACATTAGGCGTATTGATGTAGAAAAAAATTTACTGTTCCAAAAATAGAACTTTTCTTTTTCTTCTTTTTTTTTTTTTTTTTTTTTTTTTTTTTTTTTTTTTTTTTTTTTTTTTTTTTTTTTTTTTTTTGAGATAGGATTTCTCTGTGTAGCCCTGGCTGTCCTGGAACTCACTTTGTAGACCAGACTGGCCTCGAACTCAGAAATTCACCTGTCTCTGCCTCCCAAGTGCCGGGATTAAAGTCATGTGCCACCACTGCTCAGCAGAACTTTCTAATATTCAGATAAGCTTGTTTTATATTTAGGGAGCCAATAGATCCTATTTGACATGTTTTGTTTCAATTCCTGCTCTATTTGAAATGTCATTTGCAATTTTTAATTGTATTGTCAATGGTAACAGGAGCCAGCATGCTGTCCCAATCTGTGATCAATTTAAAGTTCCCATCGTGGAATTGGGAGATGGTGTAGTAGCGTGAGAACCTTAGCTGTGATCTCCAGCACACATTTAACAAAAACAGGCCTGGTAACACATGCTGTAATCTGTGCTGGGGAGGTCAGGGCAGGCACATCTGGAGTTCATTTGCCACCAGGCAAATCATAGTTTTAGGTTCAGAACCTTTCTCAAAACAGGTTTGAAAGTGATGGAGAAAAAGTTAATGTTGAGCATACATGTGAACATGCATACAACAGACACACATACACTACAACACTCTCAACATGAGAGAAGTAATTCCCTGGTGAGTAAGAACTTCAGATTTTAAGATGGATTACAGCTACGGGCTTCCACTTGGCCCTGGCAGCATCCAGTAATCCTTACAATTGTTTTTTTGCTGTGTAAAAAGATAAAAGTTGCAGTACAGATATTAGATTTGCTTCTGTGAATAAATAAACCTCAGTGAAGATGTTATATATTTAATGATTTAAAGAATGGCTCTCGCTTGATTAGTTTAGCCCCTTAAAACACAACTGTTTTTCTGTTGCTTATAGTAGGTACTGAGATCGTTGTTGAGTGTTTTGTACATAGGAAAAATTGAGAAATGAATTTTTCCTGCATAATTTTATATCCTAGTCATGGTACAATATAGATATTGAATAATATTAATATTCAGAAACATATTTGGGGAGACTTAGGGGGTATTTTTTAGGTAATGAGCAGCATATTTCAATGTAGTAAAGATTATATAAAACAAGTCACAGAGAAGAGTATATCGTCTCGGAGGTTCCAAAGAGCTGGAGAGAGTGTGAGGAAAGTGCCACAGTGGGACTCAGTCTGTCAAGTCCTCCGGGGGCCTGGCTGTCCAGGAATGGGGAGGCCCTGGGACAGCGAGACTCCATCCCTGCTTGTGGAGCCTGTCCTGGCATACGGTCCACTGCCACTGAGATGTTAAACCGTGGAGCTATGGAAGTAGGAAGGGGGAGCAGACAGGATAAAGTCTTCAAGAGGGCTTACATTTGAAGGAAGGAAAAGAAAACCCAGTAAAGATATCACACATTCAGAGCTTCCTTTTATAGCGCTTTTTTATAGTTAAAAATCTTTTAATATGATCAGATATTGTCCTGATTTTTAATTGTTGCTACAGGAGTGATAAGCATTCAGATATTTTATGTTTATGTCCATGAGATTAAGATTTAGTTCTTTTGCTCCTTCAAAATAATGAAATTAATGCTTAATTACCTTTTATGCATGTTTTTAAAGCTAACTCATTAGTTCTTATAAGTTTGTTTCTGTTGGTTTTAGCCATCACTAATTTTAGTGTTTTCAATTTTTCATATTTTGTGTAGTTTTGGGAGCTTAAATTTGTCCCACAGTTCTTTGTTTTCTGTTTTTTTATTAAGCCATGGCTACGTACATATAGCTGGCACTACGTACATATAGCTGGCACTATGTACATATAGCTGGCAGGAAAAATCAGAAACTTAGTGTGGTTGTCCAGCCCTAAGGAAGTGGAGCCCTGGGGTTTCCCGGGCCTTGTCCCGCCAGCCTATCTAGTCAATGTGCTGCAGACCAATGAGAGAGAGTGTGTCTGTCTCAGAGGAAATGGTGGACAGTGCTTGGGAATGACCCTAAGTTTGTCCTGTAGGACCCACATGCTATCTCAGGCACACACATATCCACACATATCATATATTTACTCATGTAAATACTACATGACTATATAGTCTGTATAACTGGAATTTTGAGTTTAACTCATTTGTCAGAAACATAGGTAGAGGAGGAAGTAAAGAAAACGTTGGATTGTCACAACTGAGTGAAGAAGTTGATTTATTTGGTTTAGTTAGTTAGAACCAGAGATGGTGATTGTTGACTTAAAAGTATTTGTCCCTGTTTTGTCTGAACTCAACTTCAAAGCCAATATCTAGAATCCTTAATAATTCAAAAGTGAATTCAGATTTTATAAATTTTGCTAATTTTCTATTGTGGACTTAAACAGTAAAACCAGCTTGACTGATTAGAATGTACACACAAGATCATGTCTCTAGCCAGGTGTGGAGCTCATTCCTTAAATCCCAGCTCTCAGAAACCAGACGCAAACAGATCTCTATAAGTTGGAGGCCAGCCTGGCCTATATATTATGCTCCAAGGTAACCAGGGCTACATAGGGAAAGCCTGTGCCAACAGAACAAACTAATAAACTAACCAAGTGAAAAAAAAAATAGAACAAGCCCCCAAGCTCACCTCCCCAACCCACTTGTGGTCCTTCCTTATTCCCTTGTCTTGCAGACTTTTGTGCTCCTTCCTTGAAAATACCCTCCGGAGACTTTCCCAGGGACGCGAGCTACTGCTTCCCTGTCTGGAGCAATTCCCTGAATCCAAACTTCTTCCTGTAGAAGATAATACTTTTTCTCTTTGAACATTCTTATTTTAAACATAACAGTCTGTGGAGTCCTTAGGCCTTTCCCTTGTGCTCTTAAGAACCAGAAAATCAGAGTTAACATTTGATAGACAATTAAATGATAAGCAAAGGTGTCCCCATTTAAATTTAACTTAAATTTACTTCATGGATTAATTAATTAGTTAATAAAAATATCATCCAGGGTCACAGGTGGACCAGAGATAATACAAGAGCATTGCTCTGCTTGGACACTAAAGCATAGTAATAGTCACAGAGTATCTGGGCTTTTTTCCTATGGAGTCCTGGGAGATCCTAATCTGCGGTAAGCCCTTGACTGCCATTATGCTGCATCTACAAGAGTCAGAATTTCATTAATTAGCCGGGGCGAGGTTTGAACTCTCTGCAGCCCAGGCCTAGAACTTTGAATCCTCCTGTCTTGACCTTTTGAGTGCAGAGTTACAGATGTGCATCACCATCTTCATATGCAAAGTAAATTACTTCATTTATTTCAGGCTGGGTTTCATGCTGGTCTAGAACTCACTACTCAGACCATGTTGTCCTCCAGTCATAGAGATCAGTCTGCCTCTGCCTCCAGAGTCCTGGGATTAAAGGTGTGCCCTACTATTCAAAGTGAATTCTTTAAAGACCCTAGAATACTAGGTTTAATACTCTGTTTTCATGGTAAGAGGGCAAAGTGTCCTGATTATTTCCTGTGAGTAAAGGAAAGATTTTTTTTTTCTTGTTCTGCAGCTGACTACAAATGGATTTGTGACTTTATTTAGAAAGGCCTTAGTAAGTGTATTAATTGTGCTGTCTTTGGCACTATTTGACTACACTGGTATAAGCTGCCTTGGGGATCGGGATGCTCTTCTCAACGAAATGTCAGACAGAGAACAGAACTCTGACTTTGAACATGAAAGTGACATTTCTGCGTCGAGTCTGATCATTTGAATGATTACTTGGTAACGGAGTTGGGTCCGTTTCATAGGTTTTCATTGTTAGACTTGTTTTTATTTTTCTCAAGAACAAAAGAGTGTAATGTCATACCAATGTACCTGTATTGACAAAACTGACCACTTCCTCAGTTCAGATAAAAAAATTATTTTCTTAGCATCTGTTCTGACATCTGAAATTCAAACTTCTGAGGGTCTTGTAGTCATAGCCTTAAAATGGTTTTGTGTTTCTAGAAACATTCTGTAGGATTTGAAGAGTATAACTTAAAGAAGAGAATATAATATAAACATTGACTAGCTCGTTTTGTAAGCTTCGAGAATGCCGCAGTCAGGTAACGCTCGTCTGTTGTATCTGAAGGACTTTACGTGTGTTTTTTTCCCCTCCCAGGACATTTGTTCAGAGCAGCTGGGGATCAGCCGTTTAACCTGTCCACAGTGCCGAGTGCCTTCCCAGTGGTCAGCCACCCAGGCTTTGGTCTACATTCAGCCAGCTCAGGGCATTCAGAATTTGGTGGTTTGGGGACACTTGGTACACCCACAGCCTTAGCCGCACATCCCCAGCTAACATCTTTTCCAGGTAAACAACCTTTACGGTGTAGGCAAGGAGAAAAGCCTGGGGAAGCCCGGGCAGTGGTTTTTTTTGTTTTTGTTTTTTTTCCTTAAACTGAGCAGCAGAGTGGAGTGTGCTAGACTCTGGGGCAAGAATTGGCTCCGTTTTATCACATGCAGCAAACCGGAGCTCGATATGTGTGTTAAAGCATGCAGCACTCAATTAGATACTCGCTTGTCATAGAACGGAATAATTAAAGCAAGTGTTTCTGGTTCGTTTACCAAAGGATTGGATGTAGAAAATGTACTGTGCGTGTACAGTTTTTAATTTTTCTCAGCTCTGAGTGTGTGTGTGTGTGTGTGTGTGTGTGTGTGTGTGTGTGTGTTCAATGTATATGTATACATTTTCATGCATCTCTGTGTGTTTGTATGTGCTTGTGGATACACATGTGGGAATTTATTTGTGGAAGGCCAGAGTTTGAAGTCAAGTGTCTTCCTCAGTCACTCTAATGTTTATTTTTGACATAAGGTTTCCCCTGAATCTGGAGCTCTCTGGTTCACGAGACTGAGCAGCCAGCAAGCTCCAGATTTTGTCTCTGTTCCCAGGTGTGTGCTTGGCTTTTTCTGCTTTCTACATGGGATTGGTCTAGGTTCTCATGCTCTTGTGGTGTGCTTAATGACTAAACTATCCATTAGCTAAACAGTCCCATTTTCTAATTTTTAAATGAAATGTTTAACTTGGCTTGGCAGTGTCCTCTGTGGTAGAATGCTTGGGTAGCATATATGAGTCCCTGGGTTAGACACCCAGCACTGGGAAGAAGTACCTTACAGTCTAAAGCTAGACTTAGGTTTTTATGTTTTTTAACTTTCTTAGGAAGTTGAGACTCAATCTTAAATTTTTTGTACTTTTTCCCATTTGAAAACTGTTTCCAAAACATATTTGGAATACATTTCCACAACCGTTAGGCAGTTGGCTCTTGTGCATGGTCAGGGCCAGTGTGAGATGGGATTCTGTAGACCGGACACACAGTAGCTGAGCTCACACAACTTTTCCTGAAAGTCCGGATCTAACTGTGTTCTGCAGTGATTATTGTTACCTTTCAGTAAGGAAGTGTGTTTTACTAGGACAGGGTTTAAATTGCTAGAGCTTGGATTTAAATCTGGCCTTGGACAAATCTCTGGCCTCTCAGCCTTGGGTTTTCAAACTTAAAACCTTGTCCGCTTTCCAGGGCCACCTAAAGACTGGGGAAGGCAAGCATGTGTAGAGATGTCTACAGTGTCTGGCACGTGTTAATCCAGATCATTAACTCACTATTTTTTCCACTTTAATGGCTGACAAGGTATCTACTGCTTCTTTAAAAAGAACCCAAGTATCTTTTGAAACTATAGAGAGAATATAGAAGTGGTTACTTGTGGATTTCAAGTATTATCTCCGGACGCACGTTATTTCTTTAATTTTATTGCCTTGAAGAGGGGATGGTGGAAAAGTTTTGTGAGTGGACAGAGTCTTGACCAAATCTTAATAATATTTCCTTAATATATTAATAGGAACTAAACTTTTTCTCACTAGGTAGACCCTAGAGCTCTTCTATGTAGACCAGGCTGGCTTCAAACTTACAGAGATCTCCCTGCCTTTTCTTCTGCCTCCTGAGCACCACCATGCCTGGCTTGTTCTGTTTCTAGCATGGCTATTCAGTATCAACAGTTACCTCCTGAAACCAAAGAGCTTGAAATAATATCTAAATAGTTAACAGTAATTAAGGAGTTACTGATATCTTCAGTACTTTTATTGTCTTGTGATAGTTTATTGTAGTACTGCTTTTGAACATTTATAAATTATATTAAAATACTGTATTAAAGCCAATTATTGGAAAGATGATCAAATGAGTATTAAGAAATAACTTGTACGTGATGGTACTTCCAAAATATAAAAACCAACCTAGGGCCAGCAAGACAGTTCAGTGGAAAGCTTGCTGCCAAGCCTTTTGACCGGAGTTCAGTTCATGGGACCCATGTGTTACAAAGAGATAACCTATTCCCGCTTGTTGCCCTCTGACCTGTACATGCACATACGTGTGAATGAATGTGTCCATACACATATACAACAAATAAGTGAAAAGTATTTAAGAACATCCAATATAAAGAAGCAACATGCTTCTTGAACCTACATATTTACCAGCAATGTTCTGGAGAAACACACCAGCACTCTATTTTATGGGTTGCTGAAGGGTAGATAATTATAAAACAGAAGAATTAGTGGTAAAATATGTGTATGTGTATACACTTCTTTGAAAAATGGGCTGAGATTATGGTTGATTTTAGAGAACCTACTTTTAAATTACACTTTGATACAATAACCTAAATATATAAATTATAATTCAGAAGGGTAAACATTTTAGGAAAAAAGTCTCCCCATAAATACGAGGAAGTCACAAGAGGATACATACGATTAGCAGTTTTAAGTAAGGTATAGTTTTTTTTATAAAGATACATATATTTAAGATATTTTTCATTTCAAAGAACAAATGTAAACTTATATAGGATATTACTATAATCTAATTTTTATCATATATCGAAATAATATTTTATGAAATTCATTTTAAAATATTTGAAATTCCTTGTATTTGCATCTTAATGCTATAATCTGGGAAGAGTTGGGTTGCATCAGGCTTTTATATATGAGTGACTTTAAAGTTCCGCCATATCAGAGGCAGGTATGCAGGTCAGGCTTTTATATATGAGTGACTTTAAAGTTCCGCCATATCAGAGGCAGGTATGCAGGTAGGTGAGTGTAAACCCTGGAAGGCAAAAGATCACAAGTTTGATGCCAGTCTGGGCTAAATAGTGAAGCCGTGGTGCCAACAAACCAAGCTGCAGAGAGATGCACTGCAGATCACACTGAGATTCGGGGCATAGCCTGAAATGTCAGCACTCCTCCCTGGAAACAGGGGCTGTGGCTGCTGCAGCATTTCTTGGGATTTTCAATTTGCTTGGAAGTTCATCTTGCACCTACTTATGTTATGCCTGTTTAATATCTTCCATTTGGTATGGAAGTTATTTTGTGACTAAAATATGTTTCTGATTTTCCTCAATTTGAAATTTGTGTAAACTTTTCACTGAAAAGTTGTAATTTCATTTGAAATAATATCAGATATTTATCTTCAAATATGGTCCTTTTCTTTATTTTATCTGATTGTATATATTTGTCTCTGAGCAGGCCTCTCCCAACGTACAGTTTCCCTATTATTTTTCTCTAATGCCTGCTGTGTACCTACTTACTAGTGACATTCTGAGGTACATTGTAATTTTTTTCTGAGCTTGATTACACCTATCACATTTGAATCTTGTGCTCTAACTACTTTGTTTTTGACCAATTCTTATGTCCAGCCTTAAAACATGGGTTAGAGGTATAAACAATACGTTATAGCCAGAGTCTGCTTTTAGCAACTGAGGGGAAACTAAATTGCAAGCCTATGTCTGCAGATAGGAATGAGCTGTGTAGATACTCCCCTCCCCCAAAACACACACACACACACACACACACACACACACACAGACTTTTCCCATCTAAATGCATCTAGACAGTGGTTGAGTGACAGGAGTTGTCACACAGTTGTTGTGGTTCAAGTTCCCAGCTTTCAGGGTACCATTCACTAAGTGACCGCAGTTGCAGCAATGGCTTTTGCAGTGTTTTGCTTACATTGTTCATGACTCCTCTGGGAATGCCAGTGACCTTGAATGTTTCACCCTTACATAATGAAGGCATGTTCCTAGAACTTTTTAAAGATCCTATAGTACAATCTCCTGACACTATGTGGGTGTTTTTGTCTAATGTTCTTGTGTCTGCTCCAGTCAAAGAAATAATGCCATATTGTTTAGGAGACTTGTATGAAGGAGAACTAACTTTGAAATTTAGCGGATTAGCCAGTTGAAGATTTTTTTCCAGGATGTGGTATGAGGCAATACAGGATTGTTCTTTGAATGATTACCAAATTCTTCCCCTCCACCCTTTTTTTTTGTTTGTTTGTTTTGGTTTGGTTTTGGTTTTTGGTTTTTTGGTTTGTTTTTGTTTTTTTGGTCTTTTGAGACAGGGTTTCACTATGTAATCCTGACTGTCCCGGAACTCAGCCTCCAGACCCGGCTGGTATCATAGAGATCCACCTGCCTGTGAGACTAAAGTCCTGTGCCACCACTGCCTGGTTCAGATCTCTTTTTAATCTATACTCTTCCTTGAAAAATACATTTTATAAAAATTGGCTTTTCTCCCCCGTAAGAGTTTTAATGAAGAACTACTGTTTGAATATCTGAATTTCATTCCATGATTATTTTCATTTTGGTTTATTTTGTACTATAAAAAATTCACTATCATCTGTAATTCATGAGAAATGTAAAGGAAAACAAGCTGTCTTTATAAATATTTAAGCTAGAAACGTTATAAGACTAGATTTTTAATTAAAAACTATGTGTTTTGGAAATTTTCTTTGAGAACTTATTTCTACATGTTTGTTTTTGTTGGGCTGTAGAATTACTTCATCTGTAAATACATTTGAGATGTGCTAGACTTATCTGATAGTATTAATTTCCCCCCTGCTCCCTGATTTGTGAAAGCCAGATTGATACTTTATATAACTGGAGGAAAATCATAAGAGACTGCAGATGTGAACTTCAAATCTAAATTCTTAGATAAATACAGACTTAATTCTTTTCTTTTCCTTATTAATTTAGTAAATAGATGTATGAAGTTAAATGGTTCTTTTTATATTCTAAGTTTTTAGCTTTTTTTTTTTTTTTTTAACATTGTGAAAAACATCCTTTTCGGCTTGAATCTAGAAAACAGTTAAGGGAAGATTCTTGAATCATGGCCTAATAATAAGGGAGATGATTATACAAATTCAAATTACAGGTTTACAGTGACTCAGAGCTATGTGATTTTCTAACTTGGAAGAAACGTGAAACATTGTTTCTGCAGTAAAATGCCACAAATAATCACTACCTGACTTGTGCAGCTCACTCAGTTCTTCCTGATGCTCTGCTTGGTTTTGAGGTGCAGAGTGGTGGCGAACCACAGATGGCCACTCTCGTGCTGGAGCGCCCTTCTTTCCACCATTACTGGGAATTCCACCACTGTTTGCTCCTCCAGCCCAGAATCACGATTCGTCATTCCATTCAAGAACTTCCGGGAAGAGCAGTCGAAATGGTCCTGAGAAAGGTACTCGCATCCACACACGTGAAGGACCGAAAACCTGGCCCCACACCTCTTTGCAGCAGTTTGCTTTTAAGAACATTTTTCTAACCTCTTGCTACTTGCTTCTATATCATCTTTCTTGATCCTTATAAGAATCCTTTCATATCACAAGTCTCCTGATTTTGCAACCACGGTTATTAAATACTTGTGTTAGGAAAGACTGATGTGAATTACCCAGGATCTAAACCCAGTCCTACAGCTCTTTCCTCCGGTATGTCATTATCTCTTAAGCAGAACTCAAGTTTAGTTTATCTGAACCATCCCCTACTACTGTGTTTTCCTTTTAAATGATTGGGATCTCTGTGGACTCTAGGTATTGTTCCAAGAGTGTGTAGAAGTTGCAGTGTTTTAGCTAGCCCATTGCTTATTCATACTGAATGCTTCCAAACGGACAATGCTTACATGTGATTTGTTTTCTAAACATGTTTGTTTAATGTCTGTGATAGTCACTCATGTTAATGCTCGTGAATAATTCAGTTGAATTTAATGTGTTCATAGTGTTGCATATTGGCCACCCTCCAACATACTCTAAAATTTTATCTCCAACAGTTCTTCGCCCTTTAAAATAAACCCCTCCCAGGCCCATTGTGAGCATTAGTCTGTGCCTTGTTTCTACAGTATGCATGATGAATCTTTCATGTAGAGGAATGATATGTCACTTTTAGTGTTTTTTCTTTTTTTAAATAATTTATTTACTTTATTTATATGAGTACATTGTAGCTGTCTTCAGACACACCAGAAGAGGGTGTCAGATCTTCTTATAGATGGTTGTGAGAATGTGGTTGCTGGGAATTGAACTCAGAACCTCTGGAAGAGCAGTCAGTGCTCTTAACCGCTGAGCCATCTCTCCAGCCCCATGACTGTCTTTTTTCACTCACAGTTACACATACACAACAATATATACCCTACTCCTTGTTCTGGCCACATACTGTCCCAATATATAAACCTGTTTATTTTCAAGGTATAAATGGGTCGGTTAATGGGAACAGCGCAGCATCAGTACTTGGTGTCAATGCATCTGTACTAGCCACTCCTGCTTCAAGTTCCATGGGACAGAATCAAAGCACAAGCTCAGGTGGAGGAAACCTAAAATGTCATCAGGAACAAAACAAAAGCCAGCCTGTGGACGCCAGAGCCGACAGAATCAAAGATAAGGTAAGCTGTTTCCTGAAGAACCAGTACAAAGTGGAGCATTCTATAAGGGAAATATTTTAGAAGTCAAGCTACCAGAAGTATATATTTTTATACTGTAGTGCTGACATTTGATTAGATGTCTTGGCCAGTTAAATCCCAAGGACCTATACAAATAATATAATTGGTAGTAACAGTTATGAGCCAAGCTTTTTGTTTCTTTTAGTTCTTCAGCGGTGAGAATTGAACGTAGGGCATCACACACACACACACACACACACACACACACACACGAAGCTTGCATCATGCCACTGAGCTAGGCTCCAACTCCAGTGGAACTTGATAGAGACATGCTAGATGCCAGCTCTATTCGAAGTGTTGTACATAGTGATTTCTTTCAATTTTCCCTGTGCATTCGGTGGATGCTAGTACATATTGGAAAATAACACATTGAAAA
This sequence comes from Mus pahari, assembly GCF_900095145.1. Taxonomy (NCBI): domain Eukaryota; kingdom Metazoa; phylum Chordata; class Mammalia; order Rodentia; family Muridae; genus Mus; species Mus pahari. The sequence continues at coordinate 46,467,441 of NC_034592.1, read as the reverse complement.
AGTAATTATTCTGTAAGTGACTGAGTCAGAATTTGAAGGCAAACATGTTAACTCTAGAGTCTATAGTTTCGGGGTAACAAAGCTAAGAAAGTGTCTATTATGGGAAATTTCATATAATCTCAATAGACCAATTACTCCTGTGCACCATCATGCAGATTGAACAATTTCCACATTGAGCCGATCCTGTCTCTGTATTCAGGTTTTCAGTTTATTGTCTCTGAGCACTAACTTCCTTGTTTCATGCTTTGCTCTTTGCTGTAACATTAGGCCTTCTTAAGAGAGGGTCCTGATCTTGGATCAGCCTGATCTACATAGCAAAGTCCAGGCTGCTGGAGAGACCAGAAAGAGAACAATAGCAAAAACCCAAGAGACTAGGGACAGTGTCCTCCACGAGGAGAGAGATTTGGTCCTCGTTTAGTATTTCTTTCTCTTTATCTCAGTGTCTGTCTCTCTTTAAATTCTATGTGTATGGTGTTTTTTGCCTTCATGTTTGTCTACACGTGTGCAGTTCACATGAAGGCCAGAAAAGGGAGTCAGGGTCCCGGGCCTAAGTTACAGTTGTGAGTGGCCTTGTGGGTCCTGAGGATTGAACCTGAGTGTTCTGGAAGAGCAACCTCTGCTCTTAACTACCAAGTAATCTGTCCAGCATTAAATTTACTGTTTCTTTTAGGTCATCCTGTCAGTGGGTTAATTCCTTGCCAACTGAGGGCCTACTGACTGGTGGTGTCCAGATACACATAGTGGTGTACAGAGAATTCAAATTGTGTACACCATCTAGTGTACTTCATTGACATTGCTACAGTTTATAAGCAAGTTTTGCTGAGAAATTAGTGGGTACCTTTCAAGATAATTTTTCAGCTAAAAGGGCATCTAGTTCCCTGGCACTATAATGGACAGTGTTTCCTGTGTTCCAGGGCCTTGGCCCGTAGGATACAGTGGGCAAGAGCTACTTCTTCTCAACAGATCTGAAGTGTAGCCTTAGGTGGATGGGGATCATGGTAAAGAAGCCCTCCTTAATCCTACAGAAAAATGGTTATGTCTGCTGTTTCTGTATTGTTTAGAGGGGTGCCCTTTATTGTTTTCATGGGACATCTTCTTTTAGAAGTAAAACTACAAGGTAATTCTTAGAGCTCTGTTTGCTTTGTTCGGGGACAGGGTGTCTCTTTGCAGACCACACTGCCCTGGAACTTACGCTCCTCCTGCCTCACCTCCTACATGCTGAGGTCGCTGCTATATGTCTGTCCAGCCGACTACTTGAAAATTCTTTGGTTCAGCTCACTTTTTTGCTATAGAATTGGTTTCAGATGTACCATTAGTATCTAATTTGCTCCTGTGATAAAGTCATCCAGATTCTACTTATTCCAAGCTTTAGACTTCCTTATTCACATGAAGCAAGGGAAACCCTGACATCGCAGCTTCCATTAAATCCAGGTTTTGTTTATTCAGCTTCGGCTACATTTTACTTTTTTCTCTTTTCCTTGATCTCTGTTTTCTCAGCAGAAAAGAGATATTTCCCAGAATATAGTACGCCCCATGAAAGCTTGGCAAAGGTCATCTGGTGTCTCTAAGACGCTTACTGAGTATCTTCACGGTCCTTTGTGGGCGCCAAACCAGCTCTGCTTCAAACAGCACTGAGCAAAGCTGAAGGAAGAGCCACCTCTCTCTGGGCCACTCCCCCACCTGCTCTCTCTGGCTGCTCTTAGGTCTCCCTCAGGATCATTTCCAAGGACAGCCCTATCCATGTAAGCAACAAGGGCCTGTTTCTGAGCTCCCTCTGGCATGTCGCACACAAAGGGACACACTGCCTATTCTTACCTTCCATGCTGTGTGGCGCAGATCTCTTGCATTATGTCATTGGAGATCTGTCTGAGCTGTATATCTAAAAGCCACTTGTCTGTACTTTTAAGTTTTTCTTTTAAGATTTATTTATTTTTATTTATATGACTACACTATAGCTGTCTTCACACCAGAAGAAGGCATCGGATCCCATTGTAGATGGTCGTGGTTGCTGGGAATTGAACTCAGGACCTCTAGAAGAGCAGTCAGTGCTCTTAACCTCCGAGCCATGTCTCCAGTCCTTGTCTATACTTTTAAACTCTGTGTCAGCTGACCTAAAGTGTCTGACAGGTTCAATGCATTGCACAAAAAACTTGTAGGGTGTGAGTGTGAAAGAGCCCTTATTTTCTTTTCTTAGTGAGGAGTCTGCACTGATTTTGTTAGACAGATTAGCACTCCTCACTCAAGCCTCTTACCATATTGATAATGAGGAGCACATACTGAAAGTTAACTACCCCTCCTTTGCCAACGGTTCAGACAGATCTGCGGCCCCAGATTGGCATGTATAAACTCAATACAAGTTTCAGTATACAGAGATCGACTACTAAGTCTTAATTAATCTTAGAATTTAATCATAACAACATTTATGATTTCATATAACCTTAAGTACTTTTGAGTAATACATGTGCCAACATGTATTATGGTAGCATTGCTTAATTAAAGTGAACATAAAAGCCTGCATCTCTACTCTGTATTTTCAAGATTAGAAGCTTTATAAAGTTGCCTCGCTCGCACGCTCTTTTCATGTATAGTCTGAAATTTGTTGAGATATTTTGTGTGTCCATCCTTAGGGCAGAGCACTGATCTCAGGCCTCCTCAACAGAGCCACTGAGAAGTACATGGTTTTCCTGGATGGTGAGAACACATGTGGTTCTGACTAGAGTTTATAGACACATGGCCTGTTTGAAAGTTACTTAAGGTTGAATGTATTCTACTCTTGCAACTATATAAATCTCTGTTCTATGTAGCAAATGCCATCTTTTAAAGATGTTAAAGAATATGAAATGACAGAGCTGCTATGGACAAAGTATGCATTCCCCCCCCCCAAAAAAAAATTTTAAGCATAAATTACAGAATTGTAATATGATCCAGCCGTCCCATTTGTGGTTGTGTTCCTCAAATATTTAAATGAGGAGTCTTAAATATATGAACCCCTAGGTTAATTATCTGTGGTAGCTAAAAAAAAAAGTTTGATTCTTCCTAAGAGAGATTCCTGTGCGTGTGGGCTTGGGCTCAGGTCACCACACGTGTGGCCGTCAGAGCACACTTTGGAGAACTTCCCCTTTCCACTATGTGGACTGTCACTTTAGTCCTTGACCATTCACTGGTCCAGGAGTTTGTGGCTAATGGGTTTAGTGTGTCTGTGTCACAAGATGGAAACAGTTCTGAATGTTTATTCTGATAATTATGTTCCAGTCTGAATGTACTTAATAGTACTGAGCTGTGGGCTTAAGTGCTCAAATGTTTAAATGGAAAGTGCAGGTTTTCTGTGGCCGTCCTGTGTCGTCACTCCTTCAGCAGTATCCGCTGCTCTCAAGATAAAATGCACTTACCCATCGCTCTTGCCTTCCGCAGAGGTCTCCTGGCCCACCCTTCCGTATCTCCTGGCGTTCCTTCCCAGTTCAATGTGCTGTAACTGATCTAGCTGACTGTCTCTTTTGACTGTGTGCAGCACATTTGAGTTAGTGGTTTTCTCCATGGCTGTTCCCCCTGTCCTGCAGTGTTCCAGCCTTACATCTTCATAATGTTGCTGTCCTCCCTGGGGCCTCAGCTCACAGGGTACCCGATGACAGCAACCAAATCCTTGCCTTCCCCCTCTAGCATGTGAAGTAATAAATGCTCCTGTTTTATAAATGGTCTTTACACTCACAAGTTTACAAGTCATATGTTGGTTCATTTCTCCTGTCCTCACTAGCCAATTCAATTTTCTTATATCCTGAATCCCCAAAGAGTTCAGCACCTATACTTAGCAGATAATAGTCTTGAACATGTCTTTGTTTAGATACTGAAAAAAGTATACAGTGATAAATGAACATTCACGAGAGTTCTCGAAACTCTGAGATCAGATGGAATAAAATTAGTCGTCTCTCCTTTTATCCTTTTTATGAACTCAGGATGATTTTAAAGCAGTATTTGTGAAAGTAAACGACATTACCTAATTAATTTGCAACTAAAGCACATACCTCACTCCTAGGAGCTTGGAAATGAAATTGTTCATGTCCGAACCTACTTCTGCCCTTTCTCGAGTGCCACTCTGGTTCTGATACTTGTCTCTAAGCTTCCAGGGGTTTGTCATCCTTCCCTTCATTATCAGTCCATACTCCGCAGTGACCAGCTTCTCAGAATCACATTGGCTGTTCAGGAATGATGATCTCCCTCCTTATTCGTGAATGGACTCTTATCTTCCTTTCAGCTTGAAGACCTTGTAGTCCCCATTCCCTTGTTATCTTAAAACATAGGATTGTGTACATGTCGTGTAAGTGTTGAAATGAAATCCTCTGCTGGATATGTGTTGGTGCCATACTCACTTGCTTTCTAGGCAGAAGTGGTCACCAGCTCAGATGCATAACTTTCTGGCTATGCTTAGATACCCATAACAGATACTGGCTGCAAAGGAGTTGCTCCTTTGCCAAATGGTAGATTTAACATTAACAGTGTTCTTTCCTGTTGGCCTCTACCTATCTTGTCTTTCTCACCTCGCTATTCCCACACCACGCAGATTCAGTTTATTTGCCCCAGAAAGGATGAGGTAGATGCCGCAGAGATGATGAGGCGCTTAGTCCCCTCTTGGAGGCAGTGCCTGTGGAAGCCAGAACTGCAGCTTCCATTCGGCTTTCCACTATAGAAGAGTATTTCTGTCTTTTGTCCCCAGTGCCGGTGGTCATGACATCTGTGTTTATGTGAGGACTGAAACTTGCAATTTATTTATTTCTTCAATATTTCATCCTTTGTCTGGCAGTAAATGCTACTGAGTGGTAGGGACTGGCCACGAATTGTAGGTCACGGTGCTGCAGTACCCTTCCAGCATCCCTTCCTCGCTATTTTCCTATCAGTCAGCTTGTGTGAGTGTGACGTAACTTTATAGTTCATCTCATGCTATGTTTGTTATAGATCACCTCACAGTTATGTTTTTATACCGTACTCATTCCTTTTTATTCAATATTTAATATCCATACATTCCTAGAATGGGTTTGGAGCCAGTCTGTCTTCTCCGTTCCTTCCTGCTCCAGTTTCTCCCACGTTCCCCACCCCCAAGTCCATGTGCTTGCTGATGTGTGCTTGTATGCACTCCTCCCCATATATGCTCCATCCCCCTCTGCTTCCCCTCGCTCCCCTCCTCCTACAAGTCTATTTCATGTTGCCTGTGTGTACATGAGTGTACGGTCACCTGTTGGAGCGTGAGTAACCCCTTACTGCCCACATCCCTAAGAACCGTGGTTTTGGTTCTCCCCGTGGCCATCGATCGCCACTAGCTTCTCGGTAGCCCTGAAACTACAGGAGTGCCTTCCCAGTCATTTTTGGAGCCTTTGCTGGCTCACACTTCAGGAGGTCTTGTACATGTCAGTGAAGAAGGAAGACACTGTTTCCACCCTTACAGGGTCTACAGGTAGCCACCCCTTCTGGCTGTTTCTTAAACATAAGGCGTCTTTTTCATACGAACTATATTATCCTTTTCTGTCAGCTTTCAATACTTTTTTTCCAATAAAGCCTTGAATATTTTAGAAATGGGTATTTTTTCTCCCTATGTGAATTTCCCCCTAAGACACGTCTCCCTAGGATGTGCTGGCTGTCCTGGACTCACTATGGAGACTCGGAGAGTCTGAGGCTGTTGGAGACCCTTCTGTCTCGGCCTTCTGAGCACTGGGTTGATAGGAAACTGTTTATAAAGGGTTCCACTCCTCTCCACCACGCCATACATCTTTTGCTATCTGCCTTGTCTTCTGGCTGTCACTCAGAACTGGATGTCATTGTTGGCTTCTATACTAAGAATCTCTTCCCCTCCTCCCCCAACATCAGACTGAGTTTCATGTATGCAAAGGTTCACTGGGTCACACAGTTATAGTAGGTGCCTGGAAAGGCAGTTTGGCCCGTCTTACATCAAGGCCTGTCTGCTTACTCCACATCAAATCTGTGTCATTATTTTGTGAACTGCAGTTTTGAGTGTTACACTATTTGAAACATAACTGTGATATAGGTAACTCTACATATATACAATATTTATATATTTATATTTTAACTGTTCTACATGTGACAGTATCTACTGTTAAAGCCATATTTTATGATTTATATTTTAGAATACAGTTTGTACATTAAGTGACATAATAGAATTATTTGATATAGCTTTAAATAGAAGAGTGTAGGGGATTTTTCTCTGGTTAAAAAACTCCCCACCTCATAACATTATTTTTTAAATGAGTTTTTTCCAAACAGATTAATAGGGCAAATAGGTTCAGTGACTAGCCATGCCAAGACTTAACACTGTGTACTGATGGCGTTCTGTCAGATAAGTTGGCTAACGATAAGCCTTATGGCATATGCTCTCTCTCTTGTAAATGGTGTTTTAATATTGAAGATAGATAGCATTTGAAAACATGCCTTCTACTGATGCCTGATTTATTTTTAAAGAACAGTCTTGACAAGTAATGACTCTTTCTCTAGAAACCAAGGAAGAAGGCTATGGAAAGTTCTAGCAACAGTGATAGTGACTCAGGCACATCGTCAGACACCTCGAGTGAAGGCATTAGCAGCAGTGACTCAGACGATCTGGAAGAGGAAGAGGAAGAAGATCAAAGTGTTGAGGAGAGTGAAGACGATGATTCTGACTCAGAGACTGAAGCGCATCACAAAAGTAACAACCAGGTATGTTTCGCTCGCACACAGAGCTCAGGACCAGCGCCGTCAGAGACCGCCTCTCCACTCGGCGCCATTCTCCACCTTCAGTCCTTTCGTACACAACACTACCTTTAAGGGTATTTGGTTATGTTTTAGGGAACTTTGTGTCATGTCTCTGTCATCAGTGATTAGCAGAACTTTCTCAAGTATTTAACTTTTTTCCAGGTGCTATTACATGGTATTTCAGACCCAAAAACAGATGGACAGAAAGCAACTGAAAAAGCCCAGGAAAGAAGAACACACCAGCCATTACCTCCTGTGTCTGAGTCCCAGACGCACCCACCATTCCAGTCCCAGCAGAAGCAGCCTCAGGTTCTCTCACAGCAGCTTCCGTTTATTTTCCAAAGCTCTCAGGCAAAGGAGGAGTCTGTGACCAAACACACCAGTGTAATACAGTCGACGGGACTGGTGTCCAATGTGAAACCTTTGTCTTTGGTAAATCAAGCCAAAAAGGAAACTTACAGGAAACTCATAGTTCCTTCTCCTGATGTACTTAAAGCAGGGAATAAAAATACCTCTGAAGAATCTAGTTCTTTGACCAGTGAATTGCGATCCAAACGGGTAAGCTAAATATCACGTACACAAGAATTTTACTGCTAGAAGACAAGTGGGGCTAGGGTGTCCAGAGCAAGTGGAGCGCATGCTCGAATGCGGAGCATGGCTGTGGGATTGAGGGGAGGAGAAAAAGGCTTTCTGCTGTGGATGTAACTCAGTAGTAGAGGGCTTATACTCATATGCATACCTGTTTCCTGTGCTTCTGAAACACTACTGTGTCATCCCGCCTCTACGCCCATGCGCTCCTGTATTGTCAGTAAGAGTTGAGGAAGGCATGTTTTATAGTTACTTTGTTTAAAATTAATGCCTCTTTATTTTACACTATATTCTGTGTGGAAAGGATTAACTCTTACATAATTTTCTTTTACTCTTAGAATTTATAGATTGTTAAATATATATTTAAAATATAAATATATTTAATAAATATTATGTTATTATATAACACATTAAGTATATTAAGTATGAATAAATATATATTTTTAAAATATAAATATAAAAATCCTTTTTAGCATTAGAATGGTATGTATTCCTATATTTGTGTTGATTGTAGGTTTTAATTTTCTGTGCCTGTGGTTGGTATGTTTGGTGTGCGGGTGATTCTGTCTACGCATGAGTATGGAGGCCAGAGAGGGATGTGAGATAGCTGCTCTATCAAGCGCCACTTCATTCATCTGAGATAGAACCTAAAACTAGCTTGGCAGCAGCTAGCCCAGAGATCCCCAGCTCCTTTTCCCTGCCCTACCAGAACTGACCTTTGGAATTTATAGTAGCCAACCTTTTAAGTGGCTTCTGGTGATTTGAACTCAGGTCCTCATGTTTGCAGAGCAAGTCGCCTTAGCCACTGAGCCATCTCCGTAGCCCCAACTATTGATTTTTAAGTGCCAACCTGTGTCTACGCATTCATTAATATCATATATTAGTGTTAAATGCTATTAGCTCCATTTACAAGTGATAAACTCGAGATTTATAGAATTAATCTTATAAAACTCAATTTAATAATTCAGTTCTTTATAGCAACTCTCACAGGACCACATTTGTGATATAGTTAGAATCCAGATGATAGCTATATGGTACTAGAATCCTTATTCCTTTCTCCTTCCTTTGTTTACATTTTTGTTGATTGTGTGTTGAGTGTGTGTCCATGTGCACATATGTCCATGAGCCCTAAACCGTGTGGGTGGGAACCAGTTCTCTCCTTCTACCATGTAGGTCCTGGGGATCAAAGTCAGGTTCTTGGGCTTAGTGGCAGCCCCGTTTATCTGCTCAGCCACCTCTCCAGCCCTACCGTCCTCATCTTTAACAATATAAGAAGCTGCGTTTTCTTTTCAAGAAAGAAAGAAAAGAAAAGAGAAGAAGACGAGAAAAGAAGACTTTCCCTATGTTCTTTACTGTCAACTCTTCTGATGGATCAAAGAAACAAATGATCGGAAAAAATTTTGAGGTTCTGAAGCCAGATTTTGCATTAGATCATCTGAGAAAGTTTAAGAAAAATATTTTGTGAAAGAAATTAAGCCAGACTCTGTTGTGATAGAGCTACAGGGTGTGGCTTGTTAAAGCTCCCTTGATAGCTGAGATGTGTAGCCAGATGCAGCAGGCACCAGTCTAACAAGGAGCAGTGATCCGGATATAACTTGTACTCCTGGAACACAGCAAGTATTAATCAGCACCACGTGCTTTCCTTCCTAGCAGCAAGCTAAGTTAAGAGTGACACTGTCTGGCTTTAGACTTCCCTTAATGAATTATTTCACTCTCCGATAAATGAATTCACAGAGCTATCTTATGAGTTACTTTTGCTCCGAATAAGTACTTGTTTTCGGTCTCCTAAATGTTGCTTATAAATAATTCTATAAAATAATCCCCTGCTTGGGCGATGCTCTGTGGGAACCAACAGGCACTTGCTGGGCAGGCGAGAAAGCTGAGTTTGCATTCTTGGCACCTACATGAGAAGCTAGATCTGGTCCATGTGTGCCCGTAGCCCTGCCACTGTGGGCAGTGGAGACGGGAGGATTGCTTGAGCTTGCCAGCTGCTAGCCTAGCTCCACATTCAACGAGAGATCCTGTCTCAACGGAACCAAGCATAAAACAATAGAGGAACTCTCTTCGTGTTCTTCTCTGGCTTGTGCAATGCAGCAGAGCACAAATGTGTACATGTACATGCATGCCACATACAAAAAGTAACTGAGTAGTTATATGGTTACTGAAGAGCCATTTATTAGGTTACAGAGCTGCAGAGATGGCTCAGCACTTAAGAGCACTGACTACTCTTTCAGAGGTCCTGAGTTCAATTCTCGGCAGCCACATGGTGGCTCACAACCATCTGTAATGGGATCCAATGCCCTCGTCTGGTGTGTCTGAGGACAAAGAAAGTGTTCTCATATACAGTAAATAAATAATAAATAATTTAAAAGGTTACATATTCTCTTAATGAACTAAAGCTAGGGTCATTACACATACAGTCCTATGTCTGTACTAAATCATGTAAAGAAACTCTGTATGACTCAGGTTAAAGTCACTTGCTATTGCTGTAACAAATGAAAGTTCAGAGTTAAAGGGGTTTAAAACAAGCATTCTAATTAAAATTTTATGTTTTTTCTGTATAAACACCATTCCAGAAGTATACCTAAGTTACTGAGATGAGGATAATTCATTGCAAATAGTTTAGCGAGCAGACACTTTTTTTTCCTTTATGTATGAATTGCTTGTGTGTATTTGTGTGTGCTGTGCACATGTGTGCGTGTGTCCAAGTCTGGTGCTTGCATAGGCTTCTAATCTCCTGGAACTGGAGTTACATATGGTTGTAAGCTATGTGTGGATGCTGTGAACCAAATCTGCATTTTCTGAAGAACAGCAAGTGTTCTTAGTCGTTTCTTAGTCGTCTCTCCGGCCATGTGATTAGATTTATATTAGATTCAGCTCTAAATGATGTTATCCACACATCTCATTTACTGTTAACTGTCAAGATTTTTCTTGGTATAGTTTTCTCTATAGAGCACTTTATAATATACTGAATTTTGCTTACTTTTAATGACAGCCTCTTTTGTTCCATGCTATCTGCTATTAATTCTTTGGCCTTATCCTTAGTCTATGAACTTCTGATTTATTTTTTATCATTGATTCCTTCAATGCTTACATTGTGAACATGTAATTTAAATTAACGAGTATACATTCAATGTGTATAGCCATGGAGTATAATTTGATAGACCATGTAAGTCAGGTCTGATCTGGAGGACCCTTTGCATTTACTGAAACTAGGGTAAGGGACAGTGAAGTAAGGCATCGGGTGGAGGATGACTCCCCGCCTGTCTCTCCCCTATGCCATGCGGGTAGTTAATGCTCTAAAACAGTGATCGTACACACTATTTTTAGACCCTTTCCTAACACCATGTATACTCTTAAGATTAACTGACAGTATCCCTGGGATAAATGCAATAATCTTTGTCTATTCCTGTTAACCCGTGGGTATAAACTTATGGTATGAGAGTCTTTAGAATTATAGCAAGGAGCAGTTGCTGAAAATTAAAATAGGAATATGCAGTGTATGATTATCTTTCATTTAACCATGTGGCCCAGTATTAGAAGGAATCATATATTAGTAAAAGGGATATTATATGCCAGCTATATTCTAAGAGATACAACACATTGGAGTTTTCTGTCAGAAAATTGTATCGCAGATTTATATAGGTATTTTATCTGAGAATCATAGAATATACACCAAGGGACATATTGAATGAATAACTAACATTTTCCTGGGGGGGTTGTTTTTTTGTAAGAATGTAGTAGCATTTGTTTACAAAGAATTATTTGAGTTATGTAATTTTTCCTCTGTGTGCCTGCTTTGGCTGTATTTAGCTAGAATGGACAGCGTGTGTACTTGATGCCCAAGGGCATTAGAAGAGCCGGGGTCAGATCCCCTCGAACTGGAGATGTGGGTGGTTAAAAGCCATCCTATAGGTTCTAGGTAATGACCTGTTGCCTTCTGAAAGAGCAATAAATGCTCTTAACCACTGGGTTATCTTCCTGGCCTCTTATTTTAGAAAGTAACAAAATAAGCCAGGCAGTGTTGGCACACACCGTTAATCCCAGTACTCGGGAAGCAGAGACCCAGGTGGTTTTCCATACTGAGGCCAGCCTGGTTGACAGAGCTACAGGACGGCCCGGGCTACACTGAGAAACCCTGTCTTGAAAAAACAAAACAAAACAAAACAAATTAGCAAAATGTGTTTTAATAATCTAAATCATTACATATTATCTCAATTATAACAGTAAAATCTACATTTTTTATTATCAAGTAGTTCCTTTTTAAAGATTTAATTATTTTCTTATTATATGTGAATGGATATTTTTTCTGCATGTATGTCTGTGTATTGCATGTGTGCCTGGTACCCAGGAAGACTAGAAGAGTTTATGGGAACCCCTGTACTTGAATTATGGACAACTGTGAGCCACCATATGTCTATTTGCTGGAAATTAAAGTAGGTCCTCTGGAAGAACATCCCATGATCTTAACCACTGTGCCCCTGAATTTAGCCCCTAAAGTACTATTTCAGATTTTTAATATCTGGTTTTTAACTTTTACTTATAGAAGTAAATTTTGTGAATTAATTGTCTATAAATTTTCCCAAGAAAATCATGTTATACTTGTTTTCCTCTCAGGCTGGATGTTGAACCGAGCACCTTGTGCATGCTGGGAATATTCAGTTAGTAACTTAGTACCCAGTTCCTAGTTGGCCCCCCAGTACCTTAAATTTTTGCTTTGAAAATATGCTGAATATAATGGCTCATGTCTCTAATGTCAGCTGAGGCTGAAGCAAGAAAATTATAGTGAGTTGGAGAAACCGTGGGTAATAATGTGCCCAGAGTGACCTGAACTCTAGAATAAGATTCTATCTCAAAAAGCAAGATATAAACAGACCATATTTCTTCCTCAAAAATTCATTTTGTAATCTAGTGTTAGTAGTCTCAGGTGTGTTTCAAGAACAGGGCTCTAGATAATGTTTCCAAACGACTATTAAGAGAGAATTTCTGCTTTGGAGATTTATCAAACAATGGAAACTTAACTCTTTAAAGCATTATACACATAGACCTATGTAACTATACATACGTAGAGAACCAAGTGTTTGGGACACATGCTGTAATCCCAGAATTTGAGAGTTGGAGGCTGGACAGTCAGGAGTTCAAGGCCAGCCTAGACTAGCTACATGAATGATAATCTGTCTCAACAAAAAACAGAAAAAAACAAACAAAACAACTAGTTGATCATGGGATATCAGTCAGGTAGAGCACCAGGCGATGGAATGAGGAACATTTCTGTCTGAGAGGAATATGGAAAGCTGCCGAATTAGAGCTTGTTTCATGCTCCTGAAACAGTTATGTAGACAAATAATTTTAGCAAAATATGGGAGGAGGAAGTTGCCACATGACTCTGACCCGACCAGCTAGGAAGCTGCCTAGTGACTAACCATGAACTGATTTACATCTAACTGAGTTTGGAAGGTTGATGGGGCTCCCTGAAGCTACTCAAAGAAAACTAATGCAATACAAAGTTTGCATTCATATGTGGTATTTACCAGTAGTTGGACAGGAAGAATTAACAGCATGTCCTGAATTTGAGCAACATTGCATGAAAGAATGCAAAGACAGCGCAATGGACTGGCTGGTTTTGTGTGTTTGCTTTGAGTTTTTGGAGGGGAGGGGGAGACAGTTTTAGGGCCTCAGGACTCGGTTATTATGAATATGAGAACAGCAGTCAGGAGAGGGGACAGCCAAGAGGCTTGTGTGCTCTGAGTGGTTAAAACAGATGAGAGTGTGGACACAGGACGTCTAAGCAAGGTCTGATAGCCTCTTGCGGTTGCTGACATTCCTTTCCCTATGCCTGGACGTCATGGCGTAAGTTTCTCTGGACAGCTGTGTTCTGATACTGACAAACAGAAGCCGCCTTTGTCTCCGGGCCTTCTCATTTTGTTTTTAACTTGTGTTTCACCAGGAACAATATAAGCAGACATTCCCATCACAAGGAAAGAAACAGGAGACGGGGAAGAGCCTGAAGAAGGTTATTGCAGCTTTGTCAAATACTAAAGCAACCTCTAGCTCACCAGCACATCCAAAACTACCACTAGATAACAACCACCCTAATCCATTTTTGACAAATGCACTTTTAGGGAATCACCAACCAAATGGAGTCATTCAAAGTGTCATTCAAGAAGCTCCGTTAGCACTAACTACCAAAACGAAAATGCAGAGTAAGATTACCGAAAATGTCTCAAGTAGCACCCCGTTCTCCTCACCTGTCAATCTGAGCACGAGCGGGAGGAAAACCCCTGGCAGTCAGACTCAGGCGCTGCCCTCTGCCTCGCCCATCCTGCACAGCAGCGGGAAGGAGAAGCGGGTCGGCAATGACGCAACCCCGCTCAAAGTGCACCATCACCCCCATCCGGCGGCGGCCGCAGCGGCGGCGGCCTTGGTGGAGCAGTTTAGAGGAACAGATTCAGACATTCCCAGTAGTAAAGACTCTGAGGATTCAAATGAGGATGAGGAGGAAGATGATGAGGAAGAAGACGAAGAGGACGATGAAGATGATGAGTCTGATGACAGTCAATCAGGTTATTTTCTGCTTTAACTTTTAAAGTTTGTTTTTAAGTGCATGCACCAGAAAGTTTTCTAAAATGTCTTAATTTTTATACTTAGAATCACTGCCTCTCACTGATTCCTTACAGCCGGTAAAACATAAAATTGGTTCTGAAATTGTAAGTTAAGTCTTAGATTGTGGTTCCCGTGGCATTAATGACTAATTGTGCAGTGCTGGTGCATGAATCAAACCGTTTTAGCAGGTTGCTGAGTTTCCATTTCATCGCGACCACTTACGCAGTGCAATTGTTAGGTTTTCAAAAATAATTTGAAGCCAGGTGTGGTGGTGACTCATTCTCTCAATCCCAGCACTTTGGAAACACACAGGCAGACCGCAGAGTTTGACACCAAAAGACCCTGTCTTAAAAATCCAATAATAATAACAACAACAGTTAATAATTTTGACCCATCTTAGCTGCATACACCTTTAATCACAGCACATATGAGGCAGAGGCAGGTGGATCTCTGTGAGTTCGAGGCCAGCCTGCTCTACAGAGTGAGTTCCAGGACAGCCAGGGCTACACAGAGAGACCCTGTCTGAGGTGGGGTGGGGGCGAGTGGGTGGATTATGCTTTGATTGAGAATTTCACTCGATGTGTTTGGAGCATCCCTTGCCCCTTTCTCGCTCCTCAGCATGCCCTGCCCCCTCCCCTCCCCCAGTGTCTTCTCCATTACCCTCCCAAGGCCAGTTAGTGCTGCCCAGATATTCTTGGGTGTGCTTTATTTTCTTCTGCTACTTATTAAAACATTACTGAGTATCTTTAAAATGGAAGTTTTTGCACCATGGTCATTTAAAAAGAACCAAAACCTTAAGTCCCTTTTGATTGCAGGATTTATTAAATAACGTAGGGTCATGATCTTATGCCTTGACTTCATTTTCTCTCTCTAGTGGTTTGGTTTTTTTTTTTTTTTATTTATTTATAAATAGAGATTGCTTTCAAATTCATAAAATGAAAGATAACTTAAAATATAAATACAGAAATGATATAAATATGTATCTATTGATGTTTGCATATGGGTTTGTTGTTGCTCTGACAGGAAGATTTTAGTATCTAATGGGAATAGGAAAATAGTCCTTCTACAATTTAACATTCTGATGCTGTACAATCCCGAAAGGCATGGACTGTCTGTATCAGGGCTTTTGAAAAACTAGCTTTCATCAAGCCCCAGTGCTGGCAAAAGTACCAGACCAGTGTCCCCCAGATACTGCTGGGCACCTTCGTAGTACAGCCCTATGCTTTCCAGTGTTCAATCCACTCTTGTATGTCATGTGTCTAGAGGAGTATCTGCTGACTAACATATGTATTAACTTCACAGACTTCACAACCAGGACAACCTGCCTCCCTCAGCTTGTCTCTTGTCTTACCACAGTTATTTCTGTGAGCATAGTTTGTGAAGCTTTCAAAGCTTGATGAAGTCTTTACCTGAATTGAAAAACTACAGCTAAGAAAGCAAAACACAAAACCAAAACTACTCCCTAGGGGGAAAAAATTTTTTTTTTAATGTGGAATCACAGGTGGAAAGTTGACGGTAGTTCCAGGACAGGGAGCTGAGCAAGGAGCTGTCACACCCTGGGGCCTGCCAGTGTCCCCCTCTGTTGTTACCCACGGTTTCTCCAGGGAGAATAAAGTAATTCTGAAAGCCTTAAGCAGAACTGCAGTATCAGAAGTACCAACCGTGTGGGGACTTTTTATGATGTAAATGTTAAAACTGATGGTTTGAAGAGAGATTTGAGGAACTGTAGTCTAAATACACTTTACTCAAATAGCTTGTAAGTCGGTAATTTTAATATTTGCACTTCCTCTTGGGAAATCACTTCCTTGAATCTTCGGTTGCAGATGGTGGCTGAAATACTCCCCTAGGTGCAAACTGCCTGTGATTGGTTGTGGCCTATACCAGTGCTCTTTACTTCCCAGAATCAGGTAGCAATTCAGAGTCAGATTCAGAAGGCTCAGAAGACGACGACGAGAAAGACCAGGAGGAATCAGATAGTGACACTGAAGGCGAGAAACCTGCTGTGAACCTGACCCAGACCAGCTCCTCTGCCAAAAGCCCTCCCTCCAGTCTCACAGCGCACTCAGCACCTCACCTCCACATAGGAAGCCCCCCAGGCTCTGCTCCTGCTGCCCTGTGCTCTGAGTCCCAGCCTCCTGCTTTTCTTGGCACTTCTTCTTCCACACTCACTTCAAGTCCACACTCTGGTATCTACAGTTTATTTTTATCGATGTAATGTAAAAATCAGACTGCAGCGAGGATTGCTATTTGCACAGGTTTCTGGAGACAATCTCATTGTAATCATATACTGTGACTAGATTTTAACCACTGAGCCATCTCTCCAGCCCCCAAATTATTTATTTATTTCTAAGTGCATTAGTGTTTTGCCCCTGGAACTGGAGTCACAGACAGTTGTTAAGCTGTCATGTGGGTGCTGAGAATTGAACCCGGGTCCTTTGGAAGAGCAGCCAGTGCTCTTAACCAACATCTAGATTTTAAATTGGCCAAGAAACATGTATTTTAGAAGATTTAATCCATTGCCTGATATTTTAAAAATTTCCCCCATGATTTCTATTTTAAGATTATAATTAATATCCCTCTTGATTTTTGAGTCCTTACATTTTTGATGTTTATCCTTTAGTTTAGAATTTGATTTTTTTTGTGCTTTGTATGAAATTACTTGGACAACTAAATGCCCACACACTCACTGTATAGTCTAAATCATTTTTTGGAGTGAATGGCATTCTTAGTCAATAGCATATGATCTTTTTACCTGTTTGATTTATTTACAAACTTGTAGGCATTTTCATGAAAAGGTTCCATTTAACAATCCAATATTGATACTCCGAATTCTCATTAATAACTAAGAAAGCATGAGTTTATTTTCTACCATTTTACTTAGTCTGCTCTGATTGACACTTTCTAATCTTTGCTTTTACTTTCAATAATCAAGCATGATGTCCTACTCATTTAATATATGTTGGTATTTGTGAAACCTATATTTTGCCTTTAAAATGTACCTATAACCACAATCCTCTCCTGTGCGGTTTTAATTAATTAATTAAAGGCCTGGTACTGTTTTGGGCTATGGATATATATATGCACATAGAAATTAAATTGTCTTTAAATATTTGAGCCAACCTTTAACGTTTGTAGCAACTGTCTGAAAAGCCCCAGCTGTCCTGCCCCTCCTGGTCGGCTTTCCTATTAATTATCAGTCGGGGAGAAGCTGCTGTGTCAGAGCTGCTGTAGAGAAAGCCCGTTGTCTGTCTTAGGCCAGAAGGGGGAAAACGTATCTTATGTAGTATGCTCAGGTGAAAAAAACTAGAAAGAATACATTTTTCATAACTATACAAAGAATCCATCATTAGAACATGTATGGAGTTTCTGAACAATCATGCAGCTGTCCTTTGTATGCTGAACACTCATGTTCTGGCTGACTTTTCTTAAAGGTACATCCAAACGAAGAAGAGTGGCAGATGAGCAGGAGCTACGTATCCCTCTGGACTACAGGTAGGCAGCAGGCGGCTTTCCCGCCAGTCCTGTGTGTTTCCACCGGCTCGACTTTCCCTTCTCACCTCTCTACATAGTCACTCATTGATTAGAGAAGAGGAGCTATAACAAGGGGCAAAATGTTGACTTCCAAGAAAACTGAAAAGTGTACCCAGGATGAAGGTGATGAAGTTGATGCAGGGTTCAGAGGGGCTCCTGTGACTGAACCAGCAGCCAGTCCAGTGTCAAAGAGCAGGCGCCATTGTATCAGTCGGCTGCTAAGACAAGGGACAGTGAAAGATGTTGGAAGGGCAGAAGTAGTCAAGGGGAGATTAGTTTAACGGGTTCTAGTTACAAGTAGCAGTTTAGCTAGCGTGTATACATAGAGAGGCGTGTGTGTGCTCTCCATACTTGGAGCTTTCTGCTCTTACACAGTATATGTGCCTTTCCCACTCCTCAAATGTCTTAGTCCAGCATGATTTCTATAATACTTGACAGTTGAATGTTTCCAAGACGACTCTTTAATTTTGTTGGTGAATTAGCTTTAAAAATATAAATCATTTCAATAATAGATGTATTTAGGTTATATACGTGTCTATTTTTGTTTTTATTTTTTAATGTTTTCTGAATAACATGTGTACTTTTTTCAACTTTTTAAAATAAATATCTTTAAATTAGGTATCTTATAATGCTCTTTTTTTTTTTTTTTTTTTTAAATTTGTAGCTGGCAGAGGGAGACAAGGGTGAGAAACTTTGGTGGGCGCCTTCCAGGAGAAGTTGCATATTATGCTCCGTGTGGAAAGAAGCTGAGGCAGTACCCTGATGTGATAAAGGTAAGCACTGCTCTCCACCTTCCGCGCGCGCTCAATTGCTCCTAATTAAGCATACTAATGCAGAGGGAAAATGCACTTCTTTGTCAGATGGAGTTCCTCAGTACAAAGTGGTCTCTTGTATGGGTCTGATGTCCTTAACCTAAAGTGCTCTCCCAAATATAGCCTCATCATGAAATTTTCAAAACATTAATGTCTTGAAAGCTAGCTGCACATCAAAGCTGGCTTGTAATTATTAAAACCTGAGGCGGAAAAAATGTGATTTTTTTTTTTCCAGTATCTCAGCAGCAATTGCTGGAGTAATGAATATGACAAAGGGCAATTTTAGCTTCAGTGTAAAACTAGGAAAGGGTTTCGATGGACGGCAGAATCTGCCTTTTAAAGAAGTCTTTGAACCAGAAGTAGCACCTTAACCTAAATGCAGTAAGCCTCTCTGCTCTAGAGAGCGGCCTTTCCTAACTCACTCCTACAGTTAGACATGTACCATTCTGACGGCCGTTCACCAAGACCTTGCTGTCCTGAGCAACAGAGAGCGTGATGTCGTGGCTGGTTTTCATATTAAGTAAAGTTTTCTGCTTATTAATTGCGCCAACAATTTTGTACTTTATGTAAGTATAAGAAATCTGTAGTGTTAGTGTCAAGTTTTACCCCAGTAAGGTAAAGCAGTTTTGGAAAAACCAGTTTGAATTGGCAATTCATGAGACACTGTAAAGAGAGTTTTGAAAGCCATATGGCGCGTGGACAGGATCGGGTCCATCTGATCGCTCCATGTGGTGTGAGCCATTGTTAACATTTCTTTTTAAATTTGGTAAGTCAAGATCCTTAGTATTTGATGAGTAGAAATTCTAATGTTTTATAGGAATTTACCTTTAAATTCATTATGCACATTTGTGAATTAAATGTACAACCCTATACTGACTCTCCAAAAACAACTTCCAAGAAAGCCTCCCTCATCTCTGTGATCTCCCCTTCAGTCTGTCCCTTTGCCCCTATGTTTACTTGGAAATGTTTATTAACTTTCTCTTACTATTTACGAGCCCCATTGAGAGAGTCTCTGATTTAGGGAGTGGTGAAACGTAGATTCTTGTTAGCCATTTTCATTCAATTTCTTTACTTATCATATACAGACAATAGTATTTCTGCCTCGTGAGATTATGGCAAAGCTAACATGAAATAATACACAAGAAAATGTTTCAAACAGTTTCAGGTGCTCAGCAAGGTAGAGGAGACCCTTCTTTTCTTGATTGAGACTCTCCCTCTTTGGACCAATTTTAAGGCACAGAAATATTTTCTTTCTTCTTTCTTTCTTTCTTTCTTTCTTTCTTTCTTTCTTTCTTTCTTTCTTTCTTTCTTTCTTTCTTTCCTTGCTTCATTTTGTTTCAGATTTTTGAGACAGGGTTTCTCTATGCAGTCCTGGCTGTCCTGAAACTCAGTTTTATTTATTTTTCAGGAACTACTATTTTCTCTGTTTAAAGGGAGTTGTTTCTATCTTGTCCTAGACTTCAGTGCAGGGCCTTAGATTGCTGAGAAGGAAGATGAAGCAAATCCCACCAAGGTCACACAGCCACAGTGTGGCAGGTGTGTGTAAAGGTGTGTGTGTCAGCCTAGGGACCAGTGACCGAGGGAGCAAGCAAGCCGGAGCTGAAGAGTTGGAGCTGAAGACTTGCCCTTGCGGATACAGAACCCTCCCCATTGTCCCCAGAGTCGCATGCCCTGTGCAGCTTTATTGTTTACAAGACCAAAAAATTTTGATTTTTTTTAAAAATTTCTGCATATAAGTGTATTTTAGGGTTTCTTATTTTGAATTATTAAAGTTTAATTTTTAAATTTCATCTCAGTTTGTCACCAGATTTTTTTTAAACTTAATGAACCACAGTGAATATATTCCCTACATACTAACTTAATTGGTTAGCACAAACATTTTAGAAGGCAAGAACATTTAGAAATTCTTATTTTTGACTTTTGGTTTATGTTTCATGTCTTTATTTGTTTTATTTATAACAAAATCATCTTTATGTTTTTTATTTCAATAGATTTTTGTTGAGAGGAAAGCTAATTGTTATTCAATACATGAAGGATTTTTGTTATTGTATCAATAATAATTAGACTTGATCTATAAAGCCTCATTACACAGAGCATAATGTTCTTTGATATTCATTCACTTTGTATTAAACACAATCAGTGTTCTTCCAAATGCATAGTGTCTTGTTGAAATCAATTCCAGTTAAGAACTTAGATGAGTTACTGAAGCTGTAACATGTTCAGTTAACAAATTTTCTGAGAGTGTGCAGGGAAGATAATACAAATATGAGATCACTTTTTAGTTCAGAAAAAAATTAGTAAGCGAAATTTAACTTTAAGGTCCTTTGAGAGAGCTGTGATTAAAGGTATCCGATAGAATGCTTTACTTAATTAGAAATGTGCATTCTTTCAAAAGTCTTAGAGGTGCAAAGCCATATATGTTTCTTTATATTGTTTTTATATGTTTAAGCATTGGATTAATTGGAAACATATAATTATATAAAAATTTTCTATGAAAATTAACAGATGTTATCATTTTGTTAGAGTACCTGATGGCAAGAGTTTTTTTATTTTAGTGATGAAAACTGAGATGTAAACCCAAAACTGTTTTATACCATTTCTCAGACTCGACCAAGGCTGCCCTCTGGCCTTGCCTTTCAGAATTCATTCCTGTTGACCACAGTTGTGTCCTAGGGGCTACCCACAGGGTAACTTGTAGGCACGATGTTCCTATAGTTATAGTCACAAAGGACTTGATCTTTAACTTCTTGGTGAGTTCCTTCTTGGTTGTGGCGGTCATATTTTGGACTTTGGGTCAGTTGCAGGCACTGTGGCACACATAGCAGTAGGAATAATCTGAGGTGTCGTCATCAATTCCCTTTGTGATAAAGGGCTTGCACTGGCATGGCATCCAACAAGACCAACACCACATTCCCAGGTTTCCTGGTCATGTCGGGTTCAGCAGCAGCCAGCAGGCACAACGCAGGAAGGAAATCTGATTAGCTAACATTTTGAAGGATATTGTTTGGCACAAGTGCACTCTTATTACACAATAGTAGCTGTATTTGTATATATTTGTAACTTTATAGAAATTGTAGCCGGGTGGTGGTGGCGCACGCCTTTATTTAATCCCAGCACTCGGGAGGCAGAGGCAGNCAGATTTCTGAGTTCGATGCCACCCTGGTCTACAAAGTGAGTTCCAGGACAGCCAGGGCTATACAGAGAAACCCTGTCTCGAAAAACCACAAAAAAAAAAAAAAAAAAAAAAAAAAAAAAAAAAAAAATTGTATAGAAGTTTGATAGCTAACCTTATAGTAAAAACAAAACTGCAGATACACACACACACACACACACACACACACACACATTCCAAAAGGAGCCTAGTATACCGTTGTGTCCCTACAGTCCCCATAGAGAAAGGAAGAAAGATTGCAGATTTGAGGCAACCCTGGTCTGTATATTGGATCTGTGTCTTAAAGTATAATAATAACAGTAAAATCCATAACAGTGGGAAAATATAAATATATCAAAATTGATCATGGTTTTAATTGGTCATGGTAATTCCTGCTAGAAGGTAATGTTTGAAGTGATAAAATATAATTTTGTAAAATTTAACCATTTTTATTTAGTATTCAGGAGCTTAAGTTAGTAATCATATATGTATTTGACAATAGCAAACATGTGTTGAAAATAGTGATTGTGTATATTACAGGATAAGCAGTGAGAGCCATTTTAAGTGTGTCAAAATTTAAGTGAAGAACCATAGTATAATAGTTATCTTTTAAACAACTAAAACAGATGTCCTTAATTCCAGAGAAGTAGGCTATAAAAGGAACGAGACCAGACAAACTTTTATTCATTAAGTGTGGTTAGCCTTGTGCTAGCCAGATTTCAAATGCTCTTAGCAGTTTCCATAAAGTCCCACCTTTTAGGGGAGCTGACTTCCTCTAAGAAGCAGTGATGCACTGAAGGCCAGGCCCTGCCAGCCGGCTGCCTCTGCTCAGTCTCTGTCGGATTGGCCTCCGTGCCTAGCTTAGAAAGGATGCCAGTACATTTGTCTTTACAGAGTTCTGTTCCGTTGCATCATAAAAACGTGTCGGTCCTTACGTTTGTCATCAGTTTTATTTTATTTCACTGGTTTTGGTTACCAAAGTAATAGAAATGTTTGTGCTGGCTCGGTTTTGGTAAGTTTGGAAGTCGTTCCTTTTATCCGCATTTACCTCTAGGAATATAGGAAGGCCTCACAGTGAGGCGGCAGAGCTGTTAACGCGGATTGATTGAAATGTCCGGTGACGCACCCTGATAAGTTTTTGTGTGAACTGTGGTAGCTAAGAGTAACTTTTTTAAATGGTTCCGTATTATTCCCTGAGTAAGTTTAGAGGCACTGGGACATTGAATGTCTACTCTAATTCAGTCGAAAGAAAGAGAGAGAGAGAGAGAGAGAGAGAGAGAGAGAGAGAGAGAGAGAGAGAGAGAGAGAGAGAGAGAGAGAGAAAAGAGAGAGAAAAGAGAGAGAAAGGAAGGAAGGAAGGAAGGAAGGAAGGAAGGAAGGAAGGAAGGAAGGAAGGAAGGAAGGAAGAAGGGAAGAAGGAAGGAAACAGTAAAGAGCCCCCCCGGAGGGCATAGGGGAGGAGAGATGGACCGAGAAGTAGTCATGATTCAGAAACTCTCTGAGACTGTTTTTGAAGGATTCTATTTAGTGGCGTAATGCCATAAGTAAAGTAAAATGTATTTCTTTCAGAGAATGGTCATTTTTAAAATCACTTTATAAATATTTATGACAAATGTCCCCAATTTTCCCCAAAGACATTTCTTTCTACAAAGGAAATTGTGAACATGACTGTTGCTGTAGACATGAAGTTGAAAGTATAAATTTGGAGAAAAAACTAATTTTGATGGAGAAACCAAATAGTCCATTAAAATACAAGTTACAAAGAAGCATGTTATTACCTGGTGGATATCGTACCAATCTGCTGGCTTCAGCCACAGTGAAAAGTAAAAGAAGCCATTGTAATTATTTGGGCAACGCTTTACCTTAGGCACAATTATATAGTGACAATAATTATTTTAAATTAAGTGAAGAACTAAAGACTGCGAGTCAACAACCAGAGTTCTAATCTGGCTCTGCTGTTAACTGCCGCCCCTGTACAACCCTGCCCGGGCACATATGGACTCTGGGAACATGACCAATCGGCACGGACAGGGCGGGAGTGTGGAGATTTATGTCAGGGATTTACCAGGTAGGACTGTAGTGCCTAAGCCCGCGTGCAGGGCTATGGGAGGCCATTCTGACCTTAAAGTCACTTCTTTTCACATTCTTTCTTTTCTGAACTAGATGCAGAAATCATTCAGTCCTCTAAACTTGTGGTCTCAGCGCTCATGGATGTAGTCATTGGGACAGCATAATCAACGCTGCGCCTTTCTCCACTCTGTTTAATGGTCACCACCTCTCTTCTCCCAGACAGGGAAGGCTATTTTTGGTCTTGTATAGCTCTTAAATGCTACTCAAAATAGAGTGTAGCACTAATGGACTGTGTAACTAGGGGAGACCAAGGCTTCCCAGTGCCCTTCATGTGAACTACATTGAGCTAAGTGTTTCTTGGGAGGTAGAGAGCAATGGAAAAGAAACACCAAACAGGATTTTACTTTGCTTCACAGTAATTTTAGCATTTTATTTATTTTGTTAAAGATTTATTTATAAGTACACTGTAGCTGTCTTCAGACGCATCAGAAGAAGTGTCAGATCTCATTACAGGTGGTTGTGAGCCACCATGTTGTTACTGGGATTTGAACTCAGGACCTTCGGAAGAGCAGTCATTGCTCTTACCACTGAACCATCTCACCAGCCCTCATTTTAGCATTTTAATTAAATTATAAGTTGTGAAAAATCTTTTGAAAAGTATTTGCTACATGTGCTTTGCTCATGTCCTATGACTTTTCTTAGAAGTGTAATCCATGCAACTGAGCATCTCATGTCATAGGAAAGCACTAATGCCTATTTAATTCCCTCACCTGAAATGGAAATCCACATCCCAGGTCTTTCACATCCCTCCTCTTCTGAATTAGACAGATGTCTCAGCCCTTGAGAGCACGTGCTGCTCTGTACAGGACCTGGGCTCTGTTCCCAGCTTCTCCACTGCAGCTCATAGCCACAGATGACTCAAGTTCCAGGGGGTCCTCGCCTTCTTCAGCCTCTGCGAGCACCAGGCATGCATGCAGTACACTTATATATTGACTGGCAAACATCCAGAAACATAAAATAAGTTTAAAAAAAAAAAAAAGCCTTTTTTTTTTAGGTATGACATTCTGAATGTCTCATGTAAACCGTTAGAAAGTAAGAGATTCCGAAAGTGCATTTTTAGAGGGAAGCTTTGGTTTTGGTTTTAAGTTGTTTTTAAGCTGTTGTTAAATTTACTAAAAGTTGTTTAAGGATAAGTCTGGTAAATAATCTAATCGATAAATGACTATAAGAGGTCTAAAAATGTGCCTTAATCTAGATTTCAACCGTAGACCACAGTTCTTTTTCTTCTAAGAGACAAGGATGTAAGATGATAAAGACCCTGTTAATGCCACGTGTGCTGTGGTGGTACAGACCTTTAACCCTAGGAGAGACAGATGGTTGAGTTTGAAGCCAGTGTGATCTACAAAATAATTTCCAAGCCAAGCAAGCAAGATCCTCTGTGGGGACAAAAATCCCTCATTCAATTAAAAAGTACCACCGTCTCAAGTGTTACCATGGAAAATCAGCTGTTGGAGGAAAGGATGGAATAGCGCCACACTAGAGCCTTAATGATGCTGGAATCAATGTCACCTAAGTGATGTGGTCCTGAATCACCCACACTAGCAGAGCCTGAGCCTCGGGAACATTTTTAATGTGCTGCTGTTCTGGGGCTGGAGAGATGGTTTCACAGTAGGATCGCTAGCTACTCTTCCAGAGTCCAAGGGTCTGACTCCTAGCACCCAAATGGTGGCTACACCCACTTTCTAACTCCAGCTCCAGGGCATCCAGTACCCTCTTATGGACTCTGCAGGTACCATAAGTGGTGCCCATACATATGACAAAATACCCATATGTACACATAACATTTTTTTCATGCTGGTTTTTGGACTGGAAAAATGACTTAGTGGGGAAGGGAACTAAAGAACCCAGGTCATGGTGGACAAAGTGAGCCGGTGTGATACACACAAACAGGGTGTGTCACACACACGTCAATAAGTAATACATTTTTAAAACTTAGAAATGTTGTGCCTTTTCCTTCAGGGAGGGGATCCTGGGTGATTGACAGTGTACCACACAACACATACTTCGAGAGTCTGACTCTAAAAAGAATTCACTTTTGTCATTTGACAGAACAGTGTCTCTTACTGCGTATTTCCTTTATATGTTATTCATTTTGTTCAGTCTTCTTAAATGAAATGGAGTAAAAATTAATAATGCTCAGAAAAGGGATTGTAAAATAATAAATATAATCTTTGACCATCTCCATGATATCATCTCGTTTTATAAGTATTTTAAAATCTTAATCACAAAAGATTATTTCTAGGAAACACTTTTTTCTTAAACCTTAAAAATTAATGGGGGACAAAAAAGAGCATTGTAGCTAATGCTGGGTAACCAAAGCCAACCTCTCATTTAAGCTAACTTTTTAACTATAACTTCTGACTCACAAGAGTCATGAACCAAGTATTAGCGGTTAAATTTGATTTTCCTATAAAAGTGGTTACCTAGAGCCAAGCTGTAAGTTATGTTCTTACCCACAGCTATTTGGCTGTTCAATTAATTAAAGCTGTGCTATAAGCCTGAGATCTCCTAACCATTCTTGTATTGTTTTCTGAAACCCAAGAGTTGGGTGATATTATATCTAACCCTGTGTATGCCATTTCATTAAAAAGTATTTGCTTTTTAACTCCAAGGGCACAAATGTAAACCAACATACTCTCTTTCTTTGACTCAAACAGATTTTCCCCAAGTAGCTTTAAAAGTAATTATATAAAAATTATATTTGAATAAAAAGGTAATCATATAATATCCATAAATATTGGCTTGAAACAGATTTTCCTGTTAGTCAGATACTTTAAAGACAGAATTACAGTGCTTACCGACTCCTTAGTATGCTTTCTTTGTGATGCCATCACAAATGTCACTTGTATTTATTTATTTTGTGATCTGTGTGATACATGCTGCTGTGGTGCCTAAAGTTGTACCCATAAAGTGACAACCTAACCTAATAAGTTTCCCAGCCTGCTCTAACCATCTGTGCTGGTGGCTTTCTTCCGATGTCATATGTGGTATGAAATGCAGTCAGTAGTTTTTCGGTTCTGTTGACTTTATTTTAATCTTTAGGGGGGAAATCTTTTTTTTTTTAAACATTTTTATTAGATATTTTCTTCATTTACATTTCTTTTTTTAAATCAAACAAAACAGTTTATTTATTGTTTATATGAAATTCTCCTGATTATTTTTTTAACATTTTTTATTATTATTATTTTCTTTATTTACATTAAAAATATGGAACGCTTCACTAATTTGCATGTCATCCTTGCGCAGGGGCCATGCTAATCTTCTCTGTATCGTTCCAATTTTAGTATATGTGCTGCCGAAGCAAGCACGGGAAATCTTTCAACATTCAGATCACTGAAGAAAGAACGAGTGTTCGATACTGCTTTTAGCAAGCAGATGTGGAATATACTCACTAGTTTTTTTTCGTCCCAAGTTTGGCTTGATATAGTCCTGAATGATGTGATCAGTTATTCATCAACTTATATAATTTATACTTACATATCAAAAGCATGTCATGTCACAGTGTGATAGTTTGGGGCTGTTTTTAGATTGAGTCACAGTTTTTTCCTGGCTTTCTCTGTACCTCTAATCTCACTGGCTTGAGATCTGTGAGCTATAACAGAAGATCAGTAAACAGCGTCAGAGACATTGTGACGATCAAGGTGCATAATGCCTTTAGTGTGCCTGAAACAAACCAGGACTTGTACTGTGAATTTCTATTTTCTACTCTTTTGCCAACTCTATTTGTAATTAACAGGTTCAGTCTTTACACTTAAATAGTTGGGGTTTTATTCTTGATGCTTTCAAACATCAGTATATTTTACAATTTTCAGTTTTTACAATCTCAAGTTTGTTTGAATCAATTGCCATTTGAAGCTGATAAATTGATACACCTTTTAAAGTCTACTTAATTTTCCTATATTGTTCATTGAACTTGTTATAATTAATTTGTTGACGAGGCCAAATTATTCGTTGGCTCCCTACAGGCTGGGTTTCATAGGTATTTTCTTTTCTTTTCTTTTCTTTTTTTTTTTTAAGATTTATTTATTTATTATATGTAAGTACACTGTGGCTGTCTTCAGACACTCCAGAAGAGGGAGTCAGATCTTGTTAAGGATGGTTGTGAGCCACCATGTGGTTGCTGGGATTTGAACTCCGGACCTTCGGAAGAGCAGTCGGGTGCTCTTACCCGCTGAGCCATCTCACCAGCCCCTCATGGGTATTTTCAAGAGATGCTTCTCACCCAAGCTTGCCTTTAAAGCTATGGTGATTAAATCTAGAATCTTGATCAAATCAAGGTTAGCCTGGGGGTAGGAGCAAGATCACAAGTGACATGCCCCTCCCCACAGTGATTGCAGACCACATCACTTAGGTGACATTGATTCCAGCATCATTAAGGCTCTAGTGTGGCGCTATTCCATCCTTTCCTCCAACAGCTGATTTTACATGGTAACACTTGAGATACTGGTACTTTTTAATTGAATGAGGGATTTTTTTTTCCCCCCACTTGCTTGCTTGGCTTGGAAATTACTTTGTAGATCACACTGGCTTCACACTGGTGTTGGCATGCTTGTCTCTTTTTAATGCAAGGCAACCATCCAAGGGTAACTGTTACTTCATTAACAATTACAATAGACTAATATTGTAACTTTCTATTTCATGTATTAGCTATAATACTTATGTAGGAGAAAGTAACCATTGAGAAAAACCCATAGGGAAGTAATCACATAAATAATACTTTCAATTATCTACCAACTGGCAGTTATATTTAGAAGTGATGGTTATGTTATATCTCTGTATGCTTATAAATATAGATGCAAATCAATCTCTACTTAATTGAGGTATACATGATTTAAATAAGAATATTAAAGTTATACTGTAGAATATGAAAAATTGCTAATCTAAATTTAGTTTTTAAAAGTTAAATTTCATATTAGCCTTATAAATTAAAAAAATAATTATTTTAACTAGAATTTTCTATTATGTTGATATTCATTTTTGTTTCGTTTTTAATGCTCCTGTAATTTATTCCACAAAAGGGAATGCAGTGGTGTCTTTTGAAAGAAGAGGATGTCATTCCTCGTATCAGGGCAATGGACGGCCGAAGAGGAAGACCATCCAATCCCGATAGACCCAGAGCAAGAGAGGAATCCAGAATGAAGCGCCGGAAGGGTCGGCCTCCCAATGTTGGCAGTGCGGAATTCCTGGATAACACAGATGCGAAATTACTAAGGAAACTGCAGGCTCAAGGTAGGAAGCATTCGTTGTCTGTCACTAATGGTCATATGAAAATCCAATACTCATCCTTCCGGTAGTTTTGACGTGGGAGTGGTTGACAACTGCTGTGAGAGGAAGCAAAGAGCCCTGCTGATACGTGGAGGTATTTGAATACATAGCGTTACCTAAGAGTCTTCTTTACTGATTCACGCGCTCTGGTGCGCTACAGTCGCAAAGTGTGTTGTTATGATCTTAAGACTTGGACAAAGGGCTGGAGAGATGGCTCAAGTGGTTAAGAACACTGACTGTTCTTCCAGAGGTCCTGAGTTCAAATCCCAGCAACCGTATGGTGGCTCACAACCACCCGTAATGGATCTGATGCCTTCTTCTGGTGTGTCTGAAGGCAACTACAGTATATTCACATATATATAAAATAAATAAATAAAAAGACTTGGACAGAAAGGAATCAATCTGCACTTGCTTGGCACATGCCCTATGTTTGTGTAGCCTTCCTTCCACAATAATCTCATTAACAGCTTCCGACTCCTCGAAGTGTACATGAGAATACATCAAAAATATGTGGATTTGTGAGGTAAATTTTGAGTCAGAGAGCTCTGGTTACTGGTAAGTTACCCCAGATGGTCTGGGCATGCGTTTTTAGAATGCTCACATGGTCAGTGTATTTTATAACATCTGCTAAGGGCACCAGAGAGTATATTTATTAAGCTTAAAATTTCCCAAAGTGATCTAAATGTACTTAATATTCAGTATTATACTTCCCTTATCGTAGAACTCTTCCTGTGACCTAGGGAAGACTCAGACAAGCTGGGTTTTCTGCTGTGGGGTCTGAGGAGAAAGGCAAAGCCCTTTCCGGCTGCGTGAAGCCTCCCCTCTCATGTAAAGGTCTTGAACCCGTAAATACATACATACAGGAAAATGGTGTCTTAAATTTGTAATAGTTAAAATTACTTAAATGACTATCAGAATTTTATGTCATTATAGGAATTGTTTATTTCTATAACAAAACCAGGAAAAAATATGCAAAATATATTTGTGTTCATTGTAAATACATCATAACCCATGGAAAAGGCTCACAAAACAATTTACTTTCAAAGGAAGCTCTCATTCTCACTCCTGAGTAGATCCTCTTTCTAGAAATATGTGCACACTTCTCAACATTCCAGCCTCAGGGACTGTAAACAGCTTCTTCCGACTCACAGTCACCTAATCGCACTGACATTAACTACTGCCTAGCATCTCAGGTAGTAAAACTTTCTGCACTTTAACATAGTCAGTGTATAAATGTTACTTTGTTTAAATGAAGGCATCATCATCCTAATAAAAGAAAGGCAGTGATATATTAAAGGACAAGCATGAGTTTAAAAATTAAAGTTTTAAAAATTGTATTTTTAATTATTGTTTTCTCTCTATGTGTGTGCACACATGTGTGCATATATGTGTATGACTGTATGCATGCAACAGCACATGTATGAAGGTCAAAGGACAGCTTGCATGAGTCAGTTTTCTCCTTCCTCCACCTGGACCTTGTGGATCAGACACAGATTGTCACTCGTGGTAGGATGTAACTTCACCCACTCAGCCAACTGATGGCCCTGAGCTTTAACAATTTTATCACTAAAGCCATGACACTTCTGAAGCTTGTATAATGGTAGCCTTATTGTATTTAAAAAATGAGTGCTTGAAGTTAATTGGTAGACAAAATGTTAACTTTTCTTATGTTTTCAATTCTAATACACGTATTCTCATGTACACACAAACATAGAACATTTAAATTTGAAAAATCAGGTGTATTGTAACAAAGAAATTAATTGTATTTCATTCTCCTAGATTTCAAATTGATTTTATTCCATGATTTATTTCCCTCTTGTTGTAATGGGCTTCAATTCTACGTGTGTGTGTGTGTGTGTGTGTGTGTGTGTGCTTTCTCTACATGAAAACAAACACACAACACTTTCTTTTTTGTATACATGTATGTATTAAGGGAAGTGGCGTGGGGGGCACATTGTGAAGGTCACAGGACAAATGGCAGGAGTCGGTTCTCTCCTTTCTTTCCATGTGGGTTCACAAGATCAAATTCAGGCTGTCAGGCTTGGTGGGAACAGTCCTCATCCACAAGCATTCAACTATAAACAGTCACTACATTTGGACTAGCAAGATAACTCAGTGGGCAACGTTACAGGCCCCGTGGTCTGAGTTCTGTTCTGGGATCCCCATGTCAAGGTAGGAGTGAAGTGGGTCCCCCCATGTTGTCCTCTGACTTCTACATACCTGCCATGGGCTGCCCACAGACATACATCATACACTGAGTACAGTAATAAAAAAGTAAACAACATTGTTTAGATTTACAAATATATGAATTGTTTTGTGCTCCTTTTTTGTAGAAATATAAGCAACAATGAATCATTTAACACTATTTCAAACAGTTTAAAGGAGTTATTTGAGAGAATTCTAGAAGTTACTGTTATATATTATCATCCTACTTGGATTAAACTATTCAGAAAATATTGATTAAAATCACAGAATAGTTGAGAATATGATAAATGCAAGTTTTCAATATATTTCCAAGTGTTGTAAAACTGCGAGAACATTTAAGTTATTAGAGAAAAAAGCTTTAAATCTGACAGTGTGGATGTGACAGTGGCTTTCGGGGCATGCACGGCTTGTTAAGTGGCCAACACTAACACCTCGGGTTGTGTGCAGCTGAAAGTGGTACCTTGCACTGGATGTCACAGTAGTGCATATATCTTTTGAGTAAAATTATTGGGTTTATTAAGATATTTTCAGAATTTATGAAACCCATGCTTCAACTTATGTAGCTTCTTTTAGGAAGCTATTTTTTAAATAATTTATTGATTTTTATTTTATGTGCATTGGTGTTTTGCCTGCATGTATTCCTATATGAGGGTGTCAGATTCCTCAGAACTGAAGTTGGAGGCAGTCGTGAGCTGCCATGTGGGTCCTGGGACTTGAACCCAGGTCTTCTGAAAGAGTAGCCAGTGCTCTTGACCACTGAGCCGTCTCCCAGTTCCAGGAAACTGTTTTCTAATTACATGTACTTTTCAACTTAAGACCAAGTTGAGTCTTTCATCTATAATTCAGAAAAAACAAAGCCATTCACTTCTGAAATATTAAAATTTAAATATTGGAATGTATTTGTCTTGCATCATTGTGATACTCTTCTAGCATTTCATTATCTGAGGTTGCTGTCTCTATGTATAGTCAGTCTAGAGGTGTTTATTTCTATAGAAGATATTTTGCATAACTCAGCAAGTTTACATGCCTATGCTTTCCAAATCCTGAACATTATTGGGAGCTGGAAGTGGATTTTACCATCAGCTGTTGTGTTATCTTCCAGTAACACCAATAGTTTGCTCTATAAGGTTAGACTCTACAGAATCCACTCCCCCAGGATGGTGGGCCTTTCCAGGAGGGAAATGAGCAGGCACTTCGCTACCAAACTGTTCTGCCTGGTGTCTCTATACCTGCCCAGCATTCTGAAGTACCGCATCATTCACAGAGACGGGCACAGCAACCGTTTCACAGTTATTCTTTGAGAATTGGCAGATAGCTAAAGTTGTCAGTAATACCCTTTGAAATTTCTTTTATTAGATATTTTCTTTATTTGCATTTCAAATGTTATCCCCTGTATTAGTCAGGGTTCTCTAGAGTCACAGAATTTACAGATAGTCTCTATATAGTAAAGGAATTTATTGATGACTTACAGTCTGCAGTCCAAATCCCAACAATGNTTCAGTAGTAGCTNTGAATGGAAGTCCAAGGATCTAGCAGTTGCTGAGTCCCACANGGCAAGAAGGCGAAAGAGCGAGAGCCAGACTCCCTTCTTCCAATGTCCTTATATGGTCCCCAGCAGAAGGTGTAGCCCAGATTAAAGGTGTGTGCCACCACACCTTTAATCCCAGATGACCTTGAACTTGGAGATCTCCCTGTCTTAATCTTCTGGATTCAATCACCACTGTGTCTCAAGATCTCCATACCAAGATCCAGATCAGAAACTTCTATCTCCCAGCCTCCAGATTAGGTTCACTGGTGAGCCTTCCAATTCTGGATTGTAGTTCATTTCAAATATAGTCAAGTTGACAACCAGGAATAGCCACTACATCCCCTTTCTCAATTTCCCTCCCTCCCGGAAAGACCCTCTCACATCCTTCCTCCCTCTGCTTCTATGAGGGTGTTCCTCCACCCACCCACCCACTCCCACCTCCCTGCCCTCAATTCCTCTACACTGGGGCATCAATTGAGCCTTCATGGGACCAAGGACCTCTCCTCCCATAGATGAATGACAAGGCCATCCTCTGCTACATATGCAGCTGAAGCCGTGTATACTCCTTTGTTGATGGCTTAGTCCCAGGGAGCTCTGGGGGATCTGGTTGGTTGACATTGTTGTTCTTCCTATGGGGCTACAAACCCCTTCAGCTCCTTCAGTCCTTTCTCTAAATCCTCTACAATAGTGTCTGGGATTGTTGTCTGTATGTGGGATGGATCCCCAGGTGGCACAGTCTCTGGGTGGCCTTTCCTTTAGTCTCAGCTGTATACTTTATCTCCATATTTGCTCCTGTGAGTATTTTGTTCTCCTTCTAAGAAGGACCGAAGCACCCACACTTTGGTCTTCCTTCTTAGTGAGCTTCATATGGTCTGTGAATTGTATCCTGATTATTTGGAGCTTTTGGGCTAATATCCAGTTATCAGTGAGTGCATACCATGTGTGTTCTTTTGTGATTGGCTTATCTCACTCAGGATGATATTTTCTAGTTCATCCATTTGCCTAGGAAACTCATGGATTCATCATTTTTAATATCTGAGTAGTACTCCATTGTGTAAATGTACCACATTTTCTCTGTCGTGGGACATCTGGGTTCTTTCCAGCTCCTGGCTATTATAAATAAAGCTGCTATGAACATAGTGGAGCATGTGTCCTTTTTACATGTTGGAGCATCTTCTGTGTATATACCCAGGAGTGGTATAGCTGGGTCTTCAGGTAGTACTATGTCCAATTTTCTGAGGAACCACCAAACTTATTTCTAAAGTGGTTTGACATATTTTTTAAAATTTTTTTTCTTCCAGAAATAGCCAGACAAGCAGCACAAATAAAACTTTTGAGAAAACTTCAAAAGCAGGAACAGGCACGGGTTGCCAAAGAAGCTAAAAAGCAACAAGGTAGGAAGGGTCCTTAGGTGCACGAATCTGAAAGGTGGGCGCGGGGACTCCCAAGAGGCGGGTCCTTCCTCCTGGGTTTCTGGGTTGACAAATGTGCTTTGGTTCCCCTCAACAGCAATAATGGCTGCTGAAGAGAAGCGGAAACAGAAAGAACAGATGAAGATTATGAAGCAGCAGGTATGTTCATGCGCTGGGGCAGACTTCTAAACAGGCCTTCCGTGGGCATCCGTGTGTACATGTGCAAGACTACGTGTATATGTACATTGGTCCCACTGGCGTCTCCTGTGTAGTTACTGTTAGGCGTGAATATCTGTCTGTTTAGAAAGTTGACACCTTCTGTTACTTAAATTTTTTTCTCGTGTTTTTTTTATTTAAAAAATTTTTTAAAGATTTATTTATATGTGAATGAATGTTTGCCTGCATGTATATATTTGTACTGTGTGTGTGCCTGGTACTCATGAAGACCAGAGAGGGCATTGGATGCTCTAGAACTGGCATTACAGATAGTTATGAGCCTCCAGTGGATCATGGGACCCGAACTTCTGCAAAAGCAACCGGTGTTTTTAACTGCTAAGCCATCTCTCTCTCTGTTTTTTTTTGTTTTTTTTTTTTAATGTGGGTTTTGGAATTGAAATTTATGTTCTCATGCTTGTAAGTTAAATACTACTATCTGAGCCATCTTAACCCTCTTTACTTTTACATTTTAATTATATTTTAGAATTTTATATATCAGTGCATTTAATTTTCTTTATGCCCATCCCTCCTTCCTTCCCTGTCTTCCCATGTGTGTATGTATGATATATATATGTATATATATGTCATACACATGCACATGTATACATATGTATATGTATGTGTATATACACATATATTATAGATATGTATATATATGTATAAATACACACACACATATATGTATATATAGATACACACACACACACATATATATATGCTATCCACCCTTCTGAGTCTTGACTAGTATTGTTCATATGTACATGTGTGTAGCACTGACTTTTGGGGTATGGCCCATATAGCAAGGAGTTTGTCCGTGAAAAAAAATTGACTCTCCCTCCTTCCTAAGCCACTGGCTCCCTGTACCTCTTAACTAAAAGTAAGGTCTTGTTAGCTTTTTTCATGCCCATGCTTGGATGTCAACTGCTTTGGTGTTGTAGGCAACCCTATAATTGAGTTCCTTTGATTCCCAAAAGAAGCTATTTCCATGTAGTCCCCTGGGACTCTGGCTCTTTTGGGTTTTTTGGTTTTTTGGTTTTTTTTCTGGCCTCTTCCCAAATGTCTTCGAGCCTTGAGAGGAGTCGTTGTCTTATAGATGGGGTAGGCACTACACAGTCCCTTTTTCTGCAGTTTGACCAGTCATGCTTCCCTGTAACCTCCCCCATCTAATACAGAAACATGTTTTAGAGGGTTAACATGTTTTAGCTGTTCAAGGGTTAGTACTTAGAAGGTAGTTGCATACTGTATCAGTTTAGCAAAATGGTAACAGAGCAACCCAGCCTGGAGAAAGGAGTCCCCGTAGCAGCAGTGGCACCAGCATCTTGAGAGTGACTAACAGCTGTCTGGTTAAACTTAAGACCCATTCAGGATCGGGAACTCAGGTCTGGGAATATATATATATATTCCCCATGTATACACACACACACACATACGCATTCAAGATCCCCATTGATGGAAAGGTCATAGTCCCTAGAGGAAAACCTACAAGATCTTCCCTCATTTATGTAAGTAACATAAGTATTTTAATGTTCTTGTAGACTTTGTAACCTGGTAGATTTTCAGATTTTCTATCAGCGCAGAGAAGATATTGTTTGAACGTCCAAGTTTTAATAAGGAAATTTGGCTATTTAAAACATGCACAGTATTAGTGCCAACAGGGTGTCTCAGCTGGTAAAAGTACTTGCTGCACAAGGTTGACCTGATGGCAACCCGTGGGAGCCACATAGTGGAAGGTGCAGGTTCAACATGGGCCACACAATACATTCAATTAATCAAAATCAAGTAAATAGTGGACATACTTTAGTAATGTTCTATGTGTTCTGAAAGACAGGTTGCCCTCATTTCTTCTGAATGTTCTCAGAAAATATTACCCAGGATCCTCTCTTGTATCTATGTGGTCCCCCTTTCTACTTTTCAAAATTAATTTTGGTAAAGTGAAGTAATTTTGGAAATTTGCAGAATATTAAGTGACGAGGTGTGTGAGCTATCTCCCATCTCCACCAGCTGATGCATCACTAGAGCAGAGGAAACAGGGAGAGCGTGTATTCTTACAGATTGTGAAAGAGCAGGGAGTCAGTGTATTCCTAAAGTGGAAGCCCGTGTGTTACTATGGTCGAAGCTCTAACCAAAGCGCGTGGCTTGGAGACGCTGCCCTCATCTCTGATATTTCCTCCAGAATTAACTAAAGAAGTGTGACCCAAGTGAGTTCCTGTAGACTTGGAATTCAGACCTTAGAGTTTCTAATCAGGGAGCCCGGAGTTAAATGTGGGCTTTGCTGCTTAAGGATTTGTGATCCACCTGGACTCCTTCAGCCCCTCCTGTCTCCATTGCCTTTATTGTAAAGGAGGTAAGGGTGGCTGGTGAGTGGACTGCACTGTGCCTTCCAAGGAAGTGCATATAAAATACCATCATTAAAGTGTATCTTACCAGAATTTAAAATCACAAGTTATAAACTTAAATTTCTTCCTTTGTTTATTGTGACTCCCAGATGTTGTGAGGTTGACTTAAAATATGTAAGCTAAGTAATGCATTTATTAATTTTAAGTATTTTAAGTCTTTAATAGTATGTATGCTTATGGTTCATTTTTAAGAATATTGCCATTTGTTATGCTTTTTGTAGCTTCTTTGATTTTATGTTGACCAAAGATATATCAAATTATCTTGCTACTTTAAATTCAGCTTTGAGATTTTTAAAGTCAAGTGCCTGGGATGTAAATCTTCATATTCTACGCTGCTAATTAAAACAGCATTAGGCTTCAAAGCTTTCAGCAACATTAATTCAATCAAATTAGTCACACACACATATATAGACATTTATAAGACGAACCTACTCAATTTTTTTGCTAAATAATGACCATTTTATTTTCTCCTACTGTAATTCATTTTTGAGTCTGAGTGTCTCCATGCTGCGGAGGCAGCCCTGTAACTTGTGACTCTCCTGCATCTGTCAACAGAGTAGCTGGAATTGCAGATGTGTGCCATGTGGCCCTAAAATGATTGTTGCAAGGTAGCATTGATCTAGAATAAAGTCAAATCTTGTTCTTCTCATTCTGTGGATATTTTTGACACAAATATTGACAAAAAAAAAATTTCCAGAATTTTTTTTCTTACTGTCTTTTTTAGTATGTAATTTTTTTTGAAAAAAAAAGTTTGCAATTTAATGCATGCATTCTAGCTATAATCAACCCCAGTTTGTAATCTTATTCCTACCCCATACCTCAACCCTGTGCCCTCCCATTTTCCTACATTCATGTCTTTTGTTTTTACTGCACTTTCATTTTTGTTTTGCATTCCCTGAGTTTAACCAGCTGTTCTGTGTGACTATGGGTGGGAAGTAGTTTGTGGAACCTGCTGCATTCCTCAGCGGTACACAGCTGATGACAATGACTGCCTCTTTCCCAGAATCTACCAGTAGCCTGATTGCTGGCCAATGCCATCTTGTGTAGGCACAAGACAGGCAGTCATGGCCACTGTCAGGTCATTTTTGCACTGACTGTGCTATGTCCAGAGGACCACATTTTGCAAACCTCCGACCCACCCTGTCCCTGCCGGTGATGGAGACTGAGCCCAGGGCTTCGCTGCATAAGCACCTGATCCCTATGGGAGCTATGTGTCCCACAATGCAACTAAAGCCCTTAAAGCAGTTTGTTGCAAGATTGTGGAAGCATCACGATGAAGTAGGGTGAGCACAGTTGCTGGAATGTGAGTCAAATATGACTCTTCATAAACTAAAGTATTTGCTGTGTTGAACCCAGTATCCTCACATTTAAAACAAGAATATAGTTTTAACTCTGAAACTCATTGATAGAAAAGGTATTTTATATATATAGTAACCATCTCAATACTTGGGTATATACTATTATAAGACATATATAAAACTTATAAATAACGTTAGTCTTCATATTGTTTGCAAGTAAGTATGTATTATAATATATATTTGGCAACTAAGGTAAAGCTTGAAACTGAATATAGTTAAGTCCCATTACTTTAGTCTAAGAATCTCTACCTATATTTGCACATGAGAGAATGGGGCAGTGCTTTTCTGACTTAAGAGCACGCCCCTTTAAAGCCTATGATTGACAAGAGCAGAAAGTGTTCACTAAGAAGATGTTTGCCATGCCGGGAGGTGGTGCATGTGCATTCATGCCCATTGCTGGAGGCAGAGGCACACAGAGTTCAAGACCAGCCTGGTCTACACAGTGAGTTCTTGGATAGACAGGGTCATACAGAGAAACCCTATGTCAAAAAGTAAACAAACAAAAGAAAGTCAGCTTCAAACACAAATAAATCATTCAAATCAAGATTTTTGCAGTCTGTTACCAAAAAAGGATAAACCCATCTATAAATGATATGATTTTATAATAAATTAATGCAAATTTGTACTCTTAAGAAATTACTTACATGTGATAACCAGCATGACCAATAACTAAATTTGGCTATATTTTTATATTTTGACAGTCATTTACATTTTGGTAATAATAAATATTTTTGACTTGAAAAATTAACCCCAAAGCTGGGTGTTGGTGGCGCACACCTTTAATCCCAGCATTCAAGGGCAAAAATAAATAAATATTCAAAAATAGTAATTCTCACCAAAACTTAAATGACTGTCAAATTATAAAATATAACTACTATTTTAGGTATTGTAATGCTGGTTATCTCATGTAAGTAATATCTTGGTATACAAATTTGAATTAATTCATTATAAAATCATGTTATAGCAGTTATAGATGAGT
Organism: Mus pahari; assembly: GCF_900095145.1. NCBI lineage: Eukaryota > Metazoa > Chordata > Mammalia > Rodentia > Muridae > Mus > Mus pahari. The sequence goes on along the minus strand of NC_034592.1, from coordinate 46,428,535 downwards.
TTATTTTTATGGTTGAAAACATTGTTCATATTATTTTGTCAACATGTTAAGTGAATTTCAGAATTGGAGATTATTTTTAATAATGGCCTTATATACATAGTTATCTTTTTTTTTTTTTTCCGAGACAGGGTTTCTCTGTATAGCCCTGGCTGTCCTGGAACTCACTTTGTAGACCAGGCTGGCCTCGAACTCAGAAATCCGCCTGCCTCTGCCTCCCAAGTGCTGGGATTAAAGGCGTGCGCCACCACCGCCCAGCTATAGTTATCATTTTAAAGCATTCTTTAAATTAATAGCAAGCTGACAAAGGCATGTTTATGAATTCGTTCATAAAAATACTGTTATTTGTACAAGTTCAGTAAGCGGTAGTAACTCATCAGTAGCTTTATGTATTTTTAATTTTCTTTATTTTTTGTTTTATTTGTAATTTCAGTTGTTTGTAAGTGCTATCTGAATTTATAATAAATTTAGTTAGCTTTGCTTTATCTTCTCTATATTCATCTAACATTTACAGCTTACAATTATGAGAATCTCTATGCTCATGAATTTACGACATGAAATATTAGTTGTCTTCACAGATAACTGAATCTTGGATTCAGTAGCATTTGCTAATTTGTTATTCATGTCTTAAGTTATCTGATTCCAGTTAAAACTTATTACTGTAATATTTATTCATCTCGAATTTTCATCATTTTTTTAACAGGAAAAAATTAAGAGAATACAGCAAATCAGAATGGAGAAAGAACTGAGAGCCCAGCAGATTCTTGAGGTAGAATTCTTAATATAATTCAGATGATCCTCAGAGTCCTGGAAGTTGTGAGATGCGTGGGTTTCCTCATCAGTTCAAATGAGTGCGACCACTAAAAAGTGTCTGCAGAAAGGTGTGGGTGGGCTGGGCTTTGAGGCTCCTCGGTAGGTTCATCCATCGTCCGCTGGAATGCCAGAAATACAGCACACAGCAGAGAGGCGGAAAGGAGGAGAGGGGAGACCTGAGTGGTGGTCGCAGTTCATGGTGCTCAGTCAGGAAACCCTTTAGGGCACAGATACTTTCTTTTGACTTAGAAACAAATGTTTATAAAAGTGTAGTTTTAAGTGCAGGAAGCATATCACTATCAGGGTTCCAGCAGTCCCCTCTTCCCTGCAAGCTGACTAGAAAGCAGTTGGAGGAAATTCAGAAAAAGAGGACTTAGCATGAACAGGTCTCCGGTCCAGCAAATGTCTACATAGCAGTTTTCAACAGCCCATCCCCCCAAAGTGTCACTGGGTTCCAATCTGAGGTAATAATCAGTGCTAGAAACCATTGCCCCATCAAGAAAAAGGCAGATTATGTTTCCTGGCCTGTATTCAAACCCTCATAGGTCTTGAAATTATTGCCTTCGAATATTGTGAAAATAGCCCTTCATGTTTTAATATTTGAAACCTTTCACCTTCAGCTGTCCCCGAATGCTGCTTTAAAGCCCACTGTGTGGCCTGCTGCCTGCAGACCTAAGCTTTCGGTGTGATATTCCTTTTTCCTAGGAATGCACATGTGCTCCTTCACACAGTTCAAGTTCATTTTACAACTCTCAAATTTAAAACATTTGTTTCTTAAAACAAATGAACAACAACTAGCAGATAGTTAGAGATTCTTAGATGGCATGTGACTTCAGTTGGTAATAGCATGATGCCTGCTGGCTGTCAGAGTACAAGTACTGAATCAAAACCCAATATACAAAGCTCATTACTACATTTCAGTTAATGTTTATAGCCAAATAATGGTTTTCTTTATTTAAAATATCAAGTATGAACGGAAATTTCAAAAAGTAGATGTGTATTTTAAAGCGAGTTACCAATTTATTTTGAGGTTCTATTATCCATTAGTACCATTTCTTTCTAAATTTCTTCAAAAAGTAATTTTTTAAACATTCCCCACAAATGCAGTAAATGACACTCAGTTTTCTTAAGTGCCAAGTTATTATGTTATTTTAGATGTTTGTCGTTTGTAGAAGAAAACTTGTTGTCTCGTGATTTCTCAGGGTGCTTATATATATTTTGCCATTAATCTGTAGACTGGAGACTATGTGCTGTGGTGGGGGTATTTGTGATTGTCTGCACATGTGTTAGTTACATGACCGTTTTGTACCTGGTGAGGCATGTCTTAGCGGTGCTGTTGCATGACTTGAGACCTGTTTTGCATGCACAGGCTAAAAAGAAAAAGAAGGAAGAAGCGGCAAATGCCAAATTATTGGAGGCCGAGAAACGAACCAAGGTTAGTGTAGCTGAGAATCAAGAGTTTTTATTTTTAGAAATAAAAACTTCATTTGCATAACACCAATCATGAGAAAAAGCGTTTTCTCAAAACTATTATTGAAAAATGTGTGTAAATGTGTGCTCTTATTTCTATGTATATTTTTGTATGTTTTTATTTCTTAATGTAGGTTTTATGTGAAGTTTTGATATTTGTAAGTGGAAGACATCAATCAGAAATGCAAAGACATCAATCAGAAATGCATGGCTCCTGGTTTAAGTTTTGCTTGATAAGAGTGATCTCCCAAACTAGTGGCTTGTCATTTGTGTTCATGCCGTGCCCCAAATCCGACTGTCCCTCATAACTCTGTTCATGTGCAGTGTTCTATTTGTTAAAAATAAAGGCATAATCTAGGCATTGTGTTGCTTACTGTAATGCTGACAGTCAGGAGGCTGGCTAAGGAGGCTCAGACGCCCAGTGCAGTGCCCTAGCAAGACCCTGTCTATAAATATACAAGCAAATAAAGAAACAGGGAGACCCAGACAGAGACAAAGCTGTTAACTGTCACTGCCTAATAGTAAAGTCAGTCCATTATATTTCTGTACTATAATTTGGGGGTGACTTGACTATGACTCCCTGTCCTGTTCCCTCTTTGCTCAGCTCTTAACCTGTAGTGAGTGTTTATGGGGGCAGCTGACTGAGCTTGCTGGTGCTGTAGGCTCCAGCGCAGTATTATCAGGTAAAGCCAAGGCAGGGTTCTGTTGTTAGCTCATTTGGTTTTGTTCGGAGACACCGTCGGTGTGTACTTGAGATGGAGCAGAACTTAACACAGCTAAGCAAAGCTGTCCTTATGCTCTATCCTAACTCTGGTTATGATAACTCTATGATTATTTGAAATCCCTTACTTTGTTCTCTAGAATAAAGAATATTCTTGATTCTTCTGTACTCCTTTATATTTACCCTTAATATTAAATTCACCTAGAGTTTATTTTACTATACAATAGTCAATAGGTAATAATCTTATAGAATTGTTTTGCATTGTGCCTCCCCACCCCTCATCCCCTTGGGGTTGTACTGTGAACTGGTGGATACACACACGCTCATGCATGTGTGCACACACATGCATCCATACTTAAGAGTAGGGGAGGGCTTTAGTAAGCTAATTTTAAGACTTGAATCATATTTAATTGAGTAACTTAATATAAATGCATGGTTTTTATATGTTATGTTTGACAATCTATTCATTCAGCTCAGTGATTTTTGCTGTGGAAGTTTATTGTCCAGTAATCCATTGAACTTTAAGTTGAGGTAACTCCTGCGGAAATGTCCTTGCTACAGATCACTCCATGCACTTAGTGGTAGGAAGCAAATGGATAGCGCCATCTCAAGTTAAGAAAGAGTGAATGGTCAGCTTTTTCTGTGACTAAAGCTATGAGAGTACTAAAAATGTAGAAAACAGAAAGTGAAATTTTTATTATTTAGTGTGGTCCCAGTCTCCCCTAAAAACCATATATCAAAAGTTTCTTATTTTTAAGGAGAAAGAACTGAGAAGACAGCAAGCTGTCCTTCTGAAGCACCAGGTCTGTATGCACACAGCCGCACTGCTGTGAACAGCACTTCATGACTTTGCTTAACTATTTGGCGGGGGGGACTCTTCAAAAATATACTCTTTAATAATAATTCTGCTTAAGTTTTCCCTTTTCTTACAGTTTATTGCCTTGCTTTGGTATTGGTGTCTTTGGGGGGTTAAATTTGGTTTTATGACTCTGTGATTTCTGTTCCATAATGTTGTGCCAACTCTTTCTCCCAGGAGTTGGAGAGGCATAGACTAGATATGGTATGGGTATGTTTATTTCTGTACATCTAACACCGCATTGTGATTTGGTTGTGATATGGTTGTCATAGCAATGCATAAAGTGTAGCACTGGCTGCTGTCATATTACATACTGCTGCATGGCTTTACAGCACAGTGCATTGCATACATCTGCTTGTCTGTCTATAAGGAAGTGTGATACGTCTCTAAGATTTGTCATTGAATTGCATAAAACTCCTGTTTAAAACTGTATGTTACTGATGTCACATGGAAAGTTGACTCAATATGCATTTAGAGACACTCATGACTCATATTCTCCCATCCTTGTAGATGCAAAACTGCCATTAAGTGCAATGGGAATTTTGAATTTGCTTGATGAGAGAATATGAAATATATCTTGGTTTTATAGTCAAATTTTAGAAATATCCCATTGGGGGACCAAATATATTGGAACTAAAATGTTGATTAAACATTAATAATATGAAATTTTTACATTAAAATTAGTTACCAAATTAAGGTAATTCTTACCATAGTAACATAGTGGGCATTTTAGATTACTATCAGCCCACCGGTACAGCTTTTGTGCCTTTAAGTAGTGCATCAAGCGCCAGACATCAGTAAATAGGAATATCACATTTCATTGGTATATATATACATATATATATGAACCATGACTAGTTTAACTTAATTCATATAAACACTTTTTTTAAAAAAAAATCTTTCTAATTTATTGGTGGATTATTGGATTTAAAATGATTTTGTACTTAAAATTAACTTAATTCTAAAACCACGATGCAAAAGCGATTATGGATTAATTTCTACCTGATCTTAAATTTTAAGAACCATCTAACCTTGAGTACAATTGGCTGTAGCCTTTTGTGGTTCCTCTGATAGCAGATGTAAGGTAACTGACCTGTTCCAGCCAACCGTTATGCTCTTTGCCCTGGCAGCGTCTCAGGAGCATCCCAGCTGACCATCCGTAAACCTCGTGTGCTCTGTTACACTGTCTCCATGCCCATTGCCTCACCTTGCTGTTGATCGATTGCTCTTGTATTTGCTTTCTAAACCTGAACTAAAACATGCACAGAATGGCCATTCTTGTCTTATATTTAGTATTTACCGTGACTTGTCTATAAATGCTAAACATGCTATATTGAGTTTTTGTTTCTGTTGTTGTTATTGTTGTTGTTGTTGTTGTTGTTGTTGTTGTTGTTTTCTATTTGAAAACCAAGCCTTTAACTGTGGTTGAGTTGTTTTCCTAATTTTATCTGGCCTGACAGGAACGGGAGCGAAGGCGACAGCATGTGATGCTTATGAAAGCTATGGAAGCTCGTAAAAAAGCAGAAGTAAGTGTGTGTTTTGAAGAATATTGCCTTAGAAATTAAAGTTTGTTTTCCTCAAATGATAGTTGTATGTTGTAGGGAGTACAGATTTGTCATGCTGTCTGGCTTCAGAAGCAAACCCAAGGTTAAAGTTGGCAACCAAGTGCTAGAATGTATGTTAATTTTCCCGATTGAGATTTTAATAATTCTCTTTAGAGTGTTGGATGGTATTGGTTTACATAACAGTACCTACTTATTACTGTAATCATTACGTCACAAAACTAATGTCACAGCATGTATAGACAGGTGCCAAGCATCTTCATTCGAATACTAATCATACCAACCATAAATTCTTGCCATCAGAACTCTTAAGTTTATTCTATGTATAAAATTTAGGCATGCCACATGTGCTGTGGGTGGAACCCAGGTCTTCTGGAAGACCATGCCTCTTGTATCAATGTAATAATGTCTTTTTTTTTGGGGGGGGGGGTTTCAAGACAGGGTTTCTCTGTATAGCCCTGCCTGTCCTGAAACTTACTCTGTAAACCAGGCTGGCCTTGAACTCATAAATCAGCCTGCCACTGCCTTCCAAGTGCTGGGATTAAAGGTATACGCCCACTGCCCAGCTGTAATAATGTCTTCATAAGAAAGAATAAGTATATGTTCCTTTAGTTTTTACTTTGTGGAATAATTTAATGAGTATTGACTTTAGTTCTTCTTTGGAGGTCTGGTAGAATTCTGCACTCTATCTGTTTTGCTGTGGGCTTTTACTTCTTAGAAGAGTTTTAATTACTGCTTCTCTTTTACTAGGCATTGTGGGTATGTTTAGATTATTTAATCTTGATTTAACTTTGGTGGGATGTATATATATATATATATATATATATATATATATATATATATATATATATATATATTCACCAACTTAATCCACTCAGTTCAGGTTTTCCAGTTTGGTGAGATATAGATTCTTTCTTAAAGTATGTTCTTAGGATTCTCTGGATTTTCTCAGTGTCTACGGTTAGGTCACCCTTTTCACCTCTAATTTTATTCATTTGAATTTATCTTTTTATTAATTTAGAAAATTTGTCAACATTGCTGACTTTTCTCAAGGAACAAACTCTTCATTTCATTGATTCTTTGTATTATTTCTGTTATTATTATTCAATTTCATTCCTACATTTGAATATTTCTTACCATTTAATCCTTTTGTGTATTTTTTTTTCTAGAGCATTGAGGTATCATTAAGTTACTAATATGAGATCTCTCCGTTTTACCTCGTAGAACTTCATTGTATCCCACTGTTTGGAAATGTGTTTTTATTTTCATTAAATTCTAAAAAGTTTGAAATCTTTTTCTTGATTCCCGTCTTGACTCATTTTTCATTCAGTAGTGAGTTGTTTAGTTTCTGTGAGTTTCTATACTTCATGCATTTTCTGTTATTGATAGCTAGCATTTACTCGTTGTTCAGATAGGATGAAGGGCCTTGCCTAAACAGGTAGTGTTTATCGTTCTTTGTGTCCATATACTTACTAGTCTTAATAAAAGAATCCCAACTTACTATACTGTTGGTTCTCTGGTTTAGAAACCTACTTTCTATGTTTTTCTTTGTGTAAATAAATGTTTTTTTAGCCTGATTTATATAAATTATTTTGTATACTATTTTTTGAAGGCTCATTAGTATATTATATAATTCATAAATATTTTTATAACTCGGTATAAGTAATACAGTATGAAACACATTTGTCTTGACTACCTATCTCTATAAATAAGCTTAGTTTAAGGAACATGAGAAAGTAAGACAAGCTTTTTTTTTTTTTTTAAGATTTATTTATTCATTATATGTAAGTACACTGTAGCTGTCTTCAGACACTCCAGAAGAGGGTGTCAGATCTTGTTATGGATGGTTGTGAGCCACCATGTAGTTGCTGGGATTTGAACTCTGGACCTTCAGAAGAGCAGTCGGGTGATCTTACCCACTGAGCCATCTCACCAGCCCCAGACAAGCTTTTAAAATATTTTAATTACAAGTCTTGCCAGGTGGCAATGATACTCCTTTAATTTCAGCACTTGGGAGGCAGAAGCAGGTAGTTCTATATGAGTCACACCCAAACCACAGAATATATATGCCAAACACAGCTCCACAGAATATACACGGCATACACAGCTCAATGCATACTCAGGCTCCATGTTGCCATTATAGATAGTGGATACTTGTCTTCAATGAAAAAGGTTCCACAAATGTTTCTGACTTCCTAAATATCTCCATTTAAAAAAAAAATAGTGTGAATTTCATAATTATTCTATTTTATAGTCCTATATTTTTAATTGGATAAATGTTCCAAGCCACTAGTTACAACTGATACTCGATAAATATAAATGTCATCCATACATATCTCAAGCATTCAGAGCTACCTTGTGGCTTGTGTACCTATAATGTGCAGGTGAGCTTGAAGTAAATGTCATGAAGTGGACATCAGTGTTGGGTGACTTTTCTCTCTCTTTTCATAAATAATCATTAACAATTTGCCACTTTGAGTGAAGAATATTCTCAGTTATTAAATTGATAATTGCTGTGGTAGTTTAGATTAATCCCAAATCCAAAAAATGAGCAGGTTGTGAATCTTAAGCAATATTTAATGTTTTTTTCTTCTCTTGCTGTACTGTGTCCTTAGAGTCCCTTTCTGGTGGTTAGGAATGGAAGTCTTGAGTCTGTGCAGAGGAGAGTGGCTTTGCAGTCGCTTTTGCTTCCCTTGGCTGCACCAGCAGAGTCTCCAGGCTTTGGAGACTGAGTTGCAGGGATGGATATGCCGAATGTTATATTTTATGTTATATCCTCACAATGCCTTTTGAATTATAATAGATAAGTTGACTGTACATTTTTATTGTAAACAGTCCAAAAATATAAATATTATTTGTCCTCCCAAAATGTCTGTATAAATCAGTAACCTGGAAACTAAAGAGGCAATGTACAAATGAACAGAGATTCGTGTATGTGGCATTAAAAGGTCCCTCATTATCCGGCCTCTAGCTCTTTACTAATATTCAGCAATACTACCCTGCAGCCCCGACGGAAGGCTTGAGGCTGCTTGCAGTGTTAGATGTGCAGTGTCCTCAGCTCTGTGTCTTGCTTGCTCCACTTGGCCGTGGCCTTCTCCAGCAACCAGGGATCTGCTGCTAGAGCGGTCTGGGGCAAGGCGTGGCATGACGACCCACACGTGCAGGAAGCATGTAGCGCTGCTACTCTGTAGATGAGGCCTTGTGACCACGGTAATGGGTGACAGAAGAGGATGTTTAACATTTCCATGTGCTAGATGGGTTCATAGACTGTTGAGAGCCAACACAGAGAAGAAAGGAAGCAATGCCATACATGGGGTATAAAATAGTCAGACATGGAACTTAAAAGTAAGAGATGAGGGAATTGAGAAGTCAGGACTAAGATCTAATGTTATAAGAAAATAAAACGGCTTTTAATCCAGAAGGGTGAGTTGGCTTTACGTGTCTTAACCTGCGGTTAGTTTGTAAAGTTTGTAGACTAGTAAGATAGAATCAGCTGAAAGTTCAGATTTTTACAAACTTGACATGCAGAGGGTCCTCTTCCCCCACAGTGTTCCCTGATGGAGGCATTTGGGGTTTGTTTGTTGCAGTTTTTGGTTTTCTTTTTAGGTATTTGGAGTTTGGTTGGTTGGTTGGTTGGTTGGTTGGTTGGTTGGTTGGTTGGTTGGTTGGTTGGGTTTTCTCTTGCTTATGCCAGACTAGCTGGCCAATGTGCTATTAGGAATTTTCCCATCTCTACCTCCCATCTCCCAGTAGGAGTGCTTGAGTGCTAAGGTTACAGCAACCAGATCTGGCTTTACATTGATCTTAGGAGTTGAACACAGCACTGTCCTCAGTGACCCAATATCCCTAACCTTCAGTTGTTATTTCTCCTCTGAACGAATGAGACTTGTATTTGATCTGTGACATTAAAGTAGTGATAATGATAATAGAAAGTTTCTTAATTTCTTTCTGACAGCATCATTCCCTACATCAAAGGTAGTCGTTTCTATATTGATATTACCAAACATTGTGATGCTTTTGCCATTACCGTCAGTGTTGTCCTTGTTGTTTGTGATGACAGCTAGTATTTTATCGCAGATGCTCTGAGGCTAGGTAATCGCCCTTGAAGAGCTGCTTCTGCAAGTGTACATTCAGCTCCTCTTCTTAGTGTGAACTCCCTGTCACATCCTGCAGCCACAACTTGCCGAAACCAGTTATCTCAGCTTTTACAGATGCCTCATAGCCCGCATGCCTCAATTACCATAGATTTTCATACAAAGACAAAAGGTCAAACAAGTTTTGAATAACAGAAATCTTCATTGAATCTAATATTAAGGGTATATAGTCCTTAGATTTCAAAGTTTTTGGTTATATATTAAAGATGTATAATATGATTACCATCCATAATTTAGTTAATAATCCAGTAGCTGCCAGTGATGAAGGAATGGCTCAGTGGTTCAGGATGTGTGCTGCTCTTGCAGAGTACTACAGTTTCTAGCCCCCACATCAGGCAGCCTGTAAGTGCCCATAGCTCAGCTCAGGGGCTCAGGAGCATATGTATGGCTGAGGTGAGAACTGAGCACAGAGCCACACACAGATGTGCACACACATTTGCTCAGGCTTGTTAAGATACCCAGAAGTTGGAATACTTAAAGCAGAGTAGGTCATGTTTCTGCATAATTCTAAACTTCTTCCTAGGCTTCCTAGGGTGACTTTGTTCGTTGAAATAATAATAATCTGATCACTGTTGAAATATATCCACTAGAGTGTTTTCAAACACTTGTAAGGATTAAATGCTCATGTGCATGATTTTCTCTTTAAGGAAAAAGAACGACTGAAGCAAGAGAAACGTGATGAGAAAAGATTGAATAAGGAACGCAAGCTAGAGCAGCGGAGACTGGAGTTAGAAATGGCGAAGGAGCTAAAGAAACCTAAGGAAGACATGTGCTTAGCAGACCAAAAGGTGACTCCTGCCATGCCTTCCTCCAGTTGTCTCTCCAGATCCCCTTTTCCAGAACAACCATTAGTTCCCAAGCCTAGGTCAACTGTCCCTGTGGTGGCCACTGTATCACTGAACACCTCTCAGTTTTCATAACTCAGCCATGGAAGCCAGCAAGGAAATGTCGGAGAGGCAGTGTGCTCCGTGGTTGTCTTAAACAGAGCAGTCCCGGTTCAGTGGGAGACTCTATTCAAAAAGTGAAGTGCGTGCATAAGTGTGGGGAATGGCTGGTGGGACGGCTCAGTGAGAAAGGGTTGGCGATCAAGCCTGACAACTTGAACTTGATCCTCCAGAGCCCATGTGATAGAAGGAGAGAATCTACTCCTACAAGTTGTTCTCTGATGGCCACAGGCACATTGTTCCATGCACATACCCACATCCACACAACACAGACAGACAGACAGACCAGTAACTTGCATGCACATACCTGTACATGTACAACACAAACAGGTAGGTAGGTAGGTAGGAGGGTGGGTGGATGGATGGATGGATGGATAGATAGAGATAGATAGATAGATAGATAGATAGATAGATAGATAGATAGATAGATGTTTAGTAAGGTAGAGAGCAACTGAGGAAGACACTTAGTGTCAGCACGTGTGCATACACTTGAATTCATACATAATACTGTATGTACAAATAAGGTCCTGGTTTAATTTTTAAACCTTTACATTTTACCTGTGTTTTGCTTGCAGCCCTTGCCAGAGTGGCCTCGCATCCCGGGACTTGTGCTCTCTGGAACCACATTTTCAGACTGTCTCATGGTGGTGCAGTTCTTACGAAACTTTGGTAAAGTTTTGGGCTTTGATGTGAATATTGATGTTCCAAACCTCAGTGTTCTTCAAGAGGGATTGCTAAATATAGGGGACAGCATGGGTGAAGTACAAGACTTGCTTGTGAGGCTCCTCTCAGCTGCTGTATGTGATCCAGGTCTAATAACAGGATACAAGGTAAAAACTCCGAACTATAACCAACTGTTTTAAGTGTGTACTCTCCGTGTGTTTCTAGTTAACTTTCCTGGTAGCAGAGGACTGTGTTGATTTCTCTCTACCTCATTGCTTCCCTATATGTCTTGGAATTAATGGAGATTTATCATAGGTTGCAATTAGCAAATGTAGAAGAATCTTGTTAGACCCTAAGAATATGAACCAGACCATCTCTCAGTTACTCTCTATTGCTCTAGCTATAGGCAAAGTCCCAGTCAATTTAAGGAAATAGTACAGTGAGGTATGTCAAAAACAGAATTCATAATTTATGAAGGACTTAGAACTTGCATGCTTATTCTAAGTTTTCCTTTGTCAGTTGCTAGGAACAATAGGCCAAACCATCGGTTACGGTGCTGACTCTGTAGTGGTCATAGGCATTCCTTGTGCCCAGTTGTCTGTCCTCCTGCTCACATACACACTCCAGGGAGCTTGGCTCTAGATAAGATGTTAACAGGATAAGCTTCCAGATACAGTGCCCTCCCCATATGCCTACGTGTTGGTCTTACCTATAAAACATGTGCCGTACATAAAGGGAGAAAATAGTCATTGTGCCTTTGATCAGCCTTACTCTGCCAGGAGTTAGCAAACATCTTTGGAGACAAAGAATGCTTGATTGACTTGATTGTCATCTCTTTTCTGCCTATGTTCAGGTTCTTCTCTGTACCTGAATTAAGGGTTTAACAAGGGGACAGAACAGAATGAACACTCAAATATTTATCTATCATTTTATCTGTTTTTATCTCCACTCCAAATCTGTGATAAATAAAGTCCTATCAGTAACATCTAGAGTATATAAACTAATATTTTAACATTATTTTTTTCATGAATGACTATGGTAAACACTGATAAAAATGCCAAATTTCATAGGCAAAAACAGCTCTGGGAGAACATTTGCTGAATGTTGGTGTGAATCGAGACAATGTGTCCGAGGTTTTGCAGATTTTCCTGGAGGCCCACTGTGGACAGACTGAGCTGACGGAGAGCCTGAAGACTAAAGCTTTTCAGGCTCACACTCCAGCACAGAAAGCGTCCCTCCTGGCCTTCCTCATTAACGAGCTGGCATGCAGCAAGAGTGTGGTGAGGTAAGTCAGCTCTTTCCTGTTTTGAAGATCATAGGGAGACAGCCACATTGCTTATAGAAAACTTTGGACTTACAGACTAGCACCAAGAAGAAAGTCAAAATCATAAATCATCATTTAGAGATGCCACCAATACTGTTTCAATTTCTTTCTGTATATTTGGACTCTGTAGTCTTTATGCCCTGTATTGTTTAAGCATTTTGCTAATTCTTAGTGTGATGGAAATTTTGCTTTATTGTTTGGTACAGTGCTGGAATCCAGAACCATTATAGCAGTCCAGAACTTCCCTTCCTTGGCATCTTTAAGGATCCGATTTCCCTTAGAAATCCATAGACTGACTCAGCCACTACTTGGTTGTGTGCTCCATAACCCTCCTTTACTAGCTTGCTAGTGAATTAGTTTATTCCTTTTTTTTTTTTTTTTTAAAGTACTTAATCACATTTAAGATTCCAAGTCCATCTGGTACTCTAGTACTTTATACGAATGAAAGAAATAGCATTTCAAGTTCTGGCTTCTCAGGTTCACCATTCATCCTGTGCTTGGTCTTCATTTGTTTAAAAATTTGAAATACGTTACTTTTAGTCTTTTACCTTTAAAAAAAAAGGCATTTGAGAGTATTCAGTGCCACTTATTTGTACTGTTGGTGGGCATATTAAGGCTTCTGTCCATATCTTAGCTATGATATATTAACATGACTGTTACTTACTTTTTGTATTCTTTAGGAATATTTCCAAGAATGTAATCATTCAGCTTTGGCTGAGGGAACCCTTTCACTTTGCATAAGCATGATAACAGTCCTAGTGCTGAGTGGCTCTTCAGACGTTTGCGCACACATGTAAACTCAGCATGCAGAGAGCACTAACATTTGCTGTTTCAGAAGAACAGAGGCAGCACTTGTCTGTCACCACCACCTAACACCACACTTTTAGTTTCCATTTGGGCATGTAATGCAATGTTCCCTGTGCACCAGTAGGCGTTTACACTTACGTAAATATCCGTGTACATCCTCATTTCAAGATGAACTTGGAAATAATCACTCCTTCAGTATGTACCAACCTCATAGGAATGCTGTTTTTATGAACAATTGTGAAATGGTATTACAGCGCTCTATTTTTGAAACTAAAGTAAATTTCCTAATAGCAATATTTTATCCAATGAAGAAATGATTTCTTCTTAAAGTAAATGCCCATGTGTGCATAAAGCCATGTAGAAGTGGAATGGTGTTTACCTACTAAAATAGGTGATTATGCCTACTAAGTGGGTATTTTGCATAAATGGATCTATCTCTTCATTCATTTTTGTATTGGCAGTGAGATTGACAAGAACATTGAATACATGTCCAACTTGAGAAGAGATAAATGGATGGTGGAAGGTAAACTCCGCAAGTAAGTTAATGTGCTGTCCTGCTGGTGGTGGGAGGTTCCGGGGAGGCTGGTGGGTGGGCTGGGAAGTGGAATTTTAACTCTTTTGACCAGAAAGATACTGCTTAATCTGGAATAGTAAACTAACGATGGAATCTACAACTAAAAAAACTTTTGTTCAAAATAAATAGAATTAGATTTATTGAAGAGGTCTTTCTCCTCTCTCTGAAGTCAGCCATGTTTTCCACTATTATTGTCGCTATCATATTGCTTTTGTCTTTACTAATACCTGAGACTATCCTTTTTCTTAGCGAGTTTTTATTAAAACTGCCTCTACAAAATCTAAGAACAATTATTCAACATTAAAATTTAATTACTCTCTAGTCAGGAAGTAAATACCAGTACATTTATTAACTGTAGAAGGGAATCGTTCTCAAAGCATATGATGTGTACCTGTAATCCGAGCATTTGGAAAGCTGAGGCAGGAAGATCCAGAGTTTAAGACCAGCCTGGGTTACATAGTGGTACCCATTCCCAAATTAAAACAAACAGTCAGAGGCAGAACAGTCTGGGGGCCGGGGAGATGGCTCAGTAGTTGGGAGCGCTTAGTGCACTTGCAGAGGACCTGAGTTCAATTCCCAGCACCTACATAGTTGTTTGCAGCCATTTGTAAATCCAGTTTCAGGACACCTGGTGCCCTCTTCTGTCCTCTGTGGGCACCAGGCACTCACGTAGAGCCCTTGCATACATTCAGGTAAAACACATAAAATGAAAACTAATCAATTGAATTTTAAAAAAGATTACAAGATTAGTTTCTTTGCAGTAATTTGAACTGAAATTTAGTCAGGCACGCAGTATAGAAATCAGGAAGAATTGGGGGCTGGAGAGATGGCTTGGTGGTTAGCAGCCTGGCTGCTCTGCCAGAGGTCCCTGGTTCAGTTCCCAGCACCTACATGACAGCTCAAAACTGTCTGTAACTCCAGTTTCAGGGAATCTGGCACCTTCACAGACAGACATGCAGGCAAAATACCAATGCAAATGAAATTTAAAATATTAATGAATTATTGAAAAAAAGAAATTAGGAAGTATCACTTGAACGTCGATGGAGATATTCATCTCAGAGTTTCCCTGTCTAAAATCTTCCAATTACCACCAGATGATTCACGGAACTTTAATATTCTATAACTTGTGGAAACATACGTCTTAAATTTTTTTTTTTACTGCCATCGATATATTGCTTACCCTACGAGTACCATTTTTTCTTGTTTAAGACTCAGCTTACCATGTGGATGTGTCACTGCTTGTTTGTAATCCCTGCACCTAGGAGGAGAAAGCGGGGGGGGGGGGGAGGTGGTCACAAATTTCTAGACCAGCTGACCTACTAAATAAGACTCAATTAAGACGCCAAGTCCTGGTGGGGCATGCGTCTTAGTGGTTGATGACTAAGGGCTGAATCCTCAGGACCTCAGAAAGAAGGGAGAGCCTAGCATTGACCGCATAAAAGTTATGATCTTAACTGGGGCAAGAGTACCTTTTTATTCTGTGCCTTCTGATGTTTAAAGGCTTAGGATAATTCATGCTAAGAAAACAGGCAAGAGAGACGCTTCAGGGGGCATTGACCTCGGGGAAGAGCAACATCCCTTGGGTACAGCCACACCAGGACGCAAGCGGAGAAGGAAGGGAGGAGACAGTGATTATGACGATGATGACGATGAGGACAGCGATGACCAAGCTGATGAGGATGAGGAAGATGACGAAGATAAAGATGACAAAAAAGGAAAGAAGACCGATATCTGTGAAGATGAGGTAATCAATTTCAGGTTCATGTATAAGAGGGAACAGGAGCAGTGCAACCTGCCAAAAAACAACACGAAATTGAAGGCCGTGGGCTTATCATTTGAATTCAGTTTGTAACATTTACTTGCCCCGGTTTCTTCATCTGAAGATGATTTCCTCTTCCTCCTCTTCCTCCTCCTCCTCCTCCTCCTCCTCCCTATCTCCCTTTTTCTTCCTCCTCCCCTCCCCCAACCAGGCTTGTCCATGCCATGCTCCCAGCCTGAAAGTAATGTTGAAGTTGTCTCTTAAATTGTTTTGTGCTAATCAAGGAACAAGTCAGTGGCGTGGCTGTAAATGGAAAGACACTTGGACCGAAGTAAAGAAACTGGGTGTGCTTTGTGTGTCCAGACACTTTACTCAGCAGGCGTCTGACAGTGGTCCCCTAGGCTTGTATCACCTGATGACATTGTTGGCATCTTGCTTTCTGTCAGTCTCCCCCACGATAGTTTGACTAGCATGAAATCATTAACCGCATTTGCTCTGAGTGGATCCCTGCTGTTAGGAACCGGTGGCTGTCACCATCCCTCCAGTTCTCCCTAGAGCTGTGGAGATTGAACTTCAGATCTCTCTCACACCACTGGCACACCGTGCTATACCTGCTCACTGCCCTTGCCTTAAAGGGTTTTATCAGACTTAGTGAGAAATAATGTATATGTCCAGCATTAGTTTCAGGCAGCCTTACTAAAGATGGATACAGCACTGAGACCTCACCATGAGTGAAGAAGTTTGGTTGTTTTGGGTTTTTTTTTTTTTAATATACAGAATAGATATAGAATGCTAATTGGTGTGATAGGGAAGATGTTTAGTGTGTGTAATGTGCCCATGAAGAACATTTGGAGGAACACTCCCGTGAGCATTCTGCACCCATTAGCTAAGACATATGTGCTAGGGTAGACATGAGCTGGGGGAAACATAGAAAAGAGTGTCTGGGGACAGCACATCATGCTGAGCAATGTGTTTTGGACATTGTTTCCTTGTGAAGTGCAAAGTTGGGGGGGTTCCGTTTGGCGGTACATAACTATTTTTTTTTTTACCTTATTCCAATTTTCTATTGATTGGATTGCTATTTTTGCTTTAGTAAATTCTCAAGCATTTGCCCTGTTTATCAAAAGATTGCTTTGCACCAATATATAATAAGCATCTATTTGAGAGTCCGGTTTTAAGGATTTGGGGCCTATTGTCTTTTGGACGTTTCTTTTATTCCAGTTAGAATTCATGTTACTTTTAGTTCAGACATAATAACCAGAATTACTCTGTCCCTGGACTTTGATAAGAAGTATATAAATAATAGATGATGATAAAACTTTGACAGTCTCTCCTCCTTTGCCTTCCTTTCACTAGGTATAGTCTCTTCTGATGTATATGCATAAGTGGTAGTGACTTTTGAAAAAAGTGCTTTGTATTGCAAGAAATGTCAGGAAAAGATGGCCAGAGAAATATCAAAAATTAATTGGCAGCCATAGCCCTCACTTTTCTCTCTAAGCACTACCATTAAACAAGCGCTGGTCTGAGGGTACACCTCAGTCAGTTCAATGTTGAAACACTTCTGTAGTATTCGTAAAGCCCTCAGCGCTGCAAACAGAAAAACAAAGAAAAATACCCTCAGAAGAGACCCTTGAGACCCTGTGCATCCTCGTTTACTACTTTATATAATGTAGGTGTGGGGGTGTGCGTTTGTATGTGGGTTTGATATGTTCGTGTATTTGGTGATTAGAGAATGAGACTTTCCAGCAGGTGACTAACTGCATTTTGTTATGTTTAGGATGAAGGTGACCAAACAGCCAGCGTCGAGGAGCTAGAAAAGCAGATTGAAAAGCTGAGCAAAGTAAGCACTGCAGACCTGTGCCCGCCCCCATGTGCAGGGTTCTAAAATCCGTGTTGAAAGGGCTCGCTTCTCTGACTGCTAAGTAAAAGCAAGCTTTCTATAAGTTATCAAACAGAAGAACTCTACACAGGTCCTCTCTTATGCCTCACAGGCTCAATGCTAGTGTTCAAAGGCTCTGAATGCACTGCGTGTATCCAAAGCTATGGCGCGTTCCAGGTGCTTCAAATGATAACTTTAAAGTTTTAGTAAAGATATAATTTCTTGGAACTCATTACTCAAATTTCTGTATGTTTCATAGTAATAGTTTGGTTATTTTCATTTCATTTTATATTTGGGTATTTATGTTTCATTTACTTTAGATTTATAAACTGTATATTTATGTATTTATTATTAAGATTATATTCTGGCCAGGCGTGGTGGCGCATGCCTTTAATCCCAGCACTCTGAAGGCAGAGTGAGTTACAGGATAGCCAGGGCTAACCCTGTCTCGGAAAAAAAAAAGATTATATTATGTCTGTGTCTCAATATCGTTAATAAAATTTAAAATGAGTCTTTTTATAAGAAAAATGTGAGGAGAGGTTGCGAGGTTCTCTTTCCTCCCTCTGAGCCTCCCCTCCTTCAGACTCGTGGCAGAACAGTTAGTTTTTAAGTACTGTGAGATGCCTATATCCTCCTGTATCTGTATTTAACCCGTGGCTGTATGTCAGAAATTAGTCATTGTTGACAAAGCACTCGTATAAAGCTAAGCAGATGTGAGCATGATTAACTAATGCAGAAGTGTTTTGGCAGTACACTGGAATTGGCCTATTTGCTCTGGTTTAGTAATGTTTGATGGCATCTGCAATCACAGTTTTGTTACGAAGATCCTGGTAAATTAGACTTACCATTTAAGCCCTACTTGAACCTAAGATCTTTGTCCTCCTCATTTGTTTTGGAATCATCCCTGCATTGGGGATGCAGCCTTTCTCCCTTTGCTGTGCAATAGGGTGGTGTAGTGGATATAAAATGCCTTTGTAAGGCACTCAGTGTCTGTGATGTAATCATGTGGACGACTTTTCCACAGCAACAGAGCCAGTACAGACGAAAGCTCTTTGATGCTTCTCACTCCCTACGCTCCATGATGTTTGGTCAGGATCGGTACCGACGCAGATACTGGATTCTCCCTCAGTGTGGAGGGATTTTTGTAGAAGGCATGGAAAGTGGTGAAGGTAGGAACTACTGATCTCCTAACTGGGATATTTGGGGGGTTTCAAAAGCTTGTTACTGCTTCTGTGTCTGTGCCCTTCCTTAATCAAGAGTGCTTTGTACCTGAGTGTAGTGAATATTCATCCCCCATTCTCCTGAAGCCACCTTCACTGGTCCAGGCTTCCTCACGCCATTACTCTTAGGAGTCTGCTGCAGGATCTCTCTTCCTCGAGACTCGGGGCACCGCCCTATCAGAATCGCAGAACAGTAAGTGTAAGGTCTTCACTTCAGTTGAAAACCTGATTTATGTTTGTAATTTGTGAGCACCTGACTACTTCCTTCCTTGGGTCTTGTGTCACCACTCATTTTTGATATTTCCATCCCATTCCATGAACCATGTGATCCAACTTAAAAGTCTGTGTTGAGGAAAGTTTGCTGAGCTCAGCTTTTCCTAATGCCCCAGCTTAGCACTGCTAAATGTCAAATGTCACTGATGGGACACAAAGGTCGTGTCAGCACTTGTAAATCCCAGGTGCTGGCTCTTGACATCTGTGGCACATAAAACAATCCATAGCCAGGCACTGTAGCTCATTTCTATACTCTCAGCACTTGAGAGGCCGAGAGCTTGAGACTACCTTGGGCTGAACCATAGCAAGACCATAGCAAGAAGGGGGTGGGGGGGGAGAAGGACAGAGGGTTGTTCTCCTGTAGAGGGGAGAGAATTAATCAACCTTATAGAAGACAATAGAAAGTGTAAATGAAGGACGTGTTTTTATGAACCACTGTTTTTAAGTGAAAGCTTTGTGTAAACTCTGAGCATCTTAGAGAAAGAGAGAGAGGGAGGAAGAGAGAGAGAGAGAGAGAGAGAGAGGGAGGAAGAGAGAGAGAGCGCAGAATTGCAATCAGTTTCCTTGGAGGAGCCCCTCACCTTTCCAGACACATCCTTTTCCTGTACATTTTCTTTCAGACCCAAATGTGACTCAAGGGGTGACTCTGTGACTGGGCTCACAGCCAGCAAGGACACTTGGGCCAGTGAGCGGCTTGTGACTGTTTCACAGATTACTCCCTAACTGTCTGAGCTGCTCGGAGGAGAATTAGTATGATCTATAGAATTCCAATTCGAAGCTAAGTCAAGAGAAGGATGTGCGCGCTTTCAAATGTTTATAGAGACCTGGTGACCAATGACACCATGTGTCATGCAGATGATCAAAATGGAGCTCCTGGGGCTTCTTGCCATGGGATGCTCTGATGGAGCTTCAGAGGGAATTAAACCCCCCCACACACACACTCTGAGGGGCTGAACCTAGGTGCCCAGTGCATGCCACAGGAGTGCTGGCTGTCAGTACTGTAGCTGCGGCCCCAACTCCATCCTCTAGCGTCACCGCTGGTACACATATTAACCCTTCATTTTATAGCGGCCCCATGGTAAGGATTGCTTATTAGCTTGAAGTCCACTGGACACACAACGGGAGGACTAATGGGAGATTAGTGTGTTTAATGGTGAACTCTAAAGGAAGTATTCCAAGGTGAGTCAGAAGAAATAGCACTTGTAGACACGGAGGCCAAGAAACAGTAGATAGAACACTATCCTGCAAGAGATCAGTAAGCACAAAGGCCCTGAAGAAAAGTCTTAACACATTGAGAAGCAGAAAGTATGGAGAAAGAAGGATGACCATCGTGTGGATACTTCATTCCTCCTTAGAATAAGGAACAAAATACTCATGAAAGGATATAGGTACAGAGACAAAATTTAGAGCTAAGATGAAAGGATGGACTATCCAGGGACTACCCCATTCGGGAATCCATCCCATCATCAGCCACCAAACCTAGATACTAATGCACATGCTAGCAAGATTCTGCTGAAGGGACCCTGATATAGCAGCCTCTTGTGAGGCTATGCCAGTGCCTGGCAAACACCGAAGTGGATGCTCACAGCCAGCTCTTGGATGGAACACAGGGTTCCCAATGGAGGAGCTAGAGAAAGTACCCAAGGAGCTGAAGGGGGCTGCAACCCTGTAGGTGGGACAACAATATGAACTAACCAGTACCCCCTGAGCTCGTGTCTCTAGCTGCATATGTAGCAGAAGATGGCCTAGTCGGCCATTGGGAAGAGAGGCCCCTTGGTCTTGCAAACTTTATATGCCCCATACAGGGAAAGGCCTGGGCCAAGTAGTGGGAGTGGGTGGGTAGGGGAGCAGGGGCGGCGAGGGGGGGAGGAGGGAACTTTCGGGATAGCATTTGAAATGTAAATAAAGAAAATAATAATAATAATAAAAAAGGAAGTGTGGAGAAAGGCCAATGGTGTAGAGATTGCAGGGTTTTCTGTCAGATCTTAGAGAATGCTGAGGCTTAGAGAGGTCTTGGGGTTGGATCCTACACTGCAGAGGAGTTTACAGGGTTCTGTTTATGCAGTACTGCAAGCCGTAAGCAGTGCACACACACATATATGTTCACAGTGCACACATACATATATGTTCACACGCATGCATACGCACAATGTAAAATGGACACAAACAAATGTGTCTCCACAGAAGCCATTCAAATGAAAAATAAATATGAAAAATGATGAACTCCAGAAGCTGGATGCTAGATGGTATGTGTGACTTGTAGAAGGAAGTTATACGTACCTGCTGAGGAGAAGGGAGGTTCAGGGGATAGGAACTGCACTTCATGACTGAATATTTTAACCTGAAAGTCTGTTACTTTTCTGATATAATTATTAGATTTATTGTTTTAAGATTTCTTTAAAACCATCTTTGGATCAGTTGGCATTCATAGAAGAAATAATAAATCATAAAAAGAAAATTAGTCCACTAGTGATCAGATGTGGTCAGATTAGTTTTTTACCTCCTGGACATTGGCAAAGACAAAATATTGACAGCGTACAATTTTGTTAAGGATGTAGGAAACTAGCTATTCTTATGTGCTTCTGGTATAAGTGTATTTGGGGTAGAGTTGATCGAAGTATTCTTCAAGAACTGTTACAAGTATATAGCTTAAGATGCATGTTTTAAAGAATTTGCCCAAGAAAAGAGATCTGAAAAAAATACACACCATAAAAAAATGAAAATACATATCATGTATTATTAATAGTGGCAGTTACGCTCTGCCTGGTCTCTTGACAGGTCAGTCATGATATCCATTTAAAATCATGTATATGTAATAATCTATGACGTAGTTATATATTTATTGATATTTCCAATTAATTTAAACAGCTTGTCTAGATCGGGTTCCCTTTTTCAGATTTCATAGGCTGAGAGGCTCCTGGCGAACTCCTTGGAGTGTTATGTAGACGTAGTGGTTTTTACTCTGCAGGTTTTGTTTTTAATGATTGGACTTTTAGGACAGGGTTATGTGTTGTATGTGTGTCTGTGCCATGCATGTGGAAGCCAGAGGAGGACATTGGATGTCTTTCATTACCTCTCTTGATTTTATTATCTTCAGTCGGGGTCCCTGTCTGAACGAGGAGCTCACTGTTTCTGCTGCTTGCTTGGCTGCAAACTCCTAGGAGCTCCCTTCTCTGCCTTCCAACACTTGATTCCACACATGTGCGGTCATATATGCCTGTTCTTTATGTGGGTGCTGGGATTCAAACTCACGTCCTCACAGCTGCACAGCAAACATTCCTACCCCCTGAGCCATCTCCCTAACCCCCGTAGTTTAACCTTTATAGCGAATATATACTAAGTTTCTAATAAGTGAAAAAATTCCATAGGAAAAAATGTGGAATATACGATAATACAGGAGTTTGCTTACATATACATATGATTTGGTGAATAATAAAGTTTAACTCCATTAGTGGTTTGTTGTACAATAACTTACTTTAATAGTATCTTTCATTTTTGTAGGCCTAGAAGAAATTGCAAAAGAAAAAGAAAAGCTTAAAAAGGCAGAGATTCTCCAGATCAAAGAAGAAGTATTTGAGACTTCTGCGGAGACTTTAAACTGTTCCACTAGAGATCACTGCGAGCAGAAAGACGACCCAAAAGAGAAAGATAACACAAATCTATTTCTTCAGAAACCTGGCTCTTTCTCCAAGCTAAGCAAGCTTTTGGAGGTAGCTAAAATGCCTCCTGAGTCAGATGTTATGACCCCCCCAAAAGTGAACGTTAGTACAAACGGGGGCCCCCTGTCTCATCAGAACAGTGGGAAGCATCCACTGGGGAGCGTTCCCTCGGCAGCAACAGCACAAAGCCCCGTGGGAAAGACAGACGCCAGTCTGTTTAGCCCGGGCTCTAGCAGTTGTGGAAAGTTCTATAGTCCTCTCCCCAATGCCCAGCTGTTAAAAACACTGACTGAGAAGAGCAGGCAATGGTTTAGCCTTTTACCAAAAACACCTTGCGATGACACGTCCCTGACCCACGCTGACCTGTCCACCCCTTCTGTGACTCCTCAGTCTCAGCCACCGGCTAAGTCACCTTCGCCAGCCCCAGCTGCTCTGCTCGGACCCCCTTCTGTTCAGAGCCCCGCTGGACTGAACCCGTTTGCTCTGTCACCTCTTCAGGTTAGTAATGCTGACAAAACACACTGTGCCAGCACCTCACTGAACCCTTAGTGATCGTCCCAGAGACCTTCCCATCAGAGTTAAAATATCCTAACAGGCCTGAAATCCAAAGCAGCCAGGATTTCTGTCACTGAACTTCATTTTAAATGTTTTTATTATTAGGTAACATTTTTAAATGTTTTATTATTATGTATCAGAGGGTAACTTGCCGGAGTTGGTTCTTTCCATCATGTGGGCCCTAGGGACATCAGGCCTAGTATCAGATGCCCTTACCCACAGACCCCTAATCTGCCTTTGAAATGTTGTGTTTTACAGGTGAAAGGTGGTGTGTCTATGATGGGACTTCAGTTCTGTGGGTGGCCTGCTGGAGTGCTCACTTCCAATGTCCCATTTACATCACCTTTGCCTGCTCTTGGCTCAGGGTTGGGGCTGCCAGAAGGAAATGGTAGTAGTTCATTCTTGACTTGCAGTGTTGCTTCAAGTAAAAGTGACTCTCCAGTCCCTGCAGCTGAAAGGGCCTCCGGCGCTCAGCCAGCGGCTGTTGAAGTAGCAAAACCAGTAGATTTTCCTAGTCCCAGACCTATCCCAGAAGGTAGGTACAACACTCGGGCCCGTAGCCACTTGCTGCAGTATCTTGTGGTGAAAGTTCCTCACCTATAAATGTTTCTCCTATGGATTTGTGTAGCCAACAAATCCTGAGATTTCCTTAAATGCCACTATTTCCTATTCAAAATCATGTAAACCATGTATGTGCTTTCTTGACTTAGAAATGCAGTTTGGTTGGTGGAGAATCATTGACCCCGAGGACCTGAAGACATTGCTCAAAGTGCTGCATCTCCGTGGGATAAGGGAAAAGGCATTGCAAAAGCAAATACAGAAGCACTTGGATTACATTACCCAAGCCTGTGTCAAGAATAAGGACGGTATATGCCCAAGAGATTTCTACTCTTATTTTATTATGAAAACTCATTGTTTTACCCTAAAAAATTTTAATATGTTTCTACCTTTTTTATTTTTCAAATTATTTTTAATTCTTGGTATGGATATGTGTGTGCATAGGCCGGAGGTGTTGGATCCCTCTGAGTTTGAATTATAGGTGGTGCCTAATTTGCATACTGGGAATCCAACTCAAGTCCGCAATGAACAATTCATACTTTTTGCCACTGAGGAACCTCTCCAGTACACACACACACACACACACACACACACACACACACACACACACACACACGTACTTAAATGTTACTTAACAATGGCTAATTGCTTTTCTCTAATTGTATTACCTATCGTTTTTAGCACCTGTCCACATACAATTTGATGGGTCTTAGCCAGTGTCTTACTCCGTCGTTCACATTTGTAGATCTTGAAAAGCTGATATATGTAGGGTCCCTACCATTTTACTTATTTAGAGGAATAAATCGTTTTTTGGATAGGTTAGAAAAATAAATGTAATAACTGATTTCTTTTCAAATGTAGTCGCTATTATTGAATTCAACGAAAATGAAGAAAATCAGGTAACCCGCGACATAGTGGAAAACTGGTCAGTAGAAGAGCAAGCAATGGAGCTGGACCTGAGCATACTCCAGCAAGTGGAGGACCTGGAGCGGAGGGTTGCATCAGCAAGTCTGCAAGTGAAGGTAAGCTGGCGTGGCATAAAATCTGGGGTTAGGATAATGGAAGGGAATTAACTCTTACTATATGCATAGTCGAGACTCGTTATTGTACTAGATAGTTTTACATTATTTCATTTAATACCAAACTTTCCTGAGTGAATTTCTCCCATCTTACAGGTAAGGAAGCAGGCTCGATATAAATAATCCTCCAGTCACATTTTAAGTGGCAAGCACGTATGCAGACTATGCTCTTTGCGCTATACAGACTCTGTGGTTCCCCACAGCTCGCTGTCTCCTCAGTGCTATTTACAGAAATCTTTTCTGGTGTGGAGTTCTTTACCTCAAGCACATTTTTGTTTTCGCAGTTAGAAAGACAATTTTGCCTGTAGATCTTATCAGAGTCCTACTGTAGTGTCTCATGGAAGACCAAGAATCCCTTTATTTATAACTGTTACATGTCACAATTTTACAGTGTACAGTTTAAATTCAAAGACAATACAGACATAGTAGGATTCGTGTTCTAACAATGCGGACACACCCTGAACATCTGTATGCAAGCTCATAGGTCATCTGAGGGGTGTGGCATGTCACAGCCGTGGTCGGAACTGAGAGAGGCAAGGCAGAAGGAAGGCTTTTCTCGCTACTCATGATGCTTAGGTTTAAAAAGAGGGCGGTGGTGGGGTTGTTCCAACAGGTAAGTATAGACTGCGTGTTGACTAAGCAGAGAAACCTGCAGAGGTTTTGAAAACTGAGGACTCTCCTGTCACTTTACATGCTATTTATACTTTATTCAGAAGGAAAACATATGGTGTAATCCTGTCCTGCCCGGTCATTTATATTTTGCTTCATAATTAGTTCTGAAGGTTTCCCAGTTGTCATTTTCCAAAGCTAATATGATATCCTTTTTTTTGCCACGAGCGTAATTACTAGCAAATGCATCACCTCCTCAAACTATTGTGCTGTAAAGCAGGGCATCTCCCCCTCCCAGCCTGCGCACTGTCCACACACCTCATTTATCTAGCGGAACTCTTCCACACAAGTTAATTTTCTGGAGAAGTGAAAATTATTCCATTTAGTGCCATAATTTTTTTAAACATGTTTGTCGGATCTGTTAGTTTGTGTCTTTCACTGCCTCCTTAAATTGAGAGTAATGAATGTAATTTAGATTGTCTTGGTGGCATAATATTATTAATATAAAGACCAGTTATCAGGCCGTGGGCCCAGGAAACATGTACTGAATAGAGTCCCCTTGCTTTCTAGCACACTGTATCTGCGTTCCACACTCTGATTTTGCCCTCTCTTGTTCATGTGGTTTTAATTTTCCTTCACCTTATTTTAATTTACCAATGTTAACTGATCAGGTGTTGGGAAAGCACGTCAGGCATTTATAGAGTTTGGCCTGGAACAGTCACATGGGATGGCTTGGCCCTACCACATCACTGGCTTTCATGCCAGTGTTTGTAGTTAGAAAACATTTTAGCATTCTCGGCAGCTAAAATGAGTGGAATTTGCTGCTTAAGTGGAGTGTCTCAGCATCCTGTTGTCATTGAGCTAGCTGTGAATGGTGCTGTAGTATTCTGAGAACTGAATTATAATTTTATTAGTCTTGAATTGTCTTTGAAAAAGTGGTGAAAGTAATAATGAAATCTCTTAGTATCTACTGAGGACTTGTGTGTGTGTGTGTGTGTGTGTGAGTGTGTGTGAGTGTGTGTGTGTGTCTATTTTTTTCTTAAAAGGAAAATATTTTTAGCCTAAGAAGCTTAGCATTATGAAGGCACATTAAACCTTGGTGTTGGTCTATAATACGTTGTTGATGTTTTCTTTGTACATTGTAGGAGAGTCTGACCCTAGCCTTGGTTGTTGAGTATGCCAGAGTCCTGTGACTCCCCATCCCCTAGATAGCTCTCCTGTTTCCTATTTGTTTCCTCTTCATCATGAGCTCTCTGAAATGGTTTCCAAGGTTCTGGTGTTTCCTGAAAGCCATGAGGGTGTACAGCCTCTCTCAGCTATTGAATCCGTAAATGTATGTGGAGATATGCACGGGTTTGCATGGGATTTTCTGTCCTTAATCTGACTTTATGTCTTCGTTACCACTAACTGAACTGGTGGCAGTTTTTACCATACCCCCCTCCTCCATCCATAGACTTTACTAAGTATGAGCCACAGCGAAACATCCCTGAACTCACTCTTTCACATCTATATTCTTTTCTGATTCGTTGCTGAAATATCAAAGCTAAACTTTGCATGTCTTTGTTGTAGTGTTATTATTAGTGTTGTCTGAGTGTGCGTTCCAGCACACAGGACTACTTGGGTCAGACTCTGTGACCCAGTGTGAAGTGTGCTTTCTAGTTTTAAATCTTACAGATTTATAGCGATCAGCTAAGTTATTCAGACTTTTTAAAACATTTTTTAATCAAATGGAGCGCCTTTGCACACTGGCACAAAGGGTCTTTTCTAAAGTGATGACGTCAGCCATCTTCATGTGCATGTGCCTGTGTCTTGCTGGGGACCATGCAGAAATCAAAATATACTATATTTACAAGGTTTCTGTTATTTAGCAATGTTGCTTCCCTTTTAGAATGTGGGAAGGATTTGTTATAAGTTGTTACTGTTTTCAGTGTCTCCTAAGTCCTCCTCTGCCTTAGCCAGGCCTGATGCTTGCACAAACTCACAACCCCTCCTGCTTCATTCAGCTCTGCAAGCATGGCTCCCCACGCTTCTTGCTTTTCTAAACATAAATATTCTGTTGAGATAAAGGAGATCTAGTTCTAATGCAGAAACTAAATGAATAGTTTCTAAAGAGGTTTAATCAGGTGGTAGAGACAACATAAGTGGATTAAATGTGCCTCTAGGTCCCAGAAAGCTTGCCTTGTAGTAGAAAGGTAAGGTGTGGGCACATGGTGCATCCTAGTGACTAACCATAAAGAAGTATAGTTTTGTGTGTGAATTTTAAAGAGTGGACTGGTTTCTGCTGGGTGTTTAGAAGAGCTCAATCCAAACCATGAAGAGTTGAGATGTGTAAGAAGATGCATGAGACTGTCAGGCAAAAACTGGGTGAATGAATAGTGCAGTAAAAGGTGGCAGCGTGGGCAGCACCAGGAACTGGAAACTTCCTGTTAGAGAGGAGCAAGGCATGGAGTCCTCACAGTGTGGAAGTCCAAGTGGGATGTGAGAAGAACCATAGATTGAGGAACTTGAATGTCAGCAATTGGGAACTTGTTAAGGCTGGGTAATCTTTGACAAAGGATCGGCATGAATGAGCTTGGTTATAAAACCATTTATTCAATCAATTCTTATATAGTGAGTGGCTCACTATTTTATTTTTGCTGTGCTGGGAATAAACAAGTAAAGGCTCACATGGGCCAGCCCTCCTCATGAGATTTAGGGGGAGAAGGATGTTAATGGAGTCATCATGCTGTCAAGAAGGCATAGCCAGGGCAAGGCTGTGCAGCGGTTTAGGATCCCAGGGGAGCCCTTAGCAGGAAGATGTCACCCCTGAAGGTGTTGAGGGAAGGATTTCCTTCAGGGAATGCTTTCCTGACATGGGTGCCGCAGAGTGAGTGGACTTACTGGGGGAAGACGGAAGCACTTCGTGTTCAAGGAAGTCATGGAGCACAGCGGAAGTGGTGGGTACGCAGACCTGCGTGGGAGCAGTGGAAGGCATGAGGTCTAAAACCAAGAGAAAAGTTCCCAGGCCACCAGGACATGCCTTCACAGCATATGCATAGCATTATCGAACTGTTAGTCTAAACCTTAGCAGTCCTTTGCTGAATGTCATCACTAGTGTAACCAATGTTAATTTTTAGACACTTTTCTCACCATCTGCTTTTCCTTTTTAACCTAGCATTAAGAAACACGAGGTAAACCTTTTTAGTAAAGATCCCTAGGATCTACTGGTAGTCGCTGCTAAATTTTAAGTAAAGGTAACTCACCCATCTAACGTTGTCAGAAGAAACCATAATGACATTATTTCCTTGATGTATAGGGTTGGATGTGTCCAGAACCTGCATCGGAAAGGGAGGACTTGGTATATTTTGAACATAAGTCACTTACTAAGTTGTTCAAGGAGCATGATGGAGAACTTACTGGTGACGAAGAAAACAGTGCGCATGCACTGGCTCGGAAGAGTGACAACCCCCTAGATATAGCTGTAACCAGACTGGCTGATTTGGAGCGGAACATTGAGAGAAGGTATCTGAAGAGCCCCTTAAGTACCACCATTCAGATCAAACTGGATAATGTGGGCACAGTTACTGTCCCTGCTCCTGCACCATCCATTAGTGGTGATGGTGACGGGTAGGTTATTGAGATTAACTTGACAAATTATTGTGCTTCTTTGCTGATTGGAGCCTATTTTCTATTGCCTGTTATCTATGTATCTTCTTGTATGTCTGTGATCCACGTGGATCATGCTACTTGCATGGTGCTTTGTAAAATCTTTTTTTTTTTTTTTTTTTTTTTGTTGTTGTTGTTGTTATGTGCATTGATAATCCTGCAAAGTGACCTTACATTTATCTGGTTGTGACTAAGCTTCAAGGCACGTAGCCAGTCTGTGCACTACATCAGATTTAGTTGCTTAAACTTTATACTTATTGGCTGTTACCTGTTTTTGTCATTGCTTGGCTTTCAGTGTGATGATTGTTTCGCATTCGGTGACCATAAATGTGGCGTGACCTACTCAATTTCTCTGTATCTCAATGCAGAATTGAAGAGGATATTGCTCCAGGGCTCAGGGTCTGGAGAAGGGCCTTAGCAGAAGCTCGCAGTGCTGCGCAGGTAGCCCTGTGCATCCAGCAGTTACAGAGGTCAATAGCGTGGGAAAAATCAATTATGAAAGTTGTAAGTGTTCTCATTTAAGAAATACTATGACTGATTCCCTCTGTCTTGTTTTTCCCCCCAACCTCCAGATCTTTCTTAACTATATATTACTCTACCATTACAATGATGTATTCTGAACTTGGAAGTATGTCTAATTCTTACATAGCATATAATCTTACTTTTCCCTTACCTTGAGCTTCTCATAGCAACCTGCCAGATATGTCGTCTCCCTTTGCTCATATTTTGTTTTCGTCTTCTTTCAATACTTGTTTATAATCCTAACATGCCGCCTCCTACACTGTATCAGCATGATGGTTGTTAATGTCAATACTTTGAAGGCTTTTGCACTCCTGTAAGTCCTCTCTCCCCTGGCATCTCTGCCCCATCAGGCCCTTGTTGATTTACTTCTGTGTACTAATCAGAATACTAAATACTGTGCTCAGACTCAGTGTTTGTATCAGATGAGGTTGGCAGAAACAGATTCTCTCCTGATCATTAAAATAAAAAATGTTTTTCATCTTTGTATAACCCCAGTCGTTTATTGGATAGCAAGCATTCATTTTGTGTTAGGCATCATAATACCACATATTTAAAATAACAGCTCTAGGTCACTTACTTTCTTTTTTTTTTTTTAGGTTTTTTGAGACAGGGTTTCTCTGTGTAGCTCTGGCTGTCCTGGAACTCACTCTGTAGACCAGGCTGGCCTTGAACTCAGAAATCCGCCTGCTTCTGCCTCCCGAGTGCTGGGATTAAAGGCGTGAACCACCACGCCCGGCTGGTCACTTACTTTCAAACAGACAGTTGTTCTAAATCATGTAGAAAGTGCCCTATTACCTGTTTATGTCCCATACATAGAAATACTTAATGCATAAACTTTTATGAATCACTTTAATATTTGCTTTTGAATTAAAGACCAGCTTTAAAATTCAAGTATTTGAGATTTGTTTTCATGAGGAGCTGAAGTTGAAAATTCCTTTATTGAAATAGTCATTCCTAAGAAAAGAAGAGATCCCAATAACCCAGCCTTCCTTCCCCATAACCCAGCCCTTCCCTCAGTTTTACCCTAGTGCTTAGACTGCTCAAGGCCTTATATGCAGTTTATGCAAATAAATTTTGTGTCTTGTGGTTTTTCATTTCTTCCTAAAGATATGTGTGGAACCTGAATCTGCACTGTTTTAGAGTATGTCTAAACTTAAAGCCTGTTCAACTCATTACATTTACCATAGACTTGAAAGCTCTATATTTCTCTGAAAATTATTAGAAATATAATTGTCACAAAAGTATTATTAAAGCAAGTTTAATAATCTCCTCGGGCAAATGTATTTGGTGAAATCTAGACTACAGTGAATAAAAACAATTAATTGAATTTGCATTAAAATGAAATTTATAATTTTTTTATCCTCCTCTGAGGTCATGATAATGGTCAGTTTTGTTTTAAACCTAAACAAAGAAACCACGAGCATGGTTCTGTTGGTGTCCTTCTCTTTTATTGTTTTGTTTTTGAGGCACCTCGCTGGTGTAGCCCAGGCTGGCCTTGAACTCCCAGTTGAGCCAGGCAGCCAGGCAGCACCACACCTGCACCTTCTCAGTTTGAAATTCACAAGTCTTCCTACATTAGTAATGCGCATGTATCATCGTGTAATCTAACCTTGTCACAAGAGTCATTTTAAAAATCTTCAGTACCACATTGTTTGCTGCTAAGGGCATGGCTCAGCAGTGCAGCACTTGCCTAGTATGCACACTGTCTTGGGTTCCATTCTCAGCATTGCAAATAGCAGTGGTGATGGAGACTGTGGTGATGATGGTGATGGTGGTGGTGGTGATGGGGGTGACGGTGATGGGTAATATGATGTGGTTTGCTGCTCAGAGATTAAGAAGTACTTTTGTAAATGTCAGTCCCCATAATTGTCCTCACAGTAAATTAAAATAACATGTCAAGTGCTCTATATCCTTAAAAACGGTCTTAGGAAAGAGGAAACCGCTGATTTGCTTCTAGGTAATTCTCTGCTTACATATTTTTTTGCTTTTGTAGCAAAGGAGTTAAAACAAATATCAATATACATGTGCTCACGTCATAATTGTGATCTTTTACTATGATTTTTTTCAAAAGTGCCAGAAATTTTATATTTAATACCTTTTCTCTAAAAAGATTTAATATTTTTAAATTGGGCATGAAATGTCAAGTAGACTTTGTAGTATTTCTGGTGTTTTTCCAGTAAACCAAAAATTATGTTCATAAATACAATTTTTAATATTATAGATTTAAATATAACCTTACACTTTATTTCTAAACAAGTGTTTTTGCAGTAGAGTTTTTAAATATTGTTTCTGAATGAGTGTTTTTGCAAGGGTTTTTAAAAGCAGAGCGTTGATTTGGTGAAATACCCTCTTAAGTTACTCACTGTTACAGCTTTTGCCCTTATATACATGGCTATTTTACTAATAACATACCTGGTGCACTTGCCAGATAGATTTTATATTTGTTTCTTGAATAGTTTGTGCCTCCCATTTCCAATTAGTTTTCAGCAATATCTTTGGATACATACTGAGTTATATAAGATTTAGAGTTTCTAGGCTTACAAATAATGTGTTTGAAGTTAAATGAAGCAATTTTGAATTGTGATTATAAATACCTAGCTTTAATAGAAACTAATTTCTACTTAAGTATTTTTACTCTTGCCAGGCTATGGGCTTTAATTCCTGTACTCAGGAGGCAGAGGTAGGCGAATCTCTGTGAGTCTGTGGCCAGCCTGGTCTATGGAGCAAGTTCTAGGACAGCCAGGGCTCCACAGAGAAACCCTGTCTCAATCCTGATTGCAGGGTGCTGTCCGTCATGAGCAGACAGCCCTGGCCTGAGCCGGCGGTGGTGCTCGCCTTCCTCACAGGACCTCAGATGTGTGCAGCTTTTCCTTCCTCTTTCTGAAACTTTCTTTATTCATACTAAAGTAATTAATGGTATCACACAGTTTTCAATAAAAAAGAAATAATTCCTTTTAGTTATAGAAAGCAAGTTATGGCTGTAAATGATTGTATTCTGTTTTTTTCTTGGAAATAATTTTATGAGATACATTTTCTATATTTGTGGCAGAAATTGACTCTGGTTGATTTTCAATGTTTCCTGTTTTAGACTCAGTTTTTAGTCAGTTATACAGCATAGATAGATAATATACAATCTAGGAATATCTAATATATATATATATCTACACTAATACAAGCTTCTGAATTTTGATATTAAAAACTATTCTAACTCTCATTTCTCTCTCAGAATAAAACTACTCTAACTCTTATTTCTTTCTCAGAATATCGTAAGGACAGTAAGATAAGCAAAGATGAGGTGCTAAAAGTCCCATGCACTAAAGCTTCCATTGCTTCGTGTGCTCTGATGTCATGTTGATGACTTCATGTGTTGATATGTACATGCTTCTGAAGTGTGTGAAAGCACCCAACCTTTAGCTTTGTTCAATGCAGTGTATCTGAGATGTGCATTTACCACAAAAGATTGCTCACCCTGTCATGTGGTCCATATCTGTGTAACGAGAGATACATAGATGTGCGTGGCTGGTCTGTATTTGTTAGCAAGCGGAATGTCCATTACTAATATGAATGAGGAGTCGTGGTTTGTTTAACACCCAGCAGCCAGGATTCACAGTGGAGAACTGATCTAAGTGCTCTCCTTGTATTGTAGTACTGCCAGATCTGTCGAAAGGGTGACAATGAAGAACTGCTTCTACTCTGTGACGGCTGTGACAAAGGCTGCCATACCTACTGCCACAGGCCCAAGATTACAACTATTCCTGATGGGGACTGGTTTTGTCCAGCTTGCATCTCTAAAGTAAGAATGTCAGGAAACTAAATTGTTTAAAGTACCAAAATTTTATGGCTTGTTTTGTTTAAAGATAGAAATCACATTTTGTAAAATTAATGCATTCACAAAGTTGTGCAGTATCACCACTGTTCAATTCCAGAGCATTTTTTCAATACCGGAAGGCTTTTACAGAAATAGTGTGTCTGCCTTCTTTTCCTAACCACAATACGTTGAAAGTTCGTGTTCAGCATAGTCCAGCACTTCTTTCTATAGTCAGTGAATACTCTGTTATATGGATTTACTGCATTTCGTTTATTCATTCATCGGCTAATGAACATCTGAGTTGTTTCTACCTTCCAGATACTGCGAATGCTTCTTTTACTGTCCTTGTACCAGTCTTTATAACGACTGTACCTTGGATACATGACCTGTAGGAGACTGTCTAGGTCGGATGAGAATGAACACCTGTATTTTTAGTCATTTTTCAGTCACATTTATAATAGGAACTTGTGAAGTAAATTAAGAGAGCAATAGAAATATATATTTATATGTAAATATAATAAATTAGGAAGAAATGGGTTGGGTATAACTAAAACCTCAGTAACTAAAACCATGCTGGAAAGGCCTTAGCAGATTCATGGCACTCTCACTCTTTCTCTCCTCTCCTCTCCTCTCCTCTCCTCTCCTCTCCTCTCTCCCTCTCCCTCTCCCTCT
>NC_034592.1:46343936-46394233 GCF_900095145.1 Mus pahari | reverse complement strand
CCTCTCTCTCTCTCTGTCTTTTCCTGTGCTCTGAACCACAGCTTGTAAAACTCTTCTCATCACAAATACATAGAATTCTTTATCTAGAAAATAATTTTTTGTAGATTTGATCACTTTAAAAATAAAATGTATTTGGCGCTTCTTGAGCTCATTTTCCCGTCTGTCTACCTTCGTATCCCCTTTAGCATTCCTGTTGATAACCTCTGTGGTTTGGTTTTCAGACACATTTGTTCCTATGTGTACTGTGCTCTGAAAGCCCTGTATACTCACTTGGTCAGCAGCCTGGACTGCAGGAGCACTGGCTGTAAGTTCTACCTGCCAAAGGTGGAGCTGCATCTCCAGTCTTAAGATAGCTTTTCCTCATGCTTTACCAGGCGTGACTCATCTATTACAGGAGAAGAAATTCCCAGATCTCTGAAAAAGAATTACCAATCTTCTAGTGCAGCATTAGGGTTTCTTATTGATCCTATCAAGCATTTAAGATCTGAAGCCATAGAACATCTGTGTAAGCAGCTGCTTTCTTATATACCCCATTTACTTCTTTCTTTTTTTAATTAAAGGCAAGTGGTCAGAGTATAAAAATTAAAAAAATTCATGTCAAAGGAAAAAAGACAAATGATTCCAAAAAAACCAAGAAAGGAAACATCGCCGGGGACACAGAGGATGAAGACTCGGCTTCCACAAGCAGCTCCCTCAAGAGAGGAAGCAAAGATCTCAAAAAGAGGAAAATGGAGGAAACCACTTCCCTCAACCTGTCAAAAGCAGAAAGTGCCACCTCCGTTAAGAAACCCAAAAAAGATGAGTCCAGGGACCTGGCTCTCTGCAGGTATTTTTCTTTCTTCCTTCCTTCCTTCCTTCCTTCCTTCCTTCCTTCCTTCCTCCCTCCCTCCCTCCCTCCCTCCCTCCCTCCCTCCCTTCCTTCTCTTCAGCTGTTGTGGCTGTATTTCCTTTGGGCACCGTTCCAAGGTCTAGGTACCGATTCCCAACATTCTGTTCTTCAGTATGATCCTGACTGAAATGGAGACACACGAGGACTCCTGGCCTTTTCTGCTTCCTGTGAACTTGAAACTTGTACCCGGCTATAAGAAGGTTATCAAGAGGCCTATGGATTTTTCTACAATTAGAGAAAAACTAAATAATGGACAGTAAGTAATCCATTTCTATTCAGCAAATAGTATCGACAATGGAGGTTTAACATGGGGACATACCACGAAGTATGTGTGGAGACCTTCTAGTGCCTAGGAAATGCTTCCACTCTCTCGGTGGAGGCTTATTAACACTTTTGGATGAAGTTAACAGGATGCATAAGGAATATGATTGGCCAGAGGAGTTAGTAACAGTAACGGTGGCATAGAGTCCTCCGGCAGAACTGTAAGGAGTCAGGTAGTAAGTGGGATGTGGGAAACACGGGGCATTTGAAAAGCATTTGTTTTGGTTGCTGCTGTTGCTTCAAGATGAGGTCTTAAGTCTGTAGCCCATGCTGGCCGCAGACTCACCCACTTTTCCTCTTCTCCGCCAACCAAATGCTGGGATCACAGTTATGTGGTTCCATGCCTATCCTGGAAAATACCTAGTTATGTGGTTCCATGCCTATCCTGGAAAATACCTAGTTTTATAATCAAGAGAGCACCCTGTCTTTAATCCAGCGCGGCCCAGAGCCTAGTGAATGTAATCCTGTGTTGCTTCCGCTGGAGGAGTTCTGTGGGAGGAGTTCTGTGCGCAAGTGCATAGGCCCTGCTCCTGTTAGCTCACCTTGCCTTGTTTAACTTCATTTCTCTGTGTTCCAGTCCACAACCTTGAAAGAGTCTAAAATGATGTGTTTCCTTTCAGGTATCCCAACTTTGAGACCTTTGCGCTAGACGTCAGGCTTGTTTTTGACAACTGTGAAACATTTAATGAAGATGACTCAGACATAGGCAGAGCTGGCCACAGTATGCGAAAATACTTTGAAAAAAAGTGCACAGATACCTTCAAAGTGAGCTGAAGCTGTAATCTCCTTTTTCTCCTTTTTCCTTTTAAATAAGGACAAACAAGACCAGCGGTGTGAACTGCATTCACACAGATGTGCAAGGCACATGCATATTAACTTTTTCCTTAAGATTGGTGTGTGTATGTATATATGTACATATGGGTACATATGTACACACACACACATACACGTATATTTAAGAAGGATGGGAAGAATGACACCAGTTTTAGAGGCTTCACTCCTCCAGCCGAGCCCATTGGTCACTGGTTTGTGTGACTCATCAGCTAATTTAGGTAGAACAGGGAAGCGCACCCAAAGAGTTTTCCAAGGAAAGGGTGTCATAGTGCAATAGCAACGAAACTCTATCAAACCGCACTGAATAGCCAACACCAGAGCTCTAATGTGGGGAACGGTTCTCCTTTCCCTCTCAATAAATATCTATTTTTCATTTTTTTACTTTGTAGTTTATTTTTTAGTGAATGTATTTAATTTTATGAATTATTTATGATTAAACCACATCCAGAATCTTCGTTTTCTGTGAAAAGGAAGAACTAGAAAATTGCTTTAAATCTTGAAACTACAACAAGGAATGTTTTAAAATATAAAACAAAGCCAAGTTAAACTGTTTACACTGATGTGCTCAGATAGCACCAAAAATAAACTTTACTGTAGAGTCACAAGTACACTTATATATAAATATATATATGTTGCGCATCACTTGTGTAGTTAAATTGTATCTCAAGCCAGTGGAAAATTGACGTGTATATATTGTTCATTATTGTTTATATTGAGTCTTGTTTTAATATGTATTATGTGTATATATTGTTTGGAGACATTATTGTTTATGCCTTAGAAGGACTGTAGCATTTTATCTGAGTCTGAACGTAATTACAGCTCTCCAGCTTGTACAGTAATTATCCTCTACCTACACTGTGGCGTCTCCCTAATCTTGGTAGTGCCTGCCTTCGAAACAGGGTGTAGGGGATAGTAGTTTTCCATTTTTCTATTTTGTTATATAATTTTAAGCCACCAGGGCCTAAATTAAAGTATAATCATTTGTATCCATGTGAAATAAAATCGTGACAATTTCCTACACACACAGTATTTTTTCATAGAGACACTTCCCTCCCATCTGCCTTGCCTCAGAAATAAATTTAAAAGACATTTGTAACCACTGTGTTTTATCTACTGTGTGTTGTGGCCTGTTGGAGGCACATAGATCAGAGTTCTTTTGTACCTATGTAAAAGTACTTGAAGTTTTATTTAAAATAAAATGTTGTGGAAAAGGTAGCATTCTTTTTTTTTTTTTAGGGGTGTTATTTCCATTACTATATACTATGCACGCATACAGTAAGAGTTTACAGCTGGGGTGGGTGTTTGGTGGTGTTTTGTTTTAGTTTTTCTCAATGAACTTGAACATGCATTCTGCTCAAAGGCAGTAATTTAAGTTGGGTTTTTGCAGTCTTGGTGTGTGTATTGACTCAGCGAGCAGCAGGTCGAGTGCAGAGCCTGGCTTAAAGTCACCTCTCTGAGTTTTGTGAGGGTGTACATTTCTCTGGGCTTAGTTTTGTTTCACAACTTCAATATGAAAGCATTAGGGGGCTGGAGAGATGGCTCAGAGGTTAAGAGCACCAACTGCTCTTCCGAAGGTCATGAGTTCAAATCCCAGCAACCACATGGTGGCTCACAACCATCTGTAATAAGATCTGACACCCTCTTCTGGAGTGTCTGACGACAGCTACAGTGTACTTACATATAATAAATAAATAAATCTTTAAAAAAAAGAAAAAGAAAGAAAGCATTAGGATATGAGAAATGCTGTTTATGGATACGTAATCCAGTTGTCATAAAGTTAGTCCTGTAAATTAAGCCATGAGATCCATAGTTGTACATCTCGGTGGGCCAAAGCTGGATGTTGGAAAGCCACTGGTGAGCCAGACAGGCAGGATGGGGCTCGGCGCTACAGTGTTCATTGCTCAAGCCTGAGGACTGGAGTTCAGATCTGCAGCAGCCACGTGAGAGCCACAGTGGTACTTCTGTAACCCTAACTGCAAGGCGATGC
This sequence comes from Mus pahari, assembly GCF_900095145.1. Classification (NCBI taxonomy): domain Eukaryota; kingdom Metazoa; phylum Chordata; class Mammalia; order Rodentia; family Muridae; genus Mus; species Mus pahari. The sequence continues at coordinate 46,390,202 of NC_034592.1, read as the reverse complement.
TAGAAGGCTCTGTGGGGCTCACTGAGCAGCCTGCACTGGCAAGCTCATTCTTATCCATGTGAGGTTTGCTGAGGGATGCAGAAAAATACAGTGGAAAGCTTTGATAAAGGAAGAGACTTAATTAGCACCAACCTCAGGGTTGAGCAGGTACACAGGAGAAGACACATGCATACCTCCTCCCCCTACCCCTCACACACACACACACACACACACACACACACACAAAGAGAAAAGGCTGGACCTGGTGATGCACACAAGGTGGATGCCCGTGAGTTTGAGGCCAGCCTGATCTATGTACTGAGGCAGGGAGAGGCGCTGAGGGGAAAGGGGGAGTGGGGAGGACACAAGACAGCCCATCCCCCCCATTTGCAAACATGCCCCTGTGTAGGAGGGGTCCAGGGTAGGGGTGGTGCTGGTGATGCCAATGGAGCCCAAGACTCTGCATGGTAGGCAAATGTACTGCTGAGTTATGCCCATGGCCACTGCTTTTCATGGTAAAAGAAAAAGAAAAATGTCCTGTGAGCTAAAAGTACTTTCTAGAATCTCAAACTGGTTTGTGGAGATCTCTATGAACAGCCAGAGTCATATAAATCTGTTTCTGTTCAGCAAGGGCTATCCGTATGGAAAACTATCCATATGGAGAGAGGAGCTGCCGGGCGGAAGGGGCTGCCTAGGGAGTCTCCCTCCTAGGGGGCTTTGCTGCACAGGTTAATTTGTATGAGATGATAGCACCTCCAGTTTCCAGGGCTTCCATAAATTAGAAAATACTTAAATCTGTATGCACAACACCATTTTCTAAAAGCAGACACGTCCTTTTTAAAATCCCACATCTGAGCATGGAGGCTATTACGCCAGCCTTTGCTGCATTTCGAAACCCAAAACCAAACCAGGAAATACGATTTGCGAATAGGATAGCTCCGGAAGAAGGAGAGTTTGACACTGGCTCCCTCGGACCGTTGTCCTCATCGCTGTAACCGGGCAGAGGGTGAGGTCCTGGGACTCCTACCAGTCTTTAGATGTGAGCTGCTTCTGCGGGTGACTTGTGCATTCAGACTGACACTGCTGCTTCTCAAGAAAAATCACCCCGTTGCTCTTCTCGGCTAGAAAAGAAAATTGTCATAACTGTTACCTACACACCACACACTCGCAGTAAGATGCACCAGGCTTTAGCTCCGACCTTTTCTGACTTAGTACTTAGTGTCCTGTACATTTTAAGTAAGGACCCTGCCTTCCAGTTCAGACTCAGATGATCACCCAAATAGTGGCTAGCCAAGAATAACCCAGATAATGTTATCAGTATGAAACAGCAAATTAATAGTCGCTGAGTTTCTAACAGTAACTGGGTGAATTTTTATAGGTGCTCCTTAAACTCGAGAGAAAATGGCTGCATATGCAAATGACCTTTTCCTTTTAAATCCTCTATCAATTTGTTTCGAACAGTAATTTTATTCAGGAGTATGAAGGTTTGTCCTGATTTTGATGTACACCGCCCACCCTCTCTCTACATCCTCTTGGCTCCTCCTCCCCAGTGTTGGGATTACACGCATGCACCTCACTTGACATGTTAATATGCCTCTCCACTTCACTCTCTTCTCTGTTCTACTCCCGAGTCCTTGCAGGAAACTCGCGGCCCCACCCTTTTTGTCTGCTCCCAGCAAGGAAACCTGAGATGAATCATTCGCTCATTATTATACATTTAATTTCTAGGCTACGTTCCTCAAAAGTCTATTCATTTTAAAGATCTTCACTTGAGAAGTACAAGAGAGTGGTGAGGCAGAGAGCTGAGGAAGATGACAAACGAGTGCGTCATACATTTTTTTACAACCTACTTTAATAAGAGTCAACCTCTAGCCCACCCAGCAGAAGTAGCGGAAGAGAAAAGTTATTAGGGTGGGGGAAGTGGACCTGTTCAGCAATAGTTCTTTGAGAGCAAGCTTAATCTTTGGCCGAAGTTCAGCCCTGTAGCAAACACCAAATACAGTTCAGCAGCTGCAGAGCAGTCCTCTCAACAGGCAGATACCAGGCACAAACCAGCAGCTACAGTCCAATCCTTTCAGCATGCTGTCACCAGGCAGCAGCAGTTCAATCCTGATGAAACTGCCGGGCTCCACAGATGGCCTGAGTTGAGGCCTCAGAAGTGGCTAGCGGCCACAGGAACCTCTTGAGCAGTTCTTGGGTGAGTTTCTCTCTACGTTGAGTTTACCACATGTTGAGTTCAACAATGGTATGTAAGGGGAACCAATACAAGCATGTCTTTAGTGAAGAATATGGAGGTGGAGTAAACCAGAGCTCGGTACTCTGCTCCCGCTATCTGTGAGCTCATATTTACACTCCTTCATCAAGCCTCCTTTCATGTGTTTGTTATATCTAAACATTCTTTCACTTGTGTCTGCTTCAGGAAAAGTCTTTCATCTGTTTGCTTTAGCAAGACATCCTTTCACCTGTGTGCCCCAGCAAAACATCATTCTACATAACTAACTTTCCAAAGAACTATAAGCTTCCACTTCAGATGAGCTTTCTCACTAACACACAGCAGAGGGAACAGAGCAGAGCCTTCCCTGCTAAGAGTCTCCCATCCTACAATCTCTTGGATATGCTTTGGCCACATTGCAGGCTTCCAGCAAAAGGGGTTGTGAGCCCCAACTGCCTTGGTCCCTTCTCATTTCATGGCACATTTTTCACATTGTCCACATTCTTCTTACAAATCCCTGTCTTCCTTAGCTTATTATTTCTTCTCTAGTTCCATTACCCATCATGTATAACCACTTTTAATGTCTCTCTTGCCGTTTCTGTGCACTTAAACTGTATCTTGAAAAAATATGTGAAATATATATGGGATATATATATATGTATATATATATATATATATATATATATATATATATATATGATATATATATATAATATATATATGTATTATATATATATATTAGACACCTTAAAACATACCGTTAAGTTCTATCTGTAACACTATTTTTTTTATTGTTTCTGTTACTTGTGACTTGATTATGACTTTTAATCATAGGCAATCCAAGTCTTATTAAGAAAGTTCTCTATGGTAAAAACTTACACTGTCTGCAACACTGTCTCTGTGAATAAGACAGCTATGATTTGCAATTCAGAATCCTAATATAGAAGCCAGTTTAATATAGATCCCAAGCCTTCTGGTTTAATGCCCATATAGAATCCCTTCCTGGCAGGGTGGTCCTTATAATCAACATTATAGACTGGCACCAAGTGAGTTCCCAGACCAAGTCATAAAATTCATTCCTGCTTCTATCCCGGGTCATTTGCTCTGTGGCAGTCCTATGAGACATTGTAGATGTCTATCCTGATACCAGAGTGAAGTTCAGCCAATATCCTGACAATTGCTTGAGATCCTGTGCCAGACCTTCTTACCTAAGCTACTCTTGAACTCATGACCCACATAAACTGTGACTAATCATATTTTGTTTTCATTTAAATCGTTCATTGTAGTCTGTTGGGGTGTACAGAAAAGTAGATAGAATCCATATGTAATTAATTGGAATGGAATCGTGTTTTTAGAAGGTGACAAGGCCTTTCTAGTTTATATCCTAAGTGTGGCAGTTTGTCATAGAAGCATATAGGAGCGCATGTCCCTGTTGAAGGCTTTGAGGCAGGAGAGTCTGTCTTACTAGAGATGAGGTCGTCTTTGTTCTGGCCAGGCATGGGTTCTGTAGATGACATTCACCCACAGTTTTAAGGTATGCTTACTCTGTCTAGTGACCTAAATGTTAACCAACAAAAACACAGGATTTTTTTTTTTTGGTCAAATATTTGGAGCACCATTCGGTTGACAGAAGAAGTTCATTTATATCAAGCCTACAAACTTGTTCTTTAAAGGTCTGTCCAAGTTTTGTGAAGATTAAATGTTACACAAGCATTGGGCTCCTTCTCAATAAGTACATGGAATTCTGTATTAATAAGAATTTAAATGATTCCTTATACACTTACCTATTGTATTTTTATTTTTGAAAATATTTCTCCTCTTACCATGTCTAACCCCTTTTCAAATTAATACCTCCTCTTCTTTATTATTGTTACATATCCATATAAATGAATATAACCATAAATACAATCTGTCCGATACATTTAGTGTTACTTAAATGTATACACTTTTATGTCTGACCAATCAGGTGGCTCATCCCGGGGAAAGAATAATTTTTTTCCTCTCTCCACAGATGCTAATTGCTTGTAGTTCTTCATCTAGGGCGCCATGACATTTCTCCCATCTAACTGTTGAAACTGTGTAGGTCTTGTTTAGACCACCATGCTGTTGAGATTTCATGGGCCTGGTTTCCCTTTTATGGCTGGAAGGCACACCCTTGGTCCTCTGGGGCGTACCATGTTTCTGTCCATTCTTACATGATGTTCCTTAAGCCCTGAGGGCCAGAGTGTGTTTCGTCAGTTTGGGCTGCGCACCCCGCGGTCAGTTCTCTGCATTTTCACTAGCTGTGGCTCTGTGATGGTCTCTTGCTGCAAAAAAGAAGCTTCTCTAACGAGGCCCAAAGGCTGCACTCTTTATGCTGAGCCAGAGCACACGATGTCCCCGCCAGGCTGGGCCCTTGGGATTGGATGTCTGGGCAACTGGGTGAAGCTCTAATGTCTGTTACTTTAACCCATTCACCTTTTTATGTCATTTGTTACACTGCAGTAAATTATAATGTCAAAGTTTCTCTGAGACGGATTCCTCCTATGAGAAAAAGCCCCAAGTTGTTGGATGTGCGCATGCGTCCCACGGCCTTGCCACACTGCTCCGTGGGCAATGAACGCTCCGGTGTAATATGCACCTTCCAGCCGCAGAAGAGGATGTCAGTCTTGCCTTCGAACTGATATTTAGTATTTGGGTCATTTTCACAGATTTTTGAATTTTGGAATGAGGCTGTCCTGATTGCCCTAGCAACTCCGGTACTGGTTTGTTCTCTCGCGGGTTTTGTCCCATGTAGTAAGAAAATCTAACTGTAGCTGCTTTTAGAACTATGGGTGCTGCCTCTGAGACTGTTTCCAGCCAGTTCTGGTAACTGAGTTCTGGCTAGGTTATGAGGCTGGCATTGCTAAGAACATGTGCACAGGACCATAGTGAGGGCTGAGAAGTGATAGGCCTAAGAGTTTTAAGTTACAGTCCTAAGATGACAGCTATTTTAGTATTTACATTTGGTATTTGTCATTAGTGTTTAAACCTAGGAGGAGCTGGTGACAGAGTTGAAAGCTGCTGCCCTCTTGGAGATTCTGTTGCCCACTGAGGCGTTTCCCCCTGGGTGCGTGCAGAGTAAGGAGTTGAGGTGTGGACCTCTGGCGTCCATACCTGCACATGCAGCCGAGCACAGCTGGGGCCGTGTGCATGCAGGCAGCATCTCTCAGACACGTTTAATTAATCTTACTCATTATTTCAAACATCTCAATTCCCTTGTCCACCAAAATGTGGCAAAAACTGGGGAAGCCTTGACAGCATTGTGGAGTGATCTCCAGATGGTGACTTTGTAAGAGAGGAACACATTTCGGGGGGGAAAAAAAAGTCGAAAAAGAATGAAAGCTGACTTTGCTCAGTACGTGAGGAGAGAACTGGAACGGGCTGTAACCAGTACCGTCGGACCAAAGGAAATGTCTTCATCTGGCTGCAAGCAGCATAATTTCTGAAGAGCAATGAAGAAAGCTGGCCTTCTGTTTACCCAGGCTTCCACTTGAAGATGCTTGCTTGCATGTAAACAAGGATACTCCAAAGAGAACATAGACATGGCAGTGTTCAGGCGTCGAAATGATAAGGGTGCCAGGAATACGGCCATACATACATGCCTATAATCCTACCACCACGCGGTTGGCCGAGACAGGCAGATTACAGGTTCAAGGCCAAATGATTACATACTGAGAACTTTCAGAGCTTATTTCCTTTGCGTCTTTGTTCAGAGTTAGCACATCTGTTGAAGTTACACAGAGAAAGTGTCGCTGTTCACTCCCCCACCAGCAAGGAAGAGACGCGACAATAGACTTCTTCCACAAACGTTTATTGTTGGGTTAATTACTAAAGCAAAAGACCCCAGCCCGAAAATATGCATAGTTTATATATGCTTAATATTGTTTACATATGCTTAGGACAGTGTGGAAACTCCTGATTGGATATGCCATCAGCAACTCATAACTTTGCTCCGGGCTGAGCAGTGACTGGCAGAACCCCGAACGCACATGCGCACTTTGCTTACTCACAAGGAAAACACACAGGGAGCCAGCGCTATCTTGTGGTGGCGATTCATTCTGGCTTCCCACAAGAAAGTGTTAGCATGTATACAGCATTGGGCGAGGTGTTTTATGTGTGCTTATTCACCCAGTCAGCTATAGCTCCAAGCGAATACTACCATTCTGAGCTGTGAAGCCACCCAAAAGGACAACAGGCGGCTGCTTAGTCAAACTGTACAGGCTCTGCAGGATCACCTACTTTCTTCTAGGTGAATAATCTTCTGGGAATTATTTTATCAGGGCTTAAAAGTCTGGGAGAGTCATGGTCGCTACCTCCCATAATGGAGCCTGTCACCTAGATCATAATGGGATGGATTCTTCTCCAGTGACCAGGAAACAATGCCAGGGTTTCCAGTGTCAGGGTACCTGGGAAGAGAATACCTCACCTGAAAGACCATCCGGGCGCCCAAGTCAACAGAAAGAGCTTGTGATGGAGCTGAGAAGTGTTTTATCCAGACGCTGACAAGGGCAGGTGAGCCGGCCCTTGGCCGTGAGACAATCTTTCTGAAACGGGGCACTCCCACAAAATGCACATTTAACAGCACATCCTGCCCTTCACTGTTGTTTGGTTCCACAGAGCTGTTACTGAGGAACTGAAATACCTCGGCTTTCTTGATGGTTACATTGTGTAATGCTGCCTCTTTAAAATCCTGTCGGGGCCATCGGAGTACAATTACGGATCTTTCCAGGGCTCACTGTGAGTCATATGTTCATGGACAAGCTCTTGGGGTATATGCAGACATTCTTGCGAGTTTGTGGGACTTGTCACTAGAATGTCACATGTACTGTTATTATCTGACAAATACAGAGTTGGATGCTCGGAGCCAACCATTAGACTGAGCATGGGGTCCTCAATGGAGGAGTTAGAGAAAGGACTGAAGGAGCTGAAGGAGTTTGCAACCCCACAGGAAGAACCATACCAACCAAGCAGACCTCCCTCCCCTCTTCCCAGAGCTCCCAGGGTCTAAGCCATCAACCAAAGAGTACACACGGAGGGACCCATGGCTCCAGCCACATATGTAGCAGAGGATGGCCTTGTTGGGCATCAATGGGAGGAGAGGCCCTTGGTACTGTGAAGGTTCGATGTTCCAGTATAGGGGAATTTGAGGGCAGGGAGGCGGGAGTGGGTGGGTGGGTGGGGGGGGGGAACACCCTCATAGAAGCAGGAGGAGGGAGTATGAGATAAGGGGGTTCATGGGGATGGGGGTGGGACCAGGAAAGGGGATAACATTTGAAATGTAAATAAAGTATCCAATTTAAAAAAAAAAAAAAAAGACCTTCCCAGTTAATTCTGTAGTTGAAATGAATAAGTTAATACAAAGTAGGACTTTAAGTTCTCCAGACTGATTTTCTCTGCTCTCTAATGTTGACCACATTCCTCTTAAAGCTGGAGAAGAGTACCTTTATTGCCATGAACCCATAACCCATTTTTTATCACTGTTCGTGATGGGGTTGTATTTCCTATGTCCCAGTAGGTAAATAGAGCCGTAGGATAGACTAGCTCTGGTCTATGAGTTTTGAATACAAGCATCACACATTGGTATTTTATGTAAGTATTTTATTACTTACATTCACACTACTGGTGAAGTTTGCACTGCTGGTAAATACCTAATTGTTCCTATAGCATGTTCACATGACTTCTGCTCTCTTGCTCTGACCAGCTCAATGCCCAATCAATGCACTTCCTACTACCTCATAATGGACTTGCAACATGAACAGAAAATGCAGTTTGGTTTTAAGTGACTGAGATAGTAGGTCTTACTGGGACTGCATCATACCTTACTTAGGGTATCCTAAGAGACTAGCTAGCAAACCATTTGAAGGAGGAAAAAAAAATAGTTTTGGTAGGGTGTAGCTGTCCAGCAGCCACGGAGAACTGGGTACCTGAAAGGGAGGCTGGGAATGAAAAAGGATGGGTGGGTGAGAGAAGGATAAAGCCAAGACAAAGGTTTCTGATCAAGGCTCAAAGTTTAATTTTTAGCTCTGCTTTTATATAGGCAAACCCACAGACCCATCCTTTGTTTTAGCTGGATTGAGTTGCAAAGCTACATTAGGGAATTGCAAATGCAGGGAGGCCAGGACTCCTGCTAGGTTGTAAAACCATCCATCAGGGGTTTGTTTTAGCCTAATCAAGGCTGGGGGAAGGCCTTCCCATCCAGTTCCTTCAGATTTCTCTACTTAGCTTGAGGTTGTAGCTTGCACCTATGATCTCAGCATTCTAGAGGCTGAGGATTGCCTTGAGTTTGAAGACAAACAGAAAAAAAAAATGTATTTTGTCCTAGGCTCGGGAGAGAACGATGCAGTTAAAGATGCAGAGATACTAAGAAAAGACCCAAGGGACTTTTGGACCGTGGTAAGTTTGTATGACTATATCTAAGAAAACACCCACATCGTTATCAAACTTAACTGTGGAAGACTCTGCTGTTACCAGAATATCGTCAAGAAAGAAAGGTCCCCAGTCAACAGTGTGTAGAGGAACCAGCAGGGGTAGAAAAGGAAAATAGATGAGGGCCATGGAGACTAGGAAAAGGGAAGTCAAACCTCTCTGTTTCAGAGGAAGATCTTATGATACAGAAAACACTAAGGAATTCACAAAAGAATCTAAAAGGGAAAAAGGTCAAGATAAGAATTCAGTTGTGCTTCTGTGTTCTCACGTGCATGTATTGATGTGTGTGAGCTGTAGGAGCAAGAGGACAGCCTTAGGGACAGGGTCCCTTGCTGCTTGCTGCTGTGTGTGGCAGGCTATCTGGCTCTCAATCTTTGGAATTCCCCTGTCTCCATTTCCTGTCTTGCCAGTGTGTGGCTTCTGGGGATTCAGCCTCAGGTCCTCAGGTTTACACTGCAGGCACTTGACCGGGTGAGCCATGTCCACCTCCCTTTCTGATCTAACAATAATAAAAATCTGTGAGTAGAATTAAAATAATTCCATTGATAGTACCACCAAAAAGAATAAAATATTTATAATAAATGTAACAACATCCAGGCATGGTAGCACAGATCTATCATCTCTGTCGTTTGGGAGGTGGAGGCAGGAGGATTGCAAGAATGTCGGTCTTGGCAACTTAGTGGGACCTTGTCTCAACATCAGAAGTAGAAAGCGAATGAGAGTAGAGCTTTTGTTGGGCATCCCTGAGGCGTCCCTAAGTTTAATTCCCAGGCGAGGCAGGATGAAGGAGAGACATAGGAAGGACCAGAGGGAGGGTGAGGGGTGGGAGTAACCTGTGACTTGTGCTGTTAACACCATAAGGCATTTACTGGAGTGATGGTGGCATATGCCTTTGCTTCCAGACCTCAGGAGGCAGAGGCAGGCAGGTTGTTCCAGGACAGCCTGGTCTACAAAGAGTTCCAGGAGAGCTTGAGCAACACACATACCCTATCTTACCAAAAAAAAAAAAAAGTGGGGACAGAGGGGCTAAAAAAAAAAAACCTTAGTTGATGGGGGGAAATAATGCTCATTTTCACAGATTTGAAGTTATGATGACAATACATCCTTAAATTTGTCTATATATTTCACATAATCCATATCAAAATATAGAATTTTTTTTTTTTTTTTTTTTTTTTTTTTTTTTTTTTAGTTTTTCGAGACAGGGTTTCTCTGTATAGCCCTGGCTGTCCTGGAACTCACTTTGTAGACCAGGCTGGCCTCGAACTCAGAAATCCACCTGCCTCTGCCTCCTAAGTGCTGGGAAAATATAGAATTTTTTTAAAAATTTTAAAGATTTATTTATTTTATGTATGTGAGTACACTGTCACTCTCTTCAGGTACACCAGAAGAGGGCATTGGATCCCATTACAGATGGTTGTGAGCCACCACATGGTTGCCGAGGATTGAACTCAGGACCCCTGGAAGAGCAGTCAGTGCTCTTAACCACTGAGCCATCTCTCCAGCCTCTGTAGCCAGCATCTTTATAGAAATTGGCCACCTGTTCTCATACTCCACAGTGAAGTTAAGAGACAAAGAAGAACCAAGTCTTGAGAGGAGAGTGCTCTCATGACAGTCAGAGGGTCACTCGGGAATTCTGAGACAGGATTTTGAAAATAGAATTAGGACCAAATCGATAAAATATGGACAAGACAGATAAACTGGGCTTTCTGAGATCATACTCCAGAACTAAGGATGGCCACAACTGAGACAGACAGTAGGAACCGTGAGGGACTCTCATGCACTGCTGGTGGCTTTGTAAGACAGCACAGCCATTGTGGAAAGCCGTTTGAAAGTTCTTCACAATGTGAAACTTCCATTTACTGTCTGACCCAGAAATATTGCTCCTAGGTGTGTAGTCAAGAGATTTAAAAATATTACCACTCAAAAGCTTGTGCTCGTAACAGCATAAGAGTCAAGAAGATGAAGCAAGTCAAACACTACCAGCTGATACATGGCTAGAAATGCTATCTGGTGTACATTGTGAAATTTCATTTGGTAATGAAGAGGAAAAAACACATATTATCATATGTAAGAGCACTGAAAATACTATTCTGAACAAAAGAGCCAGTCATAAAAGCCACATTATAGGATTCTTTCAACATATAATGACAAGAATAGACAATGCTATAAAAATAGCAAGTGGATCGGTGTATTTGACTAGAGATTATTGCTTAGGGATTAGTTAGTAACGTCTAGGGAATTATATTATTATGACAGTTGTACAACTGTGAATATATTAAAAACAAACTTTATATGGGTAAGTTTATGGTGAATTTCATGGTATTTAAATGATATGACCAGTTAAATATATTAGGAAGTCAGCCATGGTGGTGGTGGTGGTGGTGGTGGTGGTGGCGGCGGCCCACGCCTTTAATCCCAACACTTGGGAGGCAGAGGCAGGCTGATCTCTGAGTTTGAGGCCAACCTGGTCTACAGAGTGAATGCCAGGACACCTGGCTATAGAGAAACCCTGTCTCTCTTGAAACACTTTAAGTAATTAATTAAAATAACAAATTTAGGAAATCATGGGAAAGATGGGTCATAAAAATTCAGAGATGACCCACGCAAAAAGAAAAATCATTTGGCACCTATCCTATGTTGAATGGATAGGAAGTGCTCACCTATGTGAGCGAGCATTTAAGCGATATAGCCTTTCATCGACTAGAGAAACATTAACTTCATAGCCTTCACAGGGCAAGACTCCACTAATCTACATGTGTCAGATAAACATTGCATGGTTTTCTTTGGACAGGAGTTGGATTGAATGTATTCCTTTAGAGCCTTAGATCGTTGAGTTGTGTCTTTTAATGTCTCCCTGTGATCTGCATAACAGGAATTCATCTGTATTCTTATTCTGATCATGTGAGTTTTGATTATATGATTTTGCTTCTGGAATGTTTTCATTGTATTCTTTACTGTCATTGCAGAACCTCTCGTGAACAAATGTGTCTGTAATGGTTTAGAGTAGGTATAAGGCAAGAAAGTGATTAGCTCTGGATGTCAAATGGATCTGGAGTTGATTTAATTGATACACTGCTTTGAAACACCAGACTTTTCTGGGGAAAAAAAAATCAGTGCTGACCTCTGTTAATTAAGAATGACCCTTAAGGGCTATCAAGATGGCTCAGTGGGTAAGAGCACTGACTGCTCTTCTGAAGGTCCTAAGTTCAAATCCCAGCAACCACATGGTGGCTCACAACCATCTGTAATGAGATCTGACGCCCTCTTCTGGTGCATCTGAAGACAGCTACAGTGTAACTATGTATAATAATAAATAAATCTTTGGGGAAAAAAAAAAGAATGACCCATAAAATGTCTAGTCCAGCAGTGACTTGATGTGTGTGTGTCTCTGTGTGTGTGTGTGTGTGTGTGTGTGTGTGTGTGTGTCTAAGGGAGTTTGACACTCAGAGAGAGGCTTCCTCTTCTCAAAGGGAAATGAGGGGAGGATGTTTGTGAGGGGGTACTGGGAGGAGGGGTAGGGCTGATATTGGGTTGTAAAGGGAATAAGTAAATAAATGTAATAATAATAAAAAAGAATGACTCATATGAAAGAAGAGGGCCGCATACTGGGGGTTAAAGGGTTAAGGAGGGAGCGTGCGATGGGGAAGAAGAGGGCATAGGAGAGTGGGTTAACCAAAACTAAAGATGTATGAAAAGCCTTTGAGAAACTCACTAATTAATAAGCTGATTTTCAAGTATAGCTTTTAAAAGGAGTTCAGACGGAGACTGCATGGATGGTTACTGCTGCTACTAGAAGACGTGGGTATAAGCAGACATTATAATGCCAGGCTTGATGTCCCTCCCTATGAGTCACTGCCCGGGGACCCCACAGAGTCCCCAAAAGAACATGTTGATAGTCATTGCTCTTGGCTATCCACTATAACTGTTTGGTAAGCATCCAGGAATGGTTCTTTAATTTTAAGTCAATAACTATGAGGTTAAAGTTTCAATTATCCCATTTGACTTAAAATGAAACTATGTTAGCATATGTGGTTAAATGAGAATGGCCCCGTGGGCTCCTGTATTTGAATGCTTTGAGGATTCCAAAGTCTTGTGCCATTTTGAGTTAGCTCTCCCTGCCTCCTGTTTGTGATTCAAGATGTGAGCTCTTAGCTGTTTCTGCCACCAAACCCTTTCTCCACATCATGGACTCTAAGCATCTGAAGCCTGAAGCCCAGTTAAACATGTCATTTCTTGGTCCTGGGGTTTTGTCACAGCAATTAAAAAAAAGTCACTAAGACAGCAAATTTCTCCAAGTAACTTACAAGAGTGAAGACCAATGAAGAGTTGAGCATTGGCGACTGCACCTAAGGCTGTGTGAGCAAGCACTCCTAACACCTTGGGACAGACAAGAAACAACCTGTTGTGAGGACAGGGTCCAGCACATGGCTCCTGCCACAAGGGTGTTACGGAGAGGTGGCAGGTCTTCTCCTGGGTCCTCTTTACTGAACTCAGCCTGGATGGACAGATGGGGCCTCCATGCCTCCCCATGTGGTCTCGGAGCTAGGTGAGTAACCCCAGCGCTGTTTTGCCTTTCACAGTCTACCAATGGAAACAATACTTGAGGGAGTCCTAACACCCCACTCGGGTCCTGGGGGAAGCACTTGCTATGGTTTGGGGAATGTACCACAAAAATCTATGTGTTAAAAGCTTGGTCTCAAGCCCCTGGCATTTTTGGGAAGTGGTGGCAGCGGGAGGTCTTCGGATCAGATCATAGAGGACACACTTGTGACGCAGTAGTGGGATACAGCCCCTTTCTGTTTCCTTTTCACTCCTGTCCATGAAGCTGGAATTCTGCTCTGTCATGCACCACCCCCTGTACTTTGGAGCTTTCTGGAGGTGGACTATTTACTGGAGCATGGAGATCATGTGGCTGAAGTCAGTGGAAGATTGATGGTGGCAATATTCACTTTGATGTTGTTGAAGCAAATGTAGAGACCAGAAGCCAAAAATATACTATGCAGGCCCCCCTCCCCTGACTTTTACCATCTGGTCTCAAGGACTCAGGTGGTGCGACAGAGGGCTTTACCTATCCATCTGTCCAATGGGGGAGGAACAGAGACCTAACTCTATAATCTTTTTTTTTTTTTTTAAAAATTATTCCTATTTGGCATATTTTAGAAAGTCTTCTATATTCCAAGGTTTTAGGCAAGAGACAAGCTACAAGAGAGGGCTTGCCTCCCCCAAACTACCTGTCCCTTGGGGTGAACGTGTTCCTGCAAACTGGTGTTTATAGGTGGGGTCTACTACTCACTTCTCTAACTGCTGTGATAAAACGCAGAGCATGAGCAACTTGGGGAAGGGATGGTTCACTTTGGCTCACAGTTCCAGAGGATAAAGAGCATCGTGACAGGGAATATGGGCAGCACTGCTTGGGGAAACTGATCACATCACACCCAGGTCAAGAAAGAGATGAACACTGGTGCTCCTTTTCATTCAGCCCAAGACACCAAGTGGGATGGTGCCACCACAGGTAGGGTGAACCTTTCCACCTCATTAGCCTAATCGAGAAAATCCCTCACATCCACGTCCAGATGTTTGTTTCCACGGTGTTTCTAGCTCTGAACACATTGACAATATTAATTATCACATAGGTTTCTTTCACAGATTTCACTATGATTTCATAGATTTCATAGATTCTACTAAGATAACAGCCAGTCAAATTGATGGCGATGTCCTGCATCCTTGCAAGGGGCCTCAAAGGAATGAAGACGTGACAGACACACAACCACAGAATCTGGGATCACATGGTCTGGGCTCTCTCATGGAAAAGGCTGCAGAACCCTGGGAGCCCAGCATATTTAATACATACAGATGGACACAGAGAGGGGTTACAGTTCAACATATAGTTGAATTAAGATGGCAGGGTTTATAGTATTCAGCTGAACAAGGAGACAGGCTTCGCTAATCACTAGGAGCAGTCTCTGTAGGGAGCAGTCTGCGGGCTGTAAATATCCAGGAGGACAAAGCCTTGGAGGACATTTCTGCACACCCCGTCAGCATTAGAACGTCTGACAGGAGGGGTGGCTTCTCCACTCCCAGGGCTCTAAGGCACTGGGCTCCTTGATACGGCTATGCCCGTATCAAACAAAATACACATTCACCAGGGCTCCAGTCACTATGGAGATAGAAAAAGATAACACTTAAGTCTGGCAAGAATGTGGAGAGACAGGGACCACACTACACATATCATTCAGAGTACAAACCATGCCTCTTTGAAGAGTCACTGGGTACCTGGTATGTAGCCTACATCTGAAAAGCCTTTAGGCTCATACACCCAGTTGTTCCATTTCTATTTAGCTCTAGTTGCGGTTCAGAAGTGTGATAAAGATCTAAGTACAAAGGAGCTTAATCTAACATTTTTTTCTGTGAGCAAAAAGGTTGAGCTACTTTTTGGCAGCGTGATATAGTCCCATTTGGACCATTAAGTAAAAACAAAACCCAAAACAAACAAGCAAAAAAAACAAAAACAAAAACAAAAAACCAATTTCCAGGTAAATTAGCCACAGTCAAAACCCACAGGGAACCGTCCTATCGGAGCTGCCGCGGGCACGCATGCGCGGGCACGGGCGCGGGGTGGGGCTTGCGCGGCTCTCCCGGCGCCGCAGCCACGCCCACCTCAGTTCGGTAACACGTGACCCAGTGAGTCCGGCTCTGCCTAGTGAGCAGCCCAGCCCAGCCCAGCAGCCCAGCCCGGGGGCCCAGCCCGGGGCCGAGCCCGGGGCAGTGCAAGTGACCTCAGATCCCGGCGGTGCGTGCGCCAACCCGACAAGCGTGACCTCGACCCCGGGAGCCGTGCAAGGGAGGAGCCGCCCGGAGGCGGGACTCTCAGTCCGGGTGCGAGGGAAGTGAGTGTGGGCTGCACGCCAGGTGGCGTTGGGACGGGGGCGGGGCCGGGCCACCGGGTGGGCTGCGGTCACACACACCCCACACACCCCACACACCCCACTGGGCTGCCGGCTCGCCCGGCCTCCTGCGCGCCGACAGAGAGCCGGAGCCGGTTCGGAAAGTCTCTCGCTGCCTTGGCACTCTGGGGATTTGGACGGGCTCCAGAAAGCTCCATCTGAGCTTGTTTTCCGAGAACCTGTTGGAGTGTTCCTGCTTGTTTTGTTTTGTGAGGCTTTGATGGGCCTGGAGGGAAGGCTGCTGAACTTTGGGAAGAAGATGAAAATGAAAACATTTACTTGTTTATTTGTAGAGATTTCCGTAAACTAGATGAAGACAAGGGATTATCCATTTTACAAGTCGGGGTCACATCTGTTTCTTAGGGATGGTTTCAGCCGCGATTGTTATTCGTTTGTTGGTTTTCTGAGACCTGTTAGGTAGGCTTTACCTCCTTGTTTAGCTGATGGTGATCTTGAACTCCTGATTCTCCTGCCTCTGCCTCCCTAGTGTTGGTGTTACAGGCTCAGGCCAGGCTGCCCGGCACTAAATTTTAATTATACCGTTTTTCCACTGTTAGATTTTTGTTTTGGAAGCTTTACTTTCTAAATCATTCCATGCTAGATTTCATATATAACATTTAAAGGCAAACTCAACTATATTTGGAACGGAGTTTCATTTGAGCACGTTAGGTACCTAGCATTGCCTTGCATGCTGTGGTTGCAGAGATAATATGGACAAGGTGCCTACTTCTTTGTGGTCACTGGCGGTGGGAATGCACACTGGGGCTGCCGCTATAGCAGTATGAAGCAGTATGAATCAGTATGAAGCATTCTCAGAAGACAAACATGCGACCTACCTGTACAACTTCTTATATAGCCAAAGCTCTAAGTCCTACCACAGAGATACATGCACATCTGTGCATGGTACAGGACTGCATACGACAAGAAATGGAACTGGCCTAGTGACTGTCGCCAGATGGATTTTTAAACTGATACAAATGGATTTTTAAAATCGGTACCTATGCACAATAGAATTTTACTTTGCCACAAAGGAAAATGACATCAGGATATTTGTGGGGAAATGATGGAACTAGAAATGACCCTGTTAAGTGAAATAAGCCAAACTCACACAAATGCTAGTCAGTTGTGGATACCTGAACACAATGCCCCCCTCACCCCTCCTCCCAGAATCTACCATTGGCCAATAGTTCAGAAGTAAGAAGTGGTGCCTCATGAGCCACTCCCCTGATCCCTGTCTGGACAGGGCCAGCCTTGTGTGGGCTCAGCGCAGTAAGGAGCTTGCTGGGCATTTATGATTGCAGTGGCAGTGCTGTATGTAGTGGGTGAGTGGGTGGGATTTCAGAGCACTTCCTCTGTCCGCTGCCTTTGAAGTCTTTTGGTTCCCTGTCCTACAGTTGTTCCTAAGCCTTAGAAGGGATGCTATAAACATCTTGTTTTGGGCGGCTTCCTGAGCTTTCCTTAGCCTCAGTATCTACACTGCATTCCATGAGACTGCATTCACCATGCACTGCACAGAGTTTCGGCTAATTAAGACCTGTCTTTTCTCTCTGTCGGCCTCCATAGCACCAGTGGCACTAACAGCTAGCCCGCATGGAGGAGGATTCCAGCACACTGGCAGCTTGGTTTCCTTGTATCTTAGACCCAAGAGATGTGGACCCTTCAGCAGTAGAGCTTTGTCATCTAGTTCTGGTGGACAACCAAGGCTTGGCAAGAGCCTGTGCTGCTTGGGGGGCCTCTGGGGCTTCTCCAACCAACAATTCCCATGGACGTGTAATGGTTTGAACCATGGCTCTCTTAGGTTCGTCTGTTTGAGTGCTTGGTCCCCAGTTGGTGAGACTGTTTGATAAGGATTAGGGGATGTGGCCTTGTTGGAGGACATGTGTCACTAGGGATGGGCTTTGAGGTTTCCAGTTCGCGCTCCCTCTGCTTCCTGCCTGAGGATCAGGGAGACACTCTCAGCAGCTGCTCCAGTGGCAGTGGCGTGCCTGCTTGCCTACCGCCTTATCCCCCAGCAAGAGGACACTGATCCCCTGGAGTCACCAGCCACAATAAAGTCTTTTATAAGTTTTCCTGGTCATAGTGTCTTTGCCACAACAGAAAAGTAACAAAAATAGGTGAAGTTCCACCAGGCTTGTGTCCAGGGCAGTATTAGCTAGTCTTGTAAGTTATCTACCTTCAGAATGTTTATATTTTTCAATGGGGTTTCCATGACCCTTGGAACCCTTCGTTTTGGTTCACACTCACCTTCCCTCATCTCTCCCACCCTCCCAGACTAAGTCTTTCTGCCGCAGTACCTGAACATCTGTACTCTGTATATGGAGCAGCCCTTGAGTCTCTACCCTCTAAAGTCTCCATGTTCCCAGTGCCCTTGTCCAGCGTCCTGGCTTCCACATGTGTTCCAAATTAGACACACAAAACTGAGGATCTGAAGATAAGATTCTGGATCTTAATTCTTATAATTGTGTCAGAGGTGGAGATATGTGGGACATGAAATTCGAAAGGACACGGTAAGAGCAGAAAGCTCAGGGGATGGCAGGGAAGTAATAGAATGTGTGTGGTGTGAGGCCAGAGAGAACGGTTAGGAGCCCTGGTGGCTCTTCCAGAGGACCTGGGTTTGATTCCCAGCACCCACATGGCAGTTCAGTTGCCTGTACCTCCAGTTCCAGGGTCCTCTTTGGCTCTCTGCAGATGCCGCATGCATGAATATAAGCATGCATTCAGGCAAACACTCATACACTACACACACACACACACACTCACTACACTATATATATATAATTAAATATATTACACGTGACATGAAGGCAGAAGGCTATTATTTCCAGAAGGAACGGATCCAGAGATCAGGAAGGAGAGAGGAGAAATTAAAAAAAGACAAACTGAATGAAAATGTCTTGATAAAACCTGTAATTATTACAAACTGAGTCTAAAAAATTACCTCGGAATAAACACCAGGAACACCAAAAATTTGTAAAATGAAATCAGTAAATATTGCTGAAATTTACAAAAAGGGATCAGACCGTATGTTTTTATGAGCTATCGAGAGGAATTTGGATTTTAGGTTTTTAAACTGTGTTTCTGGATTGTGTTCGGTCTGGACAACTCTGTTCCATTAGCATTTGGTTTCCTTGCCTGGAATCTTTTGTGTCTTTGTGCAGACCATGACAAGGCAGCTTTCTTTCTTTCTTTGTGTGTGTGTGTGTGTGTGTGTGTGTGTGTGTGTGTTTTCGAGTCAGGGTTTCTCTGTATAGACCAGGCTGTCCTGGAACTCACTTTGTAGACCAGGCTGGCCTCGAACTCAGAGATCCACCTGCCTCTGCCTCCCGAGTGCTGGGATTTTAAAGGCATGCGACAAGGCAGCTTTCAATACAGCTACAGTTTGAAGGAGACTTTGGGGTTTTCCCTCCATCAGTAAAATATATTGCGAAGCAAATAACCTTGGCTCTCTTTGTGGAGGGATCAGCTGATATAGTTAAAAGTTGTAACGTTTTTCAATTAACAGGTCTGAGGTAAAGCTGGTTTTTCGGCTCCAAAGGTGAAGCAGGTTCTCTTGGGTTTTTTGTTTAATCATTGCCTCCAAATTATCCCAGGTAATAAATTGCCCTTAAAAACGCGACTTTTGTGGGGTAGATTCTTTTACACAGACTTGGATTTCCCTGATTTCTAGGGTGACATGTAACTTTGACTGGTTTAAAAACTCGCAGGCTGTTTACTTTGCGTGAGGAACATGGTGAGGCTGATTCACACGCTGGCTGATCACGGTGATGACGTCAGCTGCTGCGCCTTCTCCGCTGCCCTCCTGGCCACCTGCTCCTTGGACAAGACCATCCGCCTGTATTCCCTAAGTGACTTTGCTGAACTGCCATACTCCCCGCTGAAGTTTCACACCTATGCCGTCCACTGCTGTTGTTTCTCACCGTCAGGACACGTTTTAGCATCGTGCTCGACAGACGGGACTACGGTGCTGTGGAGCACGCACAGCGGACACACCCTAACCGTGTTGGAGCAGCCGGGTGGCAGCCCTGTGCGCGTTTGCTGCTTTTCCCCAGACTCGGCCTTCCTGGCTTCAGGGGCTGCCGATGGATCTGTTGTTTTGTGGAATGCACAGACATACAAATTATATAGGTATGGCTGCTTAAACCCTGCCTGGCTTGAATCCCGTTAAGATTAAATTTTATTTTTCTTTTCTTTTCTTTCTTTCTTTCTTTCTTTCTTTCTTTCTTTCTTTCTTTCTTTCTCTCTCTCTTTCTTTCTTGGGGGGGGGGGGGTGTTGAGACAGGGTTTCTCTGTGTAACCCTGGCTGTCCTGGAACTCACTTTGTAGACCAGGCTGGCCTCGAACTCAGAAACCCACCACCTGCCTCTGCCTCCCAAGTGCTGGAATTAAAGGCGTGCGTCGCCACTGCCCGGCAAACTTTATTTTTCATTGTGGTAAAATAGACGTAGTTGATGCATTAGTTGAAATTATTGAGTACTCTAGAAACCTTTTTTATGCGAACAGTTGAAATCATCTCATGTTCTCCCTGCCTGGTGTCTGCAGAGCAGGGGTCCCAGCTGGGCAACAATTGCTGCTCCTCTGTGGTCTCAGAGCTGAAGGAAGTGATGCTTTTAAGCGGTGTTCAAGGGTTAACCTAGCATGAGCAGACAGCTCAGAAAGGACGGGTACTTGGCTAAGGAGGGCTTGCCACTGGCGAGGAGTGATTTCCACCTCTGTGGCGCAGGTTCCTTCCTGCAAGTGATTAACAGCGCTCTAATGGCCTTGGGCTCACCGCTTTGTTTTCTCCCCCCAGGAACAGTGTTGCTAGGACAGCACTTTGAACTGTCTTCCCAGGAGAACTGTGGTGCCCACGTGGGTTTTGTTCCTAACGAACTTGTTGGCTGCTGAGGCACAGTCTTAGTAGTGTCTGATTTGAATACAGAAAGTGAATGTGGTTTTTAATCTTAATAGCATGTCTTTTCAGTAAGAAATCATTCTGTATATTTTAAACAAGGCCATTGTGGGCTAGAGAGATGGCTCAGCAGTTAAGAGCACTGAAGTACTCTTCCAGGGGTCCTGAGTTCAAATCCCAGCAACCCCATGGTGGCTCACAACCATCTCTAATGAGATCTGATGCCCTCTTCTAGTGCATCTGAAGACAGCTACAGTGTACTCACATATAATAAATAAATAAATCTTTAAATAAGGCCATTGTTGGGCTTGGTTGCCTTTTGCTTTTTTTTTAAGCTTTGAGGTTTAATGTGCTCATAGACTGCCTATGAAAATATAAAGATATGAGACTGTAGCTCAGGTCTCTGTGGTCTAGGCTCATGGGTCTCGGCTACTGTGTTTAAGACCTTGCTGTACCCTGTAGAGAGTGTGTCAGTGAGTAGCGGCTGAAGCTTTATTGTGTAGGCATCCTGGTTCTGTCCCTTCTAAGGGACTGTAACAGAAAGTCAGAGCCTCTGAACCTCACGCCTGCCTTTTCTGTTCTGTTTCAGGTGTGGTAGTGTCAAGGACAGCTCATTGGTGGCCTGTGCCTTTTCTCCTGATGGAGGCCTCTTTGTCACTGGCTCCTCGGGCGGGGACTTGACAGTGTGGGATGACAGAATGAGGTGTCTGCACAGCGAGAAAGCACACGATCTCGGCATCACCTGCTGCAGCTTTTCCTCACAGCCTCTCTCTGGTTGGTTGGCTCGCTCTTTTAAGCATGGGATCCCTGTCTGCAATTCCTATGACTTGGTCCTTTGAGTTTCCATGTCATCGTTAGTACTGAGGGCCTCTCCATTCTATTTCGGAATCATCCTTGTGCCTCTTATCTTTGTAGATCAAAATGAATCGGGAAGAACTCTAACATGAAAAGTCTGTCTCTTTTAAAGTCTGTACAGGACAGTTCAGCTCCTCACAATAGGTTCAGTTGCCTAGTCTTCACAGTTGATTTTACTGTCTTTTTTTAAAAATTAAAATTGAGGTAGAAACAGAACATTTATAAATTCAGGAAGGGATGGGGCTCTAAAGTTGCTAAGCAACTTGCTGTGCAAGCCAGGAGGCATACGTTTGGGTCTCCAGCACCACCAAGCAATCCAGTAGTGGCGTGTGCGCCCCTGTAATCCTGTAATCCCAGCACTGGTGAAGCAGAGTCAGGGGGACTCTGGGGCCTGCACAGGAGCCTAGCCAGATGAGCAGGGTTCAGATTGGGGCTGATAGAGTGTTTCTCACCGTCTGTGGGAAGCCACCTAATACTGACCTCTGGCTCCTGTGTGCATGTGCACACATGAACATATACACCCAACACATTGGAAATAGAAGTAACATTTCGCCTTTACTAATTTAATCTTCTAAAGACTAATATGTTTGACAGCATAACTCATTCTTTTTTTAAAGATGAGACAAGAATTCCCGATTAAACTAAACTCTTGGTTTCCAGTAGAGACATTGGATAAGGCCGTTAGCCTTGTTCATTTTCATTGCCTGTGTTAGAGGAGAGATTCTGCCTCTGCCCCCTCTAGTCTTGTCATCAGATCAGAGGTACCTGTAGCAACAGAGGAGCCACAAGAGTAAATTATGTAATCCTGGTGGATAGCAGTTGAATGATAATAGATACAAATTAACTAAACTCCCCCCCCCCACCACCATAGGAAGCCTTTTAAATCTGGTCTGTGTATCATAGGGTTCAGTACCCACCTGCTGCTAGCTAGCTATGATGCCAGAGGCAGCCCTGGCACAGCAAGAAGACAGAGTGGTTTCCACATCCCCCTTATTCCAGAGCCCTCAGTGATTCAAGTAGAATGAAGGGCAAATTTCAAATCCCAAAGCACAATGCATCAGTCTCCGTCGAGCATGTGGAACCTAACCCTGACTGAAGTGTAGAAACCCAGTCCCGGCTTTACACTGTCTTGCCATGCAGCTTCTTCTGTTGCTTGTACTGAATTTGTTTTTCAAGCAATCTCCCTCTGAGCCCTTTACCTAGTGGACACTAGAGCTTGCCTGTCAAGATTGCTTGATTAGATGAAATCTTTTCGCTTTTAACCTTTTATATATGTTTAATAGGTTTTATTTTAATGAACCCATTCTTCCGTCAAACGCCTCTGCCCAATTCAGCTAAATGTTTTTGATGATTGTTTTGTGCTATTTATTCCCAGGACTTATAAGAGACAGGAACCATTTCGCCCATTTTTGTGGTACCTTCTCCACATCTTTAAGCCATGCACTTGTTGAAAAAGAACATTGCAAAGAGACACATTCACTAGGCAAGGAAGTTTTCACTTTTCCAAAGGGTCTGCAGTGACATAAGCCGGGAGAGCAAGCACCCCCCCCCCCCGGGTGGGACGATCCTTTACCTCCAGGAGGGTGTGTGTGCATGTGAAGCCACCGTGTAAAATGGCGACTGTGCAGTTAGGCAGCAGCTGTGGAAGAGCTTCGACCGACTTCTGAGATGCCAACTTGATTTGGTTAATTCTGCTAAACTGTGTCATATTTTCCAGCAGATCAGCTGGATTGATATGATTTTACATTTATGTAATTCAAGTTTTCCTCTTGGTCAAATCAAATGGAAAATCAATTATTATTATTCTGTGTGCATTACAGAAGGCTTTTAAGAATTGGTACTTCAAAGGGCAATTACGTTGGGTGTGATTAACCATTTACCATTCTTAAAATAGCTGAATTTTCTAATTTCTTTTTTGCATTAATGACAGCCTTGTAACTTCTAAAATTCAGTTGGAAGATATTCTGCTTTCATGGCTAAATACTGGCTTATTTGATAATATTATATATAATAAATATTGTAATATATAATAATAATATGTTAACAGAACTTTGAGCCTAAAAGGACTTTTTTAAGACATCAATTTTAGACTAAGGTTATAATACTATGCAATACATAAGAAATTCTGTAATCATTTGATTAGTGTTAGCTCACAAACATCCCTGGTTTACATGCCATAAATGAGTCACATTAACAGACCGCAATCTGATCAGAGCCTCTTGATTTAAATGTTTTATCAATTCTTGGTATTTCTTTGTGTTTTTCTGCTTTGCTGTTTTTAGGCGGAGAAGGCCTCCAGTCTTTCCAGTTGGCGTCCTGTGGTCAAGACTGCGAAGTCAAACTCTGGGTTGTTACTGTTACCCGTGTCTTAGGTATGTTCTAGCCGTCTGAAATTACTTGTCACCAACGTAAGATTCTTACCTTTTTTAAAAATTCTTTTTTAACTTAAGATTCTCTGGATACTTTAAATGATAGTAAAAACCTGTTTTAAGAATGTTTTATTTAGTTGGATGTTGTGGCACACACTTAAAATCTGAATATTTGGGAGGAGAAAGCAGGAAGAGAAGCAGTTCAGTTCCAGCTTCAGCCTGATTTTTACGTGTGCAGAGAAAGCCTCCTTAGCATGTCTCTGCACCTTACTCTGCTCGATGGTATCATAGGGCACAGATAAGCCTGGGTCCTGGACCCACATATAAATCCTTCTATGTACGAGTTCCACAGTCAGCAGTGACGCACAGCTGACTTCTGTTTGACTGTTGAGGTGAGCACTTGAAAGCTCACCTTGTGTGCTGCAGTTTTTCACTGTCTTAAGGTTCTTATTGCTCTCCCAGGTTAAAACCCGTTTGTCCCGCTTTGAGCTTGAAACCTTTGCTGCTCTTACAACATTCCTGTCTGGGTAAATGTTGGATGTCTTTGGCCACAACTGGCCCTTCAGCACAGATGTCACCCATACCCCATAGCCTCTTACAGCTATTCCTATATGTTGGCATCAGTACACACTGAGTTCTGTGTGTTTACTTTAAAGAGAGTTGTGTTTATTTTTTAGTAATTGTAAAAACCATAAAAAGGATTTTATGTTTGTACTTTCTTTTGTTTGTTTGTTTTGAGACAGGTTTCTCAGTGGGGAAGGCTGGCCTCAAAGTCACAGAGATCTGCCTGCCTCTGCTCTGGGGGCTGGGACTAAGGGTGTGTGCCACCACTGTCCAGCTATAGTTGCTTTCTAAGAGTTCTATAGATATTGTGGATTTGTAGAATGTGTAAATTACAAGTGACATATGTACCGAAGACAAAATGCTTGGTAGTGTCAGGTTTTACAAAATATAAGCATGTGGTATTTTTAAGGCTTTTAGGCAGTTGGCCAGCCTATCTTTAACTTATCTGGCAGATAAATTGCACACACTTCACATGTTTAAAAATCTTGGTTATTATAAAATTGTTTCAGCCTAGTTTTTGCAGAGTATATCATTTAAATTAAGCTGTCATTGGCAGCACTGATCGGATTTAATGGGTTATAAAAAATTATTGTTGGAGCGTGTGTGTGTTGGACATAGGGCTACATACCCAGTTTTCATTGAATTTTAAAAAAATTTCTCATAAAACTATATTATATTATCTGCTTATCTGAATGGATACCAAAGCTGCATGAAGAGTTTTATGCTTTTTTTTTGTTACTCACGTTATTAAGTGTATTAATGAAATAGTATTGACTTAAACTATAGGCATAATCAGCTTACTAATTTCTCTCACCTTGTTAATTACAGGCTTTGAATTAAAATATAAAAGCACACTAAGTGGGCATTGCGCCCCTGTTCTGGCTTGTGCTTTTTCCCATGATGGAAAGATGCTTGCATCAGGGTAAGCTATCTATAATTAACCCCTTAATACTCCTAGAGACCTTCTCTGTTGTTGGTGCCATAGTATGTGTGCGGAGGTCAGAGCACAAATTGTAGGGATCTTTTCTCCCCTTCCACTCTGAGTTCTGGGCCGGGGCTTGAACTCAGGTCATCAAGCTTGGTGGCAATCACCTTTACCTGCTGAGCCATCCCACCAGCCCACTGTTTTTTATCCTTTCCTATACTTCATATTTGGGTCTTCTAAATTCTATCCATTGAGTGGTATAGTGCTACTTCAGCATGGTTAGTTTGTATTCTCCCCCTCCCCAAACAATAATGGTAGAAATTCATTTTGATTTTTTTTTTTAACATGGTTTTTCAAGATAGGGTTTCTCTGTGTAGCCTTGGCTGACCTGGAACTCATTCTGTAGACCAGGCTGGCCTTGAACTCAGAGATCCACCTGCCTCTGCCTCGTGAATGCTGGGATCAAAGGTGTGCACCACCACCTGGCTTCTTGTGATGTATCTCAGCAACACATTTTCTCCCTGTGCTTCTTCTAAGATGACCACAGGTAAATCACACCTATTTTCCAAGGTAAACCAAACTTGCTTGCAGCAGACAGGCTTGGGCATATTTAAATGGTCTGTTGCTGTAGAGAAAGTTACCTTTCGATCTCATTGCTTGGCATGTGATTCATATTTTCCTTTCTAGATGGTCCTAAAACTTTTAGTATGTGATGTTCCCTACACTCACTTTAGCATATCTACATGCGGGCTTAGTTTTACCTCGCTAGGAGTTTTTGTTTAGATCAATGAGCAGGGCAGCGGGGCAGCGGGGCAGCGGGGCAATGGGGCAGCAGGGCAGCATGCTCTCCGGGTGAAAGAACATCTGGAAGAGTGGCTTTTCTCCTTTTTCCTCATGGGTACCAGGGATTGACCTCAAGTCCTTGAGTGTGGCCACAGGCACCTTTACCCACTGAGCCATCTGGCCAGACCAGAATGCACTGGTTGGGTGGAACTTGCCATGCAGACCAGGTTGGACCTAAACTCTTGGTGATCGCTTATCTGCACCTCCTGAATGCGGAGATTGCATGGCGTGGACCACAGTGACCAGCAATGCTAGGAATCCTTTTCCTAAATCTGTGGAATAATGTTCCATCAGCTTTTAGAAACTCCTCTGCTGTTGCCTTTGTCGCGTCCTCCCTCTCTCTAAGGTGCCAGTTAAGTGCAAACTGTAGACTTTTTTATATTTTTGTTTTTATCTTTTTTTTTTTTTTAATGAGTGTTTAGTCTGTGTAATACATGTGTGCCTGATGCCCATGGAAGCCAGAAGAGGGTGTCAGATCCCCTGGGACTGGACTTACAAATGGTTGCAAGTCACCCTGTGGGTGCTGGGAATCAAACCAGGCCCTTTGCTAGCTTAGCCAATGCCCTTAACCACTGAGCCATCTCTCTGGCCCATTTCTATCTTTTTATATTTCATTCTTGATTTCTCCCTTACTAATGCTTTCTTCAACTACTGTGTTACATACAAATTTTTAATTAATTAGTTAGTTAATTTTATGTATACAAATGTTTTGCCTGCATGTATGTGTCCCAAGTGCATATGTCAAATGCCCTAGAGTTGGAGTTATGAGTAGCTGTGGGTGCTAAGACTAGAACTCAAGTCCTGAGGAAGAGCAGCCAGTGCTATTAGCCAGAGCCATCTCCCCAGCCCCTCCTGTACTACATTCAGCAGTCTCCCAACTTACAATTTTGCTTAAACTTCAGTTCTGAAGTTTCTGGTCAGCTTTTTGTTTAAAGGCTCTTTTGACAAGTTTTATGATTTCCTATTCTCAGTTGGAACATTGCTTTCAAACCTTATGTTATGCAGCGTCATTTGAACACACATGATTGGTTCAGTTACTTTATAATCTTTTTTTTCTTCATAAAATTTTTATTAGAGTTTGACAACCTAGCCTGTTTTCAGGTGAAAACAAAAGATATGATCCCTTTGTAGTTTAGATTTAAAAAAGAAATTCTTAGACATTTCCATAAGACAGGCTCCATCCTCCTTTGACGTTAACTTTTAAGGTTTATTTTATCGTGTATACTTTTGGGTATGAGTGTGTGACCATATTAGGGTGTGTGCATGCGAATGCAGGTACCAAGGAGGGCAGCAGTGGTAGAAAACCTGGTACTGGTGAGGGCTCTGGGTGTTGAACTCAGGTCCCCTGCACCAGCACTGTGCCATTTCTCTGCCCCCCCCCCCTGACATCGCCTCTGTCATCTTTTGGCAATGCTGCGAATCAGACTCAGCACCTTGCCCATGCCAGGCATCGCTCTACTGCCTAGCTAACCCTGTGATTGACTCATTGGAGAGTGGGAGGAGCCTTGCTTCACTGCCTAAACATTCTTGAAATTTAGTATCTACTATGGCCAGAAAAGCCTTCCAAGAAAATCCATCCATTTGCCTCTGTTTGTAATACTTACTGTTTTGAAATGAAATGGCATGTGATTCTCTATATTCTAGACTTACTATTGCCAGCTCTATAATTTTACAGATTCTGTAACAGCAAAATTGGATTACTGTATTTGTCTCCTTTCTTTCCTGTCCCAAAGGCGTGTGGCCAAATTCAAATATTTGGGTGCACACGTGTGGTGCATACACACAGACACAGACATGTACACATAATAAGCACAAAGTAAATAAGTAAATAGTAAATCTGTGTCTTTAAATAAGAACAAACAGATCAGCAGGAAGAAGGGAACAGCAGAGCAGAGCCTCAGGAGGGTCGTCAGCCACGCCCCTGGGTTCTCAGAGGCAGCCCCCCAAGTGCTCTGGCCTAATGGAGGGATACATGAATTTCCTGTGACAAGACTTCTGGGAGGCAGTGAGAGGAACAGGGAGCCTGAGTTAAACCACAGGGGGCCAGTTTCCGGGGGGGGGGGGTCATGCCTTGCATGAGTCATACTACTCCGTGTCACTGGGATAACATATTGGATAGTCTGCATATTAGATACATCACAGTTCATACCAGCAGCAAAATTACAGCTATGAAGAAGCAACAAAAGTAATTGTATGGTTGTGGGTCACCACAACATGAGGGTCTCAGCCACGCAGGATGGAACTCATAAAACGATACAGTATTTCTGGCTTATGAGCTTATGAACTAAAAAATATAATAGCTGGCCAGGCAATGGTGGTGTACGCCTTTAATCCCAGCACTTGGGAGACAGAGGCAGGCAGATTTCTGAGTTCGAGGCCAGCCTGGTCTACAAAGTGAGTTCCAGGACAGCCAGAGCTGCACAGAGAAACCTTGCCTCAAAAAAATTAAAAAAAAAAAAAAATTGAAAAAAAAAAGCTGAAAGAATTCAACAATAAAAATACCCTTTTGAAAATATAGTACAAACGTAATTCTGAATAAGTAACAATGTTTACTTGTGTTGTAAGCAACACAAATGTACAGTTTGACATATATACAGTGTATCAGATAAACATCTATTCTAGTAGAATGGAAACAGTGCCATATGTTATACAAATAGATTCTACACATAATGATTTTGTGGGTAAAAGTCCTTTGTAAGGTTTTTAATAGAAAACAAAGTTCTTACTTTAGTTCGCTTTTGTCACTATAACCAAATAGTTTCCTTTTAAATTATATATAATTTTACTATATGTATTCTATGTGTGTGTGTAAGCACACGTCGCCGCTGGGTTTTCTTTAGGTGATGCTGGACCTGAACTTAGGGCTCACGCACATTAAGCCCATTCACTACCACTGAGCTCTCTATGTTCCTAGCTCTGCCTCTAGATCTTCTACAATCTCGCTAAAGCTGTGGCACTCTAACGCACACTCAAGACTTAGAGTAACTCAGACTAAAACCAAGATGGATAAGCCTAGTTGTGCTTAAAACACCTGGCCTACACTGTTGAATCGTTTCCCCGGGTCTTCCCGTTCTTGCCACACAATCAACCAAATAATCATATTTGCCACTATTTTAGATGGGGTCTTGTTCATATCAAAAGATGAATATATATATATATATATATATATATATATATATATAATATATATAGATATAGAGATAGATAGATAGATAGATAGATAGATAGCTGGGGCCATGGACACTGTGATTGTAATTTCATTACCGAGGAAGCTGCAACAGGAGGATTCTGATTTTAAAGCCTAGGGTTACAGAGTGAGCCTTGCTCAAAAGACAGAAACAGCAAATTCTTTGTTGACCCAGGACTTAGAAAGGAGAGCTCAGAGTTGAGTTTCTTCTCCTGTCTGAGGAACAGGCTAATGGGCAGAACAATTATGTGAGGTCAAACATGTGTGTGGCAGTCTCATGCGCAAGGAACATGCTCTGCAGGACATGGAGACCTGTGAGTCCTAGCCCTCACAGTTGATGTCCATGATTACTCTGGGGCCTGGTAGCTCCCTTCCTTCCACACCACAGGAGAAGCACTGCCCTGGCTGTGTCCTGTTTCCACTTCTTCTCAGAGCTCTGTGGTTTTCTGTCACCCTTTGTTGAATTGTGTCGCTCTTGTTTTATAACATAAAGTTGCAATTTTGAATGCTTTAGGTGTACGCTCTTGCTCTAGGGCAGTGAGCTTAACCTTCCTGATGCTATGACCCTTAGATACAGTTCCTCATGGTGTGGTAACAAAAAAGTTATTTTTGTTGCTACTTCATAACTGTGTAGCTTTGCTACTGTTATAAATTGTAATATAAATATCTGATATGCGACCCCCTCAAAGGAGTAGAGATATAGGTTGGGAGCCACTGTTCTTGGTCCCATTCAACTGTTTTTCTAGATATTTTTAGTTCATTTGGATATACAAATGAGTGAGTGATTTGAAATAAGCTGGTGAAACACAAGTATTTAAGTTCTTTTTTTTTTGTTTTTGTTTTTGTTTGTTTGTTTGTTTTTCGAGACAGGGTTTCTCTATATAGCCTTGGCAGTCCTGGAACTCACTTTGTAGACCAGGCTGGCCTCGAACTCAGAAATCCGCCTGCCTCTGCCTCCCAAGTGCTGGGATTAAAGGCGTGCACCACCACGCCCGGTCAGTATTTAAGTTCTTAAAGCAGGCTCCTGAGAGAGGCAGGAAGAGATGAGTGGGTAATACGAGAGGAAGTTTTCTGTGTACTCAAGTCATCGGGAGACAGACAGACTGCAGGCCTGAGACAGGGAGACAGTGAAAACCAATGCACAGCAAGGGCAAATGTGTATATTCAGTGGCTCAAAGGCAAATGAAGGAAGGGTGAGATTCTGGGTTGGAAGCTGTAAGCAGAGATGGGGCTAGCACATGAAAAGTGGTAAGATTTAAATGTGCAGGTAGGCGGATATAAAGCTAGAAATGTCTTCTAGATTAAAATGTATCATGTAAGTCCGTTTCACCTCACTACATTATAATACTGAAGACTAGGTATCTTATAAAGAAAAGCAGTTATGGGGCTAGAGAGATGTTTTAGTGGTAAAGAGCTCCTGCTGATCTTCCAGAGGACTTGAGTTCATTCTGCACTGTGTCAGGACGCTCCCTTACACTCCACAGTGACTAGCAGAAGGTGACTTAACAGTACATCCCCTAAAACTCAGCCTCTGTCTTTCCCTTACTCATTACGCTGACACTTGTCCCAATCCAGTGCTCACATAAGTCACAGACAATAGCCCTGCCTCCTAAGTGACATTACGTCTGAAGGCAGTGTCACAAAGTGGCGTTCCCTTTTGTTTTGTTGTTGACCAGACGCCCAAGCAGTGTACACATTGGAGACAGTGTCGTGTGGACCGGGATTGTGTTTGATATAAACTCATGAATGGGCTCTGGTCAGCTGCACATGAGAATGGTGATCATTCCTTTAGAAGCTTAAGCTGATTTGAGTGCCCCCCCCCCCGTGTGTGTGTGCACATGCAAGTGTGCATATATTGGCGCTATGGATTATTTATTTGTCTTTTGTGACATCTTTAACATTTAATGTGGTGCTGAGGGCCAGCCACACTGCTTAGGTGCAGCAGCATACCTGAGTTCCTTAGCCCCATAGTTAGAGGCTGCTGTTGTGCAGCCATTGTTTTCCTCGATGAATGTCCACAGTGATGTTGCTATGAAACTGGGAAGTCCCATCCACTGTGTTACCTTCTCTATTTTTTATTTTGTTTTTTTAATTTTAAATTTCTATTTATTTACTTTTTGGGTTTTTCGAGACAGGGTTTCTCTGTATAGCCTTGGCTGTCCTGGAACTTACTCTGTAGACCAGGCTGGCCTCGAACTCTCAAGAGATCCACCTGCCTCTGCCTTCTGAATGCTGGGATTAAAGGTGTGTGTCAGCCCAACCTGACTTACTAATGTCACCCTTTAGGGTTTATTTAAAAGATGCTAAAAAAAAATGGATATTTCCATAAGAATTTTAGTCTAGAAATGATAACTTGTAATTTACAGAATTCAGGACTAGATGAGAAAGTCTATAAATTTATGTCTGGCATATACAATATTTGATCATTTTCCTACTGTGTTTTGGATTTTTTGTATGCAAAATATATTATATGCTTCCTGTCATAGAGTTGAAGTTTTCAAGTGTAATTCTTATTTTGAATTTATGAAGAAGGTTCTGAGTTCAGTATACCCTGTCAGCGTTCAGTCGCCTACTGAGCAGGGAACGCTAAGGTAACAGTGTGCCGCCTTTACTGTCGCCTAGTTCATTTTCATAATACAGACAGTTACAAAGAGGATGACAGCACTCACCTTGCTGACCTTGCTGGGTGAGGGTGCTGGCAGAAAGACTCTTCTAAGGGGGGAAATAAAAAAAAAATGACCTGTTTTAATCACTCGTGTAAAGCACGTGCACTGGTACAGTGTCTTAGTTTTCTCGTATTATAGTTCTTTTGCCTACAAGAAGAGCCCCTCCCCCACGTGGCCCGTCTATTCCAGATACTCCCCCCTTGTCCAGGAGGCTGCACTTGGTTTTTATAGAACTTTTCACCATTTTTTTTTTTTTTTTAAGGTCAGTGGATAAATCTGTCATCATATATGGTATTGTAAGTACTTCAGATCTTCTGTGTGAACTATATAAATTGTTTATGTGACCACTGTACTTCAGATTTATTTAAAAATATATATTTATTTTTATAGAGATATTTATGGTGCCCAAGAATATCATATGTATTCTCACAATACTGAAATACTAAGATAACTTAGAAAAACCTTAAATATTTCAATAATGTCTTTATGATGGATGGAATTTTAGATCTCACAAGAGGAATCATAGAGTCAGAGAGCACCAGTGTCCAGACATTCATCACAGGTGGCTTCCATACAGCAGGGTTGGCTGAATGTGGCCTACCAACAGTTCTCAGGGTACAGGTGGATCTAGGGGCCAGCCTATGCATGTAAGTTACCAGAGCCTTGGACAAATACAAGTTTGGGGAACATTTATATGAGGAAATGCTGAATCACATGAGTTTAAATAAAAATGGAAGTTTTACATCTCACCAAAAGAGCAGTCGATGAGAATGATCTTTGAGAGAAATTGGTTGCCTAGGACATCATGGACTGGGTTGAGGCATCAGCCAGTTAATGGAGGCATGTCAGCAGAGTGTATATCAACCGAAGATTAGTTACCCACACAGGAGCTATAGTCATATGATGTTCATGCAAAAATTGGGAACAAACACTCAAGGAAACAGAGCTGTGGTATTTCCTACCAGCTTTCTATGAGATAGTTTATATTCACAAATAGTTATAACACTGCTTTTCATCTATAAAACATGTGCTACTCCTCGCTAACTACACTTGTCCTTACTGTTTAGTCTTGGAAGAGCAGCCTTAGTTGAGAAAATGCTTCTATCGTATTGCCTGTAGGCAATTGTCAGACATTTCTCTTAACTATGCCTGTAAGAAGCCACCCACTCTGAGGCCATGGTACTGAAAGAAATCAGGCAGAGCAAGCCACAGAGAGCAAGCGAGTAACGGCAGGCCTCCACGGCCTCTGCGGCCTCAGTTCCTGCTCTGACCTAACTCTGTGCTAGACCGTGCTTTGGAAGTGTAAGCAAAATAAACCCTTCCCTCCCCACGTTGCTTTTAGAAATGGTGCTTTATTTATCACGATAGAACCCCTCACGAGGACAATACCTGTACCTCGATGGCTGCCTAAGTGTCATCGGAGTGTCAGCTACTTTCATTTGCTGGTCCTGCAGTACATACAGGTCAGATACATCAGTAGGAATACTCTGTACTTTGTTTATTATGCAATTGGGTTTCTATGAACAGTCTTGATCAAATTGGCAAATGGCAGGGGTCCCTGTATAGAAGGCTCTAAAGTCTTAGTTAGGGATGTCGGCTCTCCTGTTGTCTCTAAGTTAGTTTTGACAAGTTAGTTGTTAGTAATGTCCTCAGCTTGTAGATCCTGGAAGTGAGGCGCATCCCTCGCCTGTCTCCTGCCCGAGTAACAGTGATTCTGTTCTCTTTCAGGGTCCTCAGAGTGTGCTACACACACTGACTCAGCATACCAGGTCAGACGTGAATCTCACTGTGTTTACTGTGACTAACAAGTTAGCCAGACGCTATGTAACGGCTGCGTCCGTCTATCACCTAGGTATGTTACGACTTGTGCGTTTGCACCCAACACTCTCTTACTTGCTACTGGTTCGATGGACAAGACAGTGAACATTTGGCAGTTTGATCTGGAAGCTTCTTGCCAAGGTCAGTAAGATGACCCCATTCTAGTTCTGTGGTGCTCTCAGACCCAGGGCCTCCATCCTGCTGGGCAAGTGCTTTCTGCAAACTCCAGCCCCAGGCCAAGCAATGAGCATCCTTAACCCAGATCAACACTAATCAGAAATCTGGGGGGTGGGGGGGGTGGAGGGGTGGGGGGGTGTACTTTCTTTTTTGTGGTCCTGGGGATTGAACCTGCATGCTCTACCTCAGAGCTATACTCCCAAGCCTAAACTTTAATAAGTCCTTTGGCATGCTATTCATATTGCCTTTCTCAACACACCATACAGACCCAGTTTCAGTATACCGTAAAACTAATTGTAGAGGGTCCTGTGTTAGACTGGTGTTAAATGCTTGCATGTACATTCACAATGCCCATGGTTTTTACATTGTTTGTGTTTGGAGCTAGGTTTTTCTAGTAAACGTAGCCTGAGGACAGAATAGGAATCGCAGATTTACTGTGCTGGCTTTCTTCCCTGGCCTCACTGAGGAATGCAGGCACACAGCTTAGGAGTTTCCCATTGAGCACTGTCAGCAGTGACAACGTGGTACGCTGATAGGCAGGTGACAGAGCAAGCTGCGTTTCCCTTCACTGATGTAGAGTGAAGAAAAATTGGACTAGAGGCGAAGGTCAGTGTGGCTGGCATGCACGAGGCACGAGATTTGTTCCCCGGCACCACAAAAACAAAAATTGTCTTTCTGCAGTGAAGAAGTTCCTAAACAATAGCATTTCCTATAGCATTTGCTCACTACTGTAAGAGCTACTACACTTCTTAAAAGGAAGTTAACAGTCCAGTGTGTCCAAAGTAGGAATGTCTAGAGAAGAAACATGTGGTTTGCCATTCACTCGGCCTGTGTGTTTTAAAGCAGGAAGCGTGAACGCCCCGCTGAGGCATTTCACCGAAGACTGGTCAGAGGAGGATGTCTCCGGATGGCTTCGTGCTCAAGGTTTGGAGGACCTCGTCGGTATTTTCAGGGCAAACAACATCGATGGGAAAGAACTATTGCATCTCACAAAGGAAAGTCTGGCTGGTGATTTAAAAATTGGTAAGGATGGTGGAGCCAGGCGGTCTTCAGAGTCTTAGGGAGGTCCCCTGCGGATGGGTTTAGCTGCTCACAGTCCCCTTTCCCTCTTCAAATCCCGGTTAGTCCCTCCTAGGAGAGTACACTTGCCTACTTAGGCAGAAGAAAGCATCCCTTCATGTAACCAAACCTAGCTCGGAATTACAATTTTAGAAAGTTACACATTTTAAAACTTGATTATAGTTCAGATCCTTAAAATTTTCTTTGCAAAAAAAAAAAAAAACCTTTGTGTTTGTGTGTCTAAGTCCATGTATACAGGTGTGTCTGCATGTGGGGGTGGGGCACAGGGCACCCTCTGCTGTTGCTCAGGAGCCAGCCACACTGCTTTTTTGACAGGCTGTGTATCCTCAGGACTAAGATTTAAACATGGGCCACCATGCCTGACTTGTCACATGGGTTCTGGCTGTTGACCTCAGATCCTCATGCTGTGTGACAGCTGACTGACTGAAATACCTCACCAGTCAAAATGACTCTCTGAAGTGAGGTGTACACTTGGCAGTGGTGTGTGTGTGCGTGCGCACAGGGTAGTACAGCCATTACCACTATTTAATTTTGGAACACTTATCAATGGTAAAAGGAATCCCATCCCTTATTTCTTTGCCTTTCTAGCTTTTGGAACCAGTATTTTGTGTGCAAACCCACCTGTTAATGACATTTTATATTAGTACTTGTTACAGGTGACCTTTTCTGTTCATCCTTTCTCCTTTTGCTTGTCACCAGCTGATAGAATTTGGGACAGTGCCGAGTGTTTAGATGTAATGAATAATACTTCTATGAACATGAAGTTTTTGTATGAATGTCTTTTTTCAGGTTTCTTGTGCATCTGTTCAGAGTAGAATTGGTGAATCATAGATGACTATGTGTGACACTGGAGGCGTTGTCAGGCTGTTTATTATACAGTCCCACCAACACTGGGTGTGGTCCTGGTTTCTCCCCAGTGCCCGCCTCCTCTTGTTATTAGCATCGTCCAGCAGTCATGGTTTCTCCTTTAGGTTTTGGTCTGCATTTCCTTGTTGACTTATTAGGTTGTTGCCTTATTGCATCTGGGTTGCTATGGCAAAAATCCTATAAACTAGGTACTACCAGAAATTGATTTCTTCATTCTGCCAAGTCCAAGCTGAAGGGACTGGCAGGTTCGGTGTCTAGTCAGGAGTAATTTCTGGTTTCTGGAGAGTGCTTCTCCCACTGTGCCGCCTTCACCCGGTGGGATGGATGAGCGCACTTTCTGGGGTCTCTGTTATAAGGGTTCTGATCCTGTTTGTCCCCAAAGCCTCACCCTTTAACACCACTGTGTGATTTGCTTGTTTTCATACTTGTTCCTGGCCTAAGGCAACGGTGACAGATTTCAACATGTGAATATTCTGCTTTACGGTTTGGAAAACTGGCAATTTCAATAATTTAGAAGCAGAACTAGAAAATATGTTCACTGGAACATCTGGTCCTTCATATCACTCTGAAATATCTGATATCTTAGTATTATCGATCAAGATGTATGTGGCTAAGATGCTGTGATCTTCCGGCCTCAGCCACTCGCAGGCATAAGATTACAGGCATGCACGCCACATACCCAACCATTCTGAAAGGTGTTGAAATGTTCTGTTTTATTTCTCTTCAGGATAGAAGTTAACTCTTAATCTTCAAATCCTGTTTTAAACTACAAAGAATTTTCTTTAGTCTTGAGATTTAGGAAAAGCATACTTTTCCTTAAGACAGTAAATTGGACTGAGACAGATATAAAGTTGGAATTGAAAATAAGTAGAAGCGGTGAACTGGTGGCATACATGCTGATGCTTGCATTTTACATGCAGAAATGTTTGCCTGCATTTGTCATTGTAACTTGATCTCTCAGTTCCTAATACCAGTTAAAATCCAGATCTGCGGACCGTTCAAGGTGTGGGCATATCCATGCGCTCTAAAGCATGGTGGAGTGTAGCGTATCCATCATGGTGGACACAGGAACTGTTGCTAAGAGACTGAGCACTGTCACACCCCTTGTCAAGAGGCCTTTTGTAAATGTAGGAAAGGGGGCTTTTAACACACTTGAGTTTCTCAATAGAGTGTTTTAACCAAAGGTAAGCCAATTTCTGCGTTGCCAATGAAACCCTCATAGTAAGGTCTTGTCTCAACAGAACCGGGTTCTCAAGAAGGGTGAATAAGGCGCGCCACCGTGGATGTGTTCTCCACTCATCTCCTGCCTTCCGACGCTTCCCATTCCGAGTCCTTGTTCCCCTAAGGGCTAACTCCTTATGTCATACATACATTTGTACAAGGAGCATCCGTCCACAATGCTGTGACATTTTAAGGCATTTGTGAGCCTGTGCATTTGTGAATGCTATTGTCATACTGTTAAGGCTGAAGGGCAAGAAAATCAATTCTGGACAGGATTAGTGAAGTCCTCAGTCCAGTCAGTAGACCTGTGTGTGCACACTGGCCTGGGTTCACAGCCAGGCCCTGGAATACTGTGAGGTGCCGTGGAGCTTGGAACTTGCAGTCGATAAGCTGGGAGAAAATTCTAATGGCAGGTGCAAATTAACTGGGTCAGAGTTCCTATACCGACATGAGTAATCATACATTTATAAGTAGGAAGGACAGGGATTTCTGTTGTTTTTTGGTTTTTTAACTAGAGGCTTCACTTTTTGATCTTTCCTTTCTAAGAACTCATAAAAGCTCACGAGACTTTTTTTTTGTCATTTTTCTGGGTTGCTAGGGTACGGATGTGTATGCCTCAGCATTCATGTGCTAAGCTCATGTGCCAGTCTGTGATGCTGCAGGGGCATGGCAGAGCTTTAAGAACTGACTTCAGTGGGACCCAGTTAGTTCATGGTGGTGTCGCCCCTCAGAGGATCCTGGGACTCGCTCACTTTCCCTCTTGCTTCCTGGACATCAGCAGGTGTCCAGCTTCATTACTGAGTGTTCCCACTGCAGTCCTCTGCCCCGAGACAGGCCAGCTCTCCTTCCACCTTTTGCTGGTCTGAGTGTTGTGCCACGAAGAGAAAGCAAATCACTAACTGCATCCATGTAATAATGCTGATGGCTCCATGCCTTACCGGTCTTCACAGCCTCAAGTTTCGAAAGTTCATTTCCCTTCCCAGGGACATTTCACTTCCCAGACCTTCCCTTGCTGCCTAATGTAATGGATATTCTTTTAGAATCTCTAGGGCTGCGCAGCAAAGTCCTGAGGAGTATTGAAGAGCTCAGGGCCAAGATGGATTCCCTCTCTTCCGGAATCCCTGACGAGTTCATCTGCCCAATAACCAGAGAACTCATGAAGGACCCCGTCATCGCATCAGGTATGTGTGGGCGCTGCGGGGCTCAGCGTGTGATGCACTCCCTAGAGGGCAGGGGAACACTTCTCACAAGCTTGTTGTGACTGGGCCATGATCAGAACTCCCATTTTGTTTCTATTAAGTGGATTCCTTTTTTCCTTTTTAAAAGAAGAATCATTAAATCCAAAAAAATAGCACACTGTATATTTCGTAGTAAATAAACTGGGCATAGTAAGTTTGGAATCGAGACAGAGTGATTAAGTTTCAATATTTCACATAAGTTCATGTGGCTATCAGCCGTAAAGACTGCATGGGTTGTGTGTTTGTGTGCATGTGCACATACAGAAGGACACTGGGTACCTTTCTCTCTCATATCTGCCTTACTCCCATAATTCCCTCAGTAGAAACCTGAAACTTGCAGATGCTTCTATTTTTTTTTTTTTTTTTTGAGACAGGGTTTCTCTGTGTAGCCCTGGCTGGAATTCACTCTGTAGACCAGGCTGGCCTCAAACTCAGAAATCCGCCTGCCTCTGCCTTCCAAGTGCTGGGATTAAAGGTGTGCGCCACCACCGCCTGGCACAGATGCTTCTAATTGATGTATCTTGTTTTACATCAGTAAATCTTGTTTTACTATCTTGCTGAGTAGTGTTCCATTGCACTAGGTACACTCTCTCCACTAGCTGGCAATGGACTGTCATGTCTGAACCTGCCGTGACATTCATTCACAGATCCCTTTGTCTGGACAGGACTCAATTTTCTCACATTAAAATACTTTGCTGTGGGGTTTGTAGGTTGTTTACTAAGTGCATGTTAAAACTGCCCAAATGTTTTTCTCCAGGGGGATCCACCATTTTAAGTCCATAATGGAGAATTCCAGTTTCTGCCATATTTGCACGGTGTTGTTGGTTATTCTAATCCTGAATCACATGGTATTGCTAGACCTCTCCCTGCAATGAAGCATCTTTTCCTATGCCTCCTATTATATCTTTCATAGTATTCCCTCTAGCCCTTTTTTCATTCTGTGTTATCAGTTTGATATTCTAAGTGTGTCTTTTGTAAGGCTATGCATTGCCTGTATTTTCTTTGTGGCATCTTTGAGAAAAACAATGTTTGACTTCGATGGAGTTCACTGCACTATTTTTCACGTTGACTGATCTTTTTTTTTGGTTTTTTGAGACAGGGTTTCTCTGTATAGCCCTGGCTGTCCTGGAACTCACTTTGTAGACCAGGCCGGCCTCGAACTCAGAAATCCGCCTGCCTCTGCCTCCCAAGTGCTGGGATTAGAGGTGTGCGCCACCATGCCCGGCCTGACTGATCATTTTTTAATCCTTAGGATCTACCATCCCAGGTCTGACTGCTTGGCTTGTGGTCTGAAGGCCTGACACTGGGGAGTCAGACTCCCTGAATGAATTGCCGTGTGTCGCTTTAAGGCATTGATATGGCATTGGTATAGCATTGATGGCATGTATTTGTTCTCTTGTTCAGGGCACACTCTCTTCCTGACTGGCATTTCTGTAGGAAAATGTCAGCTATACTATTCTTTTCCACCTTTCCTCTTGAACCTTTCTAGACAACCTTCGCAGCCTTGTCGGCTAACGCGCTACCTTCTCACTGAGACTGTGCTCACAGCTTGAGTTGTTGAGTCATTTCTGGACTTTGCTCTTAGCACGCAGAATATCACTGCATGCTCTGGCTGCCTGGTTTTACATCTCAGTTCTGTTATCTATACCTGTGTGACCTCTGAAAGTCTTCTCGGTTGAAATCAAGATAAGCTTGTGATAGAGGTTGAATATAAGTCGTAGTTCCTTTATAATGAAGAAGTATTAACTGTATACTGAGTAGAAAACACTTATGGTACCTCATGGACTCAGCATTTAGAAAGATGTTTGGAGGTTGAAATCTGTAACTTCTCAGTGTTAACCCTGCAGGGTGGCTATCCATCTTAAAGATATCCTCATTCAGTGCATAATGGAGCAAGACAGTTTTGTATACTTAATCTGCTTTCTCTCTGGGAATTAAAGTCTAGAAATGGGAAGGTATGAACTAGCACATTGGGACTAGGGCTGGCCAAGCCTAGTGACCTCTGTTTTACCTC
Organism: Mus pahari; assembly: GCF_900095145.1. Classification (NCBI taxonomy): domain Eukaryota; kingdom Metazoa; phylum Chordata; class Mammalia; order Rodentia; family Muridae; genus Mus; species Mus pahari. The sequence continues at coordinate 46,349,908 of NC_034592.1, read as the reverse complement.
TAGAGCGTGTGCACTGAAAACACAAGGTCACTCCTACAAGTTGTCCTCTGACCACCACACGTACTCTACTCCCATACAAACTAAATACAATAGAAGCTAGAAGGGACTCGGCTCATTGCAAACTCCAGGAGCCGCTGTCAGTGAGTGTGGTTGTCCATGAACTCCCATCAAAGGTCAGAGGACAGCTCTGGTTTTGGTCCTCACCTTTCACCTTGCTTGAGACAGGGCCTTTGTTCCTCAGCTCTGTGGAGGATGACCAGGCTTCTGTGGATCCTCCTGCCTCCGCCTGTCTCACTGTAGGAGAACAGCCCTGCCTGACCACCTGGCTCTCTTTACATGAGTTCTTGGGACCCAAACTCAGGGCTTCATGCTTGCACATCACGTACTTTACCCACTGGGCCATCTTCCCAGGATCTCTCCAGGCACTTTTTATTTTAGAACTTTTCTTCATTCTGTGTAAAGTCTGGAGTCCTTAGGTCTGGGCTGGGCATGTATCTCAGTGGTAGGGTACTTGGTAGTTTGTATCAGGCCTGCTGGGTAAGACCCTCAAACCCATGTACACATGAACCGTAAAGCTCTAACATAAAGTGAAAACAAGCAAACGAGAAAAAAATCGTTCTTCCTGGTGACCTGTTTGAGCTCAGTTAGCTAACTGTCGTTGAATTTTACTTATGCAAATCTGAATGAAAAGTCAGCAACCATACCTGTTCTCAGTTGTCTGTCTTCAGGGATTGGAGATGTTCTGAGGCCGTGTAGACTGTTTGAGAGCTCTGGTGGTCCTCTGAACCTGGGAGTTCTGTTTTGGGAGGAACTTTGGTAGGAGAGCTTGAACCGCCTGGTATGAGGATGTGTGTATGCATGTTGGCATTTGTGAATGCATGTGTGCATGTGCGTGAGACTAGAAGATGATGTTTCCCTCATAAACAGAAGCAGGGTCTTCCACTGGAGTAGAGGATATGAGAAGCTTACTGAGCTGGGCGTGGTGGCGCACGCCTTTAATCCCAGCACTCGGGAAGCGGAGGCAGGCGGATTTCTGAGTTTGAGGCCAGCCTGGTCTACAAAGTGAGTTCCAGGACAGCCAGGGCAATACAGAGAAACCCTGTCTCGAAGAAAAAAAAAAAAAAGAAGAAAAGAAAAGCTTACTGATTAAGAAAAAAATATGTAATAAGTATGTGGTATAGGAGAAAGAAGACCTATTACCTAGGTTATGATTTATTTATATTATAAATAGTTCCAAATGGAGCACTATCTTATAATGCCCTTATTTTTATTTTAAATAGGGCAACTAGCAGGTTAAAAGAAACTCCTAGAAACAAGTTTCATAATGAAAAAATGTGTGATCCACAGAAATAAGAAAGAAAAAAAAACAAAAAAACCTCACAGCATAGTCCACCTGCAGTCTGAAACAGGGCAGCTGCAGCTAAAACGGGGGTCACATAACCCAGGTCCCAGGAAGACAAGAATACGGCCAAGTGCACTGGAGAGATGGCTCGGCCATTAAAGAGTACCGACTGCTCTTTCAGAGGACTGGGGTTCAGATCCCAGCGCCTGCATGCAGCTCACAATTGTCTGTAACTCCAAGATCTGACACCTTCACCTAGACACGTGTGCAGGCAAAACACCAGAGCACATAAAATGAAAATAAATTATTTTTTTTAAGAAAGAGAATACTGTTGATTACCACAGACCTTGCCTCTCTGTGAACGTGGTCATCATGGTTGCCAAAGCAGCTTCCATAACGAAGCAGCTCTGTACCCTGGGAAGGGAGGTCACTGTAACAGCCACACCTCTGACTAAAACTGTAGCAGGCAGAGGACACAAGGAATAGAGCAAACAGGACATTAAAGTTTCTGTCTGAATGCAAAGCATCCAAGATATTAATTCTGTGTCGGCACAACCTCAGTGGTTGACAGGAGTTTTTAAAGGTCCTTTACCTCTGCTAAAATACGCTTAACACACTTATCCATCTGGCCTGCCGGCTCTTGGAATTAGCCACCATGGCTCTAACAGCAGGGCTCTGAACTGCACATGCTTTGTCAGTCTTCAGTCTCAGGACAGAGCTCAGCAAATGCAGTTTCAACAATAAAATGGAGGGTTTCTGGCTCAAACTGTTGTTGTAACTCAATGGGGTGCCACATGCCTGTAATTCCAGTAGTGGAGAGGCAGGAGGATTGCTATGAGTTTGAGGTCAGCCTGGGCTACATAGTGAAATCATGACCTTCAAGGGAAAAGAAAAAAAAAAAAAAAAGGAAATAATTTGAATAAGCCTTTTTACAATGGAGCACAGTATCATGGTCACTAGTGATATGGAAGTCAAAGCCACACACAGCAATTGTATTAACTGATGGATTACTCTCAAAAAGCTGGGGAAAAGAATGAATTATCAAAAAGTTGGGAAATATCTGGGCAGTGGTGGCACATGCCTTTAATCCCAGCACTTGGGAGGCAGAGGCAGAGGCAGAGGCAGGCAGATTTCTGAGTTTGAGGGAGGCCAGCCAGATCTACAGAGTGAGTTCCAGGATAGCCAGGGCTACACAGAGAAACCCTGTCTCAAAAATCCAAACAAACAAAAGGACAGAGATTGGGATCTTATTTTGTTGGTGAGAATTGAAAAAGGTCTGGCTGTTGTTGAAACAAACTAGGCATTTCCCCCAAAACATACAACGTAGATCTTCGGTGTATACCCAGGTTCACAGGGGGAGCTGGGCACAGATGGCAGCAGCGAGAAGACCCCTAGACTGGAAACAGTCCAGATTTGCCTCTGTCGGTAGAAGAGATCCGTCAGATGCACAGTTCTTCAACAGAATGCCACTAGCCATACAGTGCTAAGAGGGGACCCAAGTGCAACCACAGCTGAAGTGCACACCACGGCGCACGGCTGGTAACGCTCTCATGAGCAGGCCGGGGAATGCCAAGGCCCAGCCGGGCATGATATGCAGCAGTTGCAGGGGTGCATTTAGCACGGAGACAAGCCTTCAGCCTGAGGAGGAACAGCACAAGCTTAGCCGTGAGCGCACTAGCACAGAGGCTCTAAGGTCACACGTACCCTGACTGGCCTCCCCTCCTGAGGGCTGGGCTTACAGGTTGGTGCCCCTTTACCCACCTCAGAGACCCCAGACTTCACATGTGTGAAGGCAAACGACTTAGTAGAGTGGGGCATAAAAAATGGTGGTGATTTAGTTCTTCCGTGCCACATCTCTTCCTGCCATCTTTCTTGTGCTGTTTGATACATGGAAGGGTCTTGCTGAGTTATTCCTAAGGCTCTTTTCTCCTCTCATTTTCACCAAAATGTCACAAAAATCTTCACAAACCGCTAACCCCCTTTTCAACCACGGTGTCTGAATTTCATCACGGTTCTGGTCTCAGCCGCTGTGCTTCAGAGGAACAAGGTGAGTATGTGGTGGCACTGTTCCAGGCTGACACTTCACAGAGCACAGTCCGGGCTTAGCATGCTGTCAGGGCTACGGGCCAGCTGCTGTGGCTGGCATACTTAGGACACAATACAGGCAAAGAGAGATGACCATTGAACTCACAACAGCCAGCCGGCCTGCGTACAGTTCATCTTACTCATCCTGATCCCCGCTCTTCACCTGACCGAAGCCATGTGCTTTTTTTCAGATGGCTACTCCTACGAGAGAGAAGCAATGGAAAACTGGATCCACAAGAAGAAGCGCACAAGCCCCATGACAAATCTGGCCCTTCCTTCACTGGTACTGACCCCAAACAGGACACTGAAGATGGCCATCAACCGATGGCTAGAGACGCACGAGAAGTGAGCGTGTTCACAGGCATCGGATACACTTTCAGTGATGCCCTTCAGATTCAGAATGCTAAGCAGCCATCGCAAAAGCAAGATAAAAGGAAAAGACAAATGTTAAATTCAGTTACTTTTAAAAAACTGTAAGTTATGAGCAGGGCGTTGGTGGCACATGCCTTAAATCCCAGCACTTAGGAGGCAGAGGCAGGCGGATCTCCGAGTTCCAGGACAGCCCAGTCTATAGGGCAAGTCTCAGGACAACCAAGGCTACACAGAGAAACCTGTCTCAAAAAACCCAAAACCAAAAAAAAAAAAAAAAGTCAGTTATCTTTAAAACACAGATTTATATATCTATTGTCATTGCTATTTCTGTGAAGGTGAAAATATTTTTTTTTTGCAATAATGAGAAAATGTGTAGAAATAAAACTTTACTATGACTTTAAATTGCAATGCCTAAATGTGTTCTTATTGGGCATAGGCCATATTCTGTAGCATCTGTACCCTGGAATAGACTAGATTCTGTGGGTGTTGCCGGCTTGGAGAACAGTCATTCCATAATTCTCAGTAACCTTTATAAAAGGAGTTTGACAATATAATTGTAAACTGTTTAATAAATTGAAAAAAACTTCCCTCCAGGCATGCTGACTAGCCATTTTGTTGTATTCTAAATTTGTACAGCGTAAGAATTTTCTCCACCATCCAACCTCAGAGTGAGCTAGGCAGATAGTCCAGTTAACTTTGCTGAAATATGAGAAATGGCGAGCTAGTTCCTTTTAAACCTTGAGAGTGCTTGCATTCTCACACACCGGGCTTGACTATGTCCAGAAGTTAGCCTGGTACCTACTACACCACCACCACCACATCTCCATTCACCACACAGGAGCTGAACATCAGGAAGGCCTTCTATACTGACCATTCAGATGCCTGGCTAAAGCTGTTCCCCAGAGCAGAGCCATCATCAGCTGGAGGCTTACTACAACAAAACTGCCAGGGCAGGGAGTAGAACACTGTCTTTGGCCTTTATTTTCTTAGGTCTCCAAACACTCACAAAGTGTCCAAGAACATTAAAATCAACCATTGGACTGAATACAGGGTCTCCCCAATGGAGGAGCTAGAGAAGGGACAGAAGGAGCTGAAGGGGTTTGCAGCCCCATAGGAGGAACAACTATGAACTAACCAGTACCCCCAGAGCTCCCAGGGACTAAACCACCAACCAAAGAGTACACATGGAGGGACTCATGGCTCCTGCTGCATTGTAGCAGAGGATGTCCTAGTCGGTCATCAATGGGAGGAGAGACCCTTGGTCCTGTGAAGACCCAATGCCCCAGTTTAGGAAAATGTCAGGGCGGGGGAAGCGGGAGTGGGTAGGTTGGTGAGCAGGGGGAAAGGGGATGGGATGGGGTTTTCAGAGGGGAAACCAGGAAAAGGGACAACATTTGAAATAAAATATCTAATAAAAACATTTTAAAAAGAAGGAAGGAAGGAAGGAAGGGAAAGAAAGAAAAGAAAAAAAAGAAAGCCAGCTAGCCATCCAGCCATACTCTGGAAATCCTGGGTATGGATCTGGCCAGTATTTAATAAAGCCTCTTATTTATTTAAATGTATTCATGGTCTTATTGGTGAATATCTAAATGACCCCAGACCCATAACAAAACTGGGACCAGAGAGCGCTTTCAAGATGCAGCACCAAATTACATTAGTTGAGGGTTTATAAAGGCAAAATTTACAAGGCATGTGTGTAATCAAGGGCAAACACACATGCTGATGTACTTTCTGCATACATGTAATCATGCACACATCCCACCTATGTGCAGTCAAGCACACATCCCACCTATGTATGTGCAGTCAAGCATACATCCTGCCTACATGTAGTTGGGCAAGCAAGCTTGTTTACAGAAGGGAAAACACACAGTTTGTACAAGACCAGGCAATTACAAGAATAGTATTATAGAAAAGTTATCATCCTTGAGCAAGAGGGACATTTTTTGTTTTATGGTTCTCTAAGGCACAGTAAACTTTGAAACATAATATTCACCTTGAGAGAGATCGGTTTCTCTCTCTAAAGGTAGCTTTGCCTTTATCTCAAATGTTTTTTGTTAATTTATGGTTCTGTTTTTTTGTTTGTTTTGTTTTGTTTTCGAGACAGGGTTTCTCTGTATAGCCCTGGCTGTCCTGGAACTCACTTTGTAGACCAGGCTGGCCTCGAACTCAGAAA
>NC_034592.1:46328537-46343658 GCF_900095145.1 Mus pahari | reverse complement strand
TAGCTGTCTTCAGACACTCCAGAAGAGGGCGTCAGATCTTGTTATGGATGGTTATGAGCCACCATGTGGTTGCTGGGATTTGAACTCTGGAGCACTCGGGTGCTCTTACCCACTGAGCCATCTCACCAGCCCTTGGGATAATATTTTAAGGTATCATTTTACCTCAGTGTGGTGGCACAGGCCCCTGTCCCTGCAGTGGCAGGTAAATCTCCATGAGCTGAGGCCAGCCTGGTCTATACAGTGAGCTCCGACCAGGCAGGGTTACATTGGGACCACCTTTTCAAAAACAAATAAAACAACAACAACAAAAAATGATTGTGGGGCTGATGAGATGGCTCAGCGGGTAAGAGCACCTGACTGCTCTTCCAAAGGTGCAGAGTTCAAATCCCAGCAACCACATGGTGGCTCAAAACCATCCTTAACGAGATCTGACTCTCTACTTCTGGAGTGTCTGAAGTCAGCTACAGTGCACTTATATATAATAAATAAATAAAATCTTTAAAAAAAAAATGATTGTATTCAACTTCATTTTGCATTTGTGTAAGTGTCCTGGTGCCTTAGAAAGTCAGAACTGGAGATAAGGTCGGTTTGGAACACTATATAGACGCTATAGGTGGAGAATCAGGAATCTGAGAAGTCTGGAAGCCAGCTTTAGAAAAGGTGTGTTTGACTCCAGAAGTTTTTAAGACTTTCTTGGCACAGGTGAGTCCTGGTGGCATCTTCCTGCAACTCTGCATTTCAGAGAGCAAGGCAGGAGGACCTTGAGGTCACCTTGAGCTACAAAACCTGTTAAAGGTTAGCTTAGGACATGGGATAGCCTGTCTCTAATAAAACACACAAATCATCGAGCAAGCAAACAAAAACCGTTAGAGAAGACCATGGAGAATTGCTGCTGGACCCCCTGGAGGTTGTCACCCCATGGAGACACCACTGAATCTACCCACAAGCAACCTGCAGGGATGATATGCACTTTAAGGTGGCGCACAGAGATCCCTTGCCTTTTTTTTTTTTTTTAACTGTGCACTGGTGTTTTGCCTATATGTGTGTCTGTGTGAGGTTGCCAGATATCCTGGAATTAGAGTTACAGACAGTTGTGAGCTGCCAAGTGGCTGCTGGGAATTGAACCTGGGACCCTCTGGAAGAGCAGCCGGTGTTCTCAACCACTGAGCTGTCTCACCAGCCCTAATTTTTTGTTTGTTTTTTGAGGGGGACAGGGTTTGGCTATCCTGGAACTCACTGTGTAGACCAGGCTGAACTCAGAGATCCACCTGCCTCTGCCTCCTGAGTGCTGGGATTAAAAATGGGTGCCACCACCACAGGGCAGTCCCTGCTCATCTTATTCAAGTGAGTCTGGCTTGATCATGTTAAGGGTACAGTATTACTAGTTGGAAGCCAGCATGGTCCACAGTGTGAGTTGCAGACTAGCTCTGGATGCGTGCCCATTCTGTACTCATAAAAGAAACAACCTGTTACAGGCGCTGCCTGTAATTTAGTGCTCAGTGGCTCAGTGGCACGTCTTCATGTATTTGCACCTAGCCTGTCTACTCCAAGAATCTCAGAGCAGCCTGCACTGCTGATACTGCTCCTGAGCATATATCCACTACACTACAAGGACATGTGTGCTCCACTATGTTCATGACAGCTTTAATCTTAATAGCCAGAAACTAGAAATAATCCAGATGTCCTTCAACTGAGGAATGGATACAGAAAATGTGGTTCATTTATACAATGGAATACTATTCAGCTATTAAAAACAAGAACATCATGAAATTTTCAGGCAAATGGATGGAACTAAAAAATATCATCCTGAGTTGAGGTAACCCAGACCCCAAAACACATGCATGGTATGTACTCACTGATTAAATGGATATTCGCCTAAAAGTACAAGATACCCAAGATATACCCCACAGACCCAAAGAAGCTAAACAAGGAAGGCCAAGGGGCTTGAATCTCACTTAGAAGGGGGAATAAACTAGTCATAGAAGGCAGGTGGAGGGAGGGAACTAGGTGGGAGAGGGAAATGGGGGTGTGGTGGGGGAGTGTCAGGATCAAGTGTAGGGAGAAACAGGGGAAGGCCAGAAAGCCTGGAGAATGGAAATCAGCAGCTGGGGGGGGGGGGCGAGTCTCTAGGAAGTCCCAGAGACCTGGGATGGGGTGGGAGTAGGTGTGGGGTGTGTGCGGCTCGCCAGGAGTTAATGCAGGTGACCTTAGCTGAAATACCTAACAGTGCGGATATAGAACCTGAAAAGGCTCTTGTTGCTAGGCAGGACCCCCAGTGGAGGGATAATGACACCAACCAACCCACCCATAAAACTTTCGACCCCAAATTTGTTCTGGCTAAAAGAAATGCAGGGACAAAGATGGAATAAATCAATAACTGGGCCAACTTGAGACCCATCCCATGGGTAAGCACCAATCCCTGGCACTATTAGTGATACTGTTATGCTTATAGACAAGAGCCTAATATAACTGCCCTCTGAGACAGCTGACTGAGACAGATGCAGATGCCCACAGCCAAACATTGGACAGACGTCGGGGACTCTTCTGGAAGACCTGGAGGAAGGATTTAAAGTCCTAAAGGGGATAGATCTCCAGAGAAGGACCAACAAAGTCAACTAACCTGGACCCCTGGGAGCTGAGACTGAGCCACCAACCAAACAGCATACGCAGGCTGGACCAAGGCTGCTGGAACATATGTAGCAGTCAAGCAGCTTCGTCTCCAAAGCAGCCGGTGGAATCCGTTCCCCAACAGGTCCGCTTTGTCAGCCTCAGTAGGAGAGGTTATGCTTATCCCTGCAGAGACTGGGTGTGCGCGCGTGTGTGCGTGTACGTATGTGTGGGGGGGAGGGGGAGGATCTCAGAGGAGAGGGGGATTGGGAGAGACCCTATGAGGGGGAAATGTTTGGGCTGTAAATAAATAAATAGACCTTGTCTCAAACAACGTGAATGTATGGGTGAATATACAAACTAGTAACTGAATGAATTTTTAAAAGGCCTGTGGGATGGCCCAGAGGGAACTGCTCTATCATTCACAGAGCACCACCGAGAATAAGAAATTAGAAAATCTTATAAATGAGGGGCTGGGGAAGTGGTCGGCAGTTAAGAGTACTGGCTATCCTTCCTTACGACTAGGGTTCAATTTACAGAGTCCACACAGTTTGCAAAGCTGCCACTCCAGGTCCTGGGAATCCAGTGCCCTCTTCTGGTCTCCACAAGCACCAGGGGCACACAAAGAAAACAGACAAACAGACAGACAAAATAATCACATAAATAAAATAAACACACCTTAGAAGCATTTTCTAAATGAAAAGCATTGTGGACATTTAATCACAAGATTGTCCCAGTCTGCTGTGCATAAATAAAATACCACTTAGAAATTAAAAAAGAAAAAAGAAAGAAAGAAAAGGGAAAAAAAAAAAAAGCAGGGTGGTGGTGGCACACACATTTATTCCCATTGGATAGCAGAGGCAGGGGGATCTCTAACTTTGAGGCCAGTTTGGTCTACAGAGTGAATTCCAGGACAGCTAGGGCCTCACAGAGCAACCCAGCCCTCAAAACAAAACAAACAAAAAAGAAATCTGGGATAAATGATGTAAAAACACCATTTACTTTCTCCTATTTCATGAACACACAGTGAGTAAATGCCTTTACAGAAAATCGCCAACTCTACCTGCCAAAGCAATGTGCTTTCTTTGTAGCCTCTGCATTATGAGCCTCTGGACAGATGCTGAACTGTATTCCTTTTCCCAGGCAGACCCCTTCCTCCATCTCCTACTGTAGAAGGCCACATATCTTATTCTACATGATCTACAGTTTCATTGTGAGCCGAACAGGCAAAAATGGGTTCTACAGAGTGGTGCTTCACATTGAAATCTAGAAATTGTTATCTTTAACATTTTAATTTAAAAGAGAGTCACCATTAAAGCATATCTCTCTCTCTCTCTCTCTCTCTCTCTCTCTCTCTCTCTCTCTCTCTCNCTCTCTCTCTCTCTCTCTCTCTCTCTCTCTCTCTCTCTCTCTCTCACACACACACACACACACACACACACACACACACACACACACTTGCTGGAAGCTTGGCTAACTTTTTGCATAAAAGGTAACAATCACTGAAAGCCGATGCTAGAAAGGGCAATTTAATTGAAAAGCATTTTTTTTAGATGTCTTAGATGCTTAGAAAGTAAAATCCCTGAAAACTAAAGTTTAGCGCTTTTTATATAAAGAGAAGATACCACACAATTCTCTCTTTAACACCTAATTCAAGACCACATCACCAGAAGGGTCACGACCCGGCCCCTGCTGGACACGGTGGGCCACGCTTGTTTCAGGGGGAGGTGGGAGCAGGGCCCAATCAGTGCCTCTGATTGGGGCTTCCCAGGGCTTCCTCCCTGGATAATGCACATGTACCGTCTCCACTAAACTAAATCAGATTCTCTCTTCCATCTCTTGTATTCTGTTGCATCTATGGTTCCTGATTTCTTTCCTAGGGTTTCTGTCTCCAGAGATAGAAACTCCCTTTGGGTTTCTAATTCCTTTGGGTTTTCTTTATTGCTTCTACTTCCCTTTTTAGATCTTGGATGGTTTTGTTCAATTCCATCACCTGTTTGGTTGTGTTTCCTCTTTAAGATCTTCTACCTGTTTAGCAATGTTTTCCTGTAATTCTTTGAGGAATTTTTGTGCTTCCTCTTTCAGGACTTCTACCTGTTTAGCCGTGTTCTCCTGTATTTCTTTGAGATACTAATGCCCTTCTTAAAATCCTCTACCAGCATCGTGAGATATGATTTTAAATCCAAATCTTGCATTTGCGAGTGTTGGGGTATCCAGGACTCGCTGTGGTGGGCATACTGGGTTCTGATGATGCCGAATGGTCTCGGTTTCTGTTAGTAAGATTCTTACGTTTGCCTTTCGCCATCTGGAAATCTCTGGCGTTAGTTGTTAATAGCTGTCTCTGGCTGGAGCTTGATCCTCCTGTGATTCTGTTAGCCTCTGTCAGCAGTCCTGGGAGTCCAGCTCTCTCCTGAGTCTCAGTGGTCAGAGCACTCTCTGCAGGCAAGCTCTCCTCTGGCAGGAAAGGTGCACAGAGGTCTGGAGCTCAGCTCTGCCTCCTGGCTGAAGATAAAGGCCCGAAGGGACCCAGTCCAAGAAGCTCTGTTGCTTCTGTGGCCCACGCGCTCTCCTGCGTGGACTGGTCTCTGAGAGACCCCGGATACAAGATGGCGATCTCACCTGAGTCCTGCGGTCAGAGCCCACTCCTCAGTGATCCTAAGATCCTGCATATGTTAGGGCACCTGCAGCATGTAGAGTCCTCTGGGGACCTTAGAACCGTCAGCCCAGTTTGTGCCCAAGATGGCACGGGGCTCACGCCCGGCCAGAACAAACTGGTCGGGCGGGTTTCCTGTGTCCCTGTTCCTGCTGGCACAAGCCACTCCCAGTTGTTTTGGAACAGATGTTGTGGTCCACTCACAAGTGATCCTAAGATCCTAGGTGTGCTAGGGCACCATGGTGAGGAGAGTCCTCTGGGGGAGCTTGGGACCGTCCTGACGCTGACCTGAATGAACCCCAAACTAAATCAGAACAGCAACTGTAATGCTGTCTCTCCTCACACGCTGGCTGCTCACTGAACAGGATAGTCAAGACATAGTCAGCCCTACTTTGGCCCTCCTGGCCCATTCTTGTGTCTTACCTTTAAAATAGTGTTGAGGACTAGAGATGCTTGGGTTTGTAAACAACATCACCAACAAAACAGTAACCTAAATTAGTATTGAGCTTCAGATTCCAAGTTACCCTCTCCTGGCAGGTGACAGCTGCCAAGGGAGGGAGAATCTTCTAGAAGGTGTTTGCAGTGGTTAGGTTCCCTTGCTCCACGGAGAGCCCCACACCCACGCACAGCACTAACTGAGCTTAGTATGCTAGTAAAAACAAAACAAACCATGAAGTTCCCGATGGCACGCCATTGACAGGGATGCAGGGAGCTGGAGGGAAACTGGAGGAGCGGTCATATACGCAAGTATGGAATTCTCAAAAAAAAAAAAAAGTTTTTAAAAAGTACTTGAAAAGAAAAACCCAGAAATGTGCCAACAATGATGAGGGAAATCTCACAGTATCTCCTCCTCTGGATGATGAGCTACAGGCTACTGAGAGAAGTAGTCATCTTCTCCAGGGGCCAGCTCCCCAATGGGCTATCCATCCCTAAAAGCATTACATCTGAGCAATACTAACTGGACTCCGCAGGTTAGGGGCACGTGTATGTGCCCATGCATGTGTGTGCATGACAATAGCTGAAGGGTCATGAGTTTGAGTGAGCATGGGGACGCTTTAGGAGGAGGACTTGGATGGACAACAGGGAACCATGTGAGACAGGGTGAATACAGTATGCATTTGGGAAGTCTCGAAATCTTTTAAATGAAAAATATATAAATATAAAATTACACGGTTTGAGGCAAATCTGTGGTCATAAAGACAGACAGTTTCAATGGGAAGACACTGCAAATGTGCTGGAAGACACAGCTGTCCTGAGAGGGCACAGCATGCACTGGTGGTTACAGGGTACAGGTGACTGTGTCCAGCGAGACCCATTAGTCTGCACTGCTCATCCCGTGCATTTTTCCTATTTAAGGCAAAAATCACTAATCATGAGACTAGAGTACTTTGGAATTTCTAGAAGCTCCCACCTTATTCAGAAATTAAAATGAAACACGTGCTGTTGGTGTATTAAAAGTGCTTTTTACTCTTTAGGGTGACAAATTGAGGCAGAGAGCCATGGGCAGAGAGCCTGCTTACCTGCTGAGCAACGAATGCCAACCCACTTGGAGTAATGGTTTTTATTCCATGTGGAAAAAGTACAGTAGTTGTGCAGAAACAAACTACATAACGAAAGAGTAAGACTGTCACAAATATTAAGGAAAACAATAAATAAGCCATAGTAACTGGAGCAGAACTCAGAGAGAGCTTATAAAAACGGCCTAGCTGTTTGTACAAAGCACTCTGCACACAGGAACAGACACACTAAATGACGCGGCAAGGTTCCTTTTCGTACAAAACCTTAATGATGTTCATAGGAGCATTCTGCAAATATAGAACTTCCTTCTCCCCGATTCTAGAAAATACATTTCACATCTCAACATATAAAATGCTCCCCCCACCTCTCTCAAACCAGCATTTGAACATCTTCCAATAACACCATTTTCATATAAAAATACCTTAAGCCAAGGTTCATTCCTGTACCTTATCTTTACAGATGAAAAATATGTCACTTGGATTTAAGTAGCACCTCAGAGGTGTCCATACACGGGAGATAAAGTGCCATTGCGGGTATACTGTTACAAGCCGTGATAATGCATCGTTCAGTGCGGCAACCAACATGATGGAGTATACAAAGAACATGCAGAGAGATGGCAGGGTTCTGTTGTTTGTCTTTAGATGAACTTCCTTTGAGTTATATTTACAAGCCTGAATAAAACGGGCTAGCTATTTATATATATATGACACATGACTATGAAATAACGGGCTGCGTAAGGAAATCAAAACTGCCACCCAGACCTCAAGGGTCCTGTCTGAACACTTTTCCTAGAGGACATTAGAGGCTTGTTTTGGGGACCGTCACTGTCCAGAATACTTGGAATCAGTTAGAGCTAATTTGTAGCCGCCACTAAGAGTGCTCATCTTGGTACTTTTGCACAACTCTGATCTGGACACCAATCAAAATTCTAGCTAGCCTGTTCTCTTATCAGCCACATGGTGAAACATAAGTATAGTTCTAAAAAGGGGGCTATAAAAATACTCCACAAATGACCATATCATGGAAGTAGGTGTTTGATCCTCTCGAGGAACCAACAAGATACTTGGCTGTGCTTGTATTTTGCAGATAAAAGTCACATTAATATCCAGCTAGAAATCACTCAGGTTGCGATTTTTACGTATATGTAAGGACAGGTTTGACTTAAGGGATCTGTAACTTAAACAACCCCCCTCCCCATCTTTTCCAGAATTTTCCAGATATTATGTCAGGAGTTAAAAATTTTTACCAGTGGATTTTTTTTTCCTTCTTCTCTAAGTACATGTGCTTTTACACGGAGCAAACCAAATAATCTCCCAGGAGAACGGCATCCTTTGATGTCTTCTTGGCAGCCTTTAAATCGCCAGATATAAGCTGACAACAGTGTTCAATGCTGTTTAGTACATTTGCTTATGGCTGATTTCTAGCTACTATAGTTTTATCCTACAGTTTTAATATGTCAATGGCATCAGATCCACCCAAGAGGTGGAAAATATGGCTAACATGTAATTTTTATTACGAAAAAAAAAGACATTATTTATTACCACGAGCCAACAGACTGCCTCCAGATTCTACACAGGGGTTGCTTAAGGCTCACACATTGGACTCTATGAATGATCGCTTTGGTTTCGCTGAAGTGAGGTGGCTCCTATGGGCTTCTGTACTGACATGAAGTGGCTGCTTAGAGACGCCCTCTGGGTAGAGATGAGGAACCCCCTTAGTTATCCTGGTGTCTTGACAGAGGGCTGGAATTTGGCACTTGTTCTCTTCCAGCTCCTTCACCTGAGCCCCATTGTGGACACCCATGCTCAGGGGAGGAGCTGAACACGGTTTGGCCTGGCTACAGTATCCTCCCGGCTTGAGAGTGGGCTTCTCAGAGTTAGACTGCAGACCAGCTGCAGTGGCTGTGTTTGTCAGTAGCCCCTCTGCCACCGGGCAGTGCCAGGAGCGGTTCGGAGGATTGCTTTGTTGCTGGAACCTGGCGGTCTTGTCCATGATGCCCATGAACGGAGTGTTGCGGGGCCTGTGTTCGGCAGTGCCACCCTGCACCTGGGTTGTACCTTTATCTCTGATCCGAGAGTCTGGTCCTTGGACCTTGAATCCGTCTGAAACGCTACTGCTTGAAGTCAAACTACTGGTGGAACTTGACATCTTTATGCTGCTGGACGGAGAGCCAGAGGAGCCCGAACTAGAGAGGGAAGCCGGGTGCCGCACATCGCTGCAGCTCACTGGTCCGCCCTGGTTTGGAGGAGCCATGTCCACGGCCACAGAGGCGTGAGCCAGGAGCCTCTCGGCGGCTTTGACTTTGCTCGGTAGAGGATATGCAGTGCCACTCTCACTGCGCTGCAGCTGGAGGCTCTGGCTGGGGCCCAGCCGATCCCCGAAGTGGCCACAACCAGTTCCTGCAGTGAAGGGACCTGTTCCCTCTAAATGCTGGCTTCTGTTCGGGGCAGGGGCTGCAGACACTCTAGCCGGCATCGGACTCGGGGGAGGGTTCTGAGAAGAGACTCGTATTTTTGTGTTACTGTTTCTCATGCTAGATTGCCCAGAACCCAGATGTTGGTTGGTCTTCACTATCTGTGCCTGTTTGGTAGGCTGCATAACCAAGCCGGACTGAGCTACAGTCTCTCTCAGGGACTTGCTGATTCCTGCCCTGCTCTGTGGGGACGCTGACCTGCCTTTGGACTGTAATCCCTCTTGAAGGTTGCGGATATACGGGGAAGGGGCAGATGGTGGTGGTGGGGATCTGGGAGTCGGGGAAATGGATTCTTCCTGTGAAGAAGAGGTTTCTTCCTCTTCTGCCTCCTCAGTGGGGAAGTGGTCCTTTAAACTAGAGGCTGGCACATCCTCTTCGTTGTCCGAGTCATTGGCTGGAGCTGGCGGGGGACCCTGCTGCTTTTGCTGCTGGTTCCTCTGGAGTTGCTTGCACTCTTCTTCAACACGGGCCAGAAGCCTCTTGATTTCCTGATTGCTGGGACAGAGTTTCACAGCCTCCTGCAGGTCAGCCAGAGCTGCCAGGAACTGCCTTCGTATGAAAGTGTAAGATAAGATTAGAGGCCACATCTGAGCAGGCTCTCTCTGGATGCACTGTCCTTAAGCTAGCTGTCCTCAAAGGGAAAGGTGGGAGGTCCAGGGACTTGCTGGGTAAGTCCTGGTTGGCCCAGAGTTGCTGAGCTGAGAACAGTGCTGTACTCTATCTAACCCAGGGCTTGGTGACTCTGGGCCTCTGATCTATCTATAAAGACGCCAGGGCAGAGGGTGCCGGAATGCTGTCCCTCTAAGCACTGGTTTCTGCTCGAGGCCCTCTCTGACCCTCCTCATGTCCCTTTCTAACTCAGAGTTCAGACAACCTCATCTGCTCCTCTGTCACCCCTCTTTGTCTGTCTCATATGACACAAGAGCTCAGCAGGTGTTCTGGTACAGTGGGGAAGATACCAGAATGTCAAGAAAATGAACGTTAGCCACTAATAGTAACACCCACGGCCGTGCCTCTTGGAAGCCACTGGTTTTTATTGAAAGGAATGAGAAGTGTGTAATAACTCCGATGAAGGGAAACACCCTCAAACTCAACTAGCAGATTTGACCTCCCAGAGAAATGCCCCAGTAGTCACGTGGGTGACCCCAGCCAGTACCTGCTGTTCCTTTTCGCTCTTGCCCGGGCATAAAAGGCTTCGTAGGATTTGGGTTTCAATTCCAGAGCCTTTGAAGCGAATTCTTCTGCCAAGCCAAAGTCCTGGTAGCAATGGTTAAACAAAGTCAGAAGCAGCACTGCGACAGGGCTGTTTCCTAGGAGCTCTGCCCTAAGGGTAGCAGAGCATGGGGCCCTGCGGGGTCCTGGGGGCAGGGCAGGCACATTCCCTTACCCCACTCCCCCGCACTTGTTTAAGATACATAATCAGAGCTTATGACTGTCCTTAAGCATCCAGTACAGAAGCAGCAATTATGGCTCAGGAGAAAGCAGCACAGCTGCACACAGAAGGCAAAGTCAGCAGGGGATGGGCCAGGCCAAGAGCCCCTTCTGTGTGTAGGCCAGGCGTGGGCCCCCAGGGCAGAGGAGTTACACTGAGGCTGGGAGCGGGCTGGGGGCGGGATTAGGATTAGGGGTGGGGCTAGGGGTGGGGCTGGGAGCGGGCTAGGGGTGGGGCTGTGGTGGGGGTGGGGCTAAGGGTCGGGGTGGAGCTGGGGGTGAGGCTGGAGTGGGGTGAAGTTCAAACATCAGTAGGAAGAACTACAAAATGTCTACTACTAACAAAGTGCAAGTTGACCACTACTGGTTATAAACTGGGAGTATTTACTAAGCAAACCCAAGGACCACAAGACAGGTCAACTGTATGGACACTTGTCTTGGACTTTTCTTGAATGTGGAGAGAAAAGATCCTCAACTGTTGATAACCTGGCAGACACAGCTGGCAGGGACGGGCACAGCCTGCATTTGCTGATTTTACTGAAGCAAAGGAAATTCGACCTAAGCACATTCTATCAACCCAAGTGCTTTCCATCAGCATTTGGTGAGGTGGATGTGGCTGTGACCTATGAGAGGTCCCTGAGAGCAGCAGGGACCCCCATAGCACCCCAGTCAGTCACAAGACTGGGCCGAGGGCCTGGCCCTCACCTACTGCCAAAGAACTGGGAAGGACAACAGCTCCCGGCTTACGTTTGTTTTCCTTCGGCATCGCGACAGATTGAGATAGAGGGAGACTCTCAGTTCATTGAATGGCCTCATGTCTTCTCCGAGTCCTTCCCGGGGGAACTTCCGCAAGGCATACTGGTACCTCTGGGCTGCCTCCTTCATCTTCCCTTTCTACGATTCGAAAAGCACACAAAGTTATTCCTTCCCAGGGGACTCTAAGATGAACCACCATGCTGAAGGCCATTCATGTAAAAAATCTTCACGGCGCATGAAAAGGACCCGGATGACAGGTGTCTTAGTAGGAACCGGGTCTGAGTCTGAACGATCTCAGACTGCATCGTCCTCACAGGTTGTCACATGGCAAGGAAAAAGATGGCTCAGCAAGAAGGTGCTTGCGAACTGCAAAAAACAACCTCACTAAGTCTCCACCTTCTGCATCTAGTTATCTTCTCACATCTAATTTCACCGTTATTTCAAGAATCATGTTTCTCTGAAATACATTTTAATTTCAAGTATAATAGAAACCGGATTGAAAAAAAAATGTTGTAGTTTCTAAGGCAGGTAGCACCTCATGGATAAACCTGCAGCTTGGTGTAGAATAGTAATTTTTTCTTTTAGAAGCACCGAAGAATTGGCTTTAAAACTGAGCGCCACACACAGCATACCACTCTCAAGGCCAAAGGAACCCATTTGCTCTGTCAGCCTCGTTGCACAGCGGGAACTGCTGCCTGCTGGAAACGGCTTGATATTTCTGACATAATTACCTAGCAGAATCTATATTAAAACCACTTCAAAGCCACAACAGTATACACCCTGAACTCAATTTCCAACCGACTTCAAGCCGGGAACCCTGCTGGGTCATGCTATACGCCTAGTTATTTGTTACTATGAAAAAACCAACAGCAACAAAAAAGAAGCAAGAACATAGCAAATAAATCTCCCCAGTAGTGAAAAGGATTAAAGCGGTCATAATCTTGGGTCCCTCCCCCATACTCTTAATTCTACCTAATTACAGGTTCTTGAAAGAACAGTCATCTATGCAAATGACCTACCCTGCTACCTAACCCAGGTGTGGCCACCCCCCACCCACAGGCGTGTATTTACAGTTGTCCTGGGGCACAGCCACACTCCCTTGCCTGTGGATCTATAACCCATGACTACCTCTGAACCAGCAGTGGGCAGGCTAGTCTACACACACCGCAGAGCCTGAAGCACACACTACTGCCCACCCACCATGGAGCTAAACTGACAGCTCTTTGGAGAAATTTTAAAGTCAAATTTATAAAGTTGTGGGCCTTATTTCCATTTCTGGGGGACCATGGAAGAACTGGAAAAAAATTAACTATCTTTTTGAGTAACTGAGAATTTATTACTTGTCTATATTAAGTAAAAAATATCAGTAAAAACACTTTAAAAAATGCCCAAATTTGAAGAATTAAGATCTGAAAGGTAAAAGGTAGGGGGGGAGGGATCATGGTGATACTGGATGGTTTTAATTTCCTTTTTAAAGATTTATTTATTTTGTATACATTTGTGTGAGGTAGGCACACACATGCCACAGAACACATGTAGAATTCTGAGGACAGCTTATAAGACTCAGTTTCCCCCTCTATCAGCAGGGCCTGGGATTCAGGGTTGGGCTGCCAGGCTTAGCGGCCAACAACTGCAGTTCCTGCGCCATACTCTTTCCAACATCCTTTCCTACCGTAAATGCTTCTTGGTGCCTTTTGTCATGCACCTCCCGACTAGGTCCAGGGCCATAACTGGAACTTTGAAAGGCGGGGAAAGCCAAGGGACTTGGCTATGCCAGCTGACCCTGCAGTGGCTCTCCCGCATGCCTTAGCCACCGCCTGGAGTATCAGTAACAACTGTCCTCAAACACAGAGAGGTTTTTTCCCATTAGGGTCCCGCTGTTTGGAGATGAACAGGCATCTAGACAAGAGGTCACGCTGGAACGTTTTGGGACTTCCATTCTTGCAGAGTTCCTGCCCTGCATGGCCACAGCACGGGAGACGAGCCACGTACCTTGTACATCGCATTTCCTTCCTCTACCAATTTCTGCAAAAGTATAATCAAAATATCAGGCTTGGAAGTGGCCATCGCCCAAGCGGCATTTCCTGCAAAATAAAACAGGCTGTCAGGGGTGCTTCCTCGGCCCCGAGGAGCAGCTCTCTTCTGCAGCCCCCCCCCCCCCCCCAGTACACGCTGCAGGAACTCATAGCAGGGCCAGTGCTGGTCTGGGTCTCAGTGCTTCTGGCTGCAGGGCACTGGCAAGCTGGTTAAAGCGTCTCAACTATTGTATCCACGGTAGCCCCCGTGAGGAATCACCGATGCCCACAAAAGCTTTCCTTACTTAGTTCTGCTAACAGAAATGAAGGTGCTCGCCTTCCATGGACAGCATTAAACCCTCAAAGGTTCCTTCCTCATTTCCTGCAACACCCAGTATAGTGGGAGGCCACTGTCCTGAGGACCCTGTACTCTTCTGAGGTCCTAGCCTGGGTCCCCTGTCCCATCCCTGTCTAGCTTCTCTTTTGGTCTACACTGGCTATAGTCTTCTCTCTCGCCCCTGACCTCGCCTTGGGACACTGCTAGGCCACTCCCGTGTTTGTTTGTTCCTGTTGTTGCTGTTTTTCACGTAAAAAGATGGCATCCCCACTACTTATGTACAGGATCAAGGTAAAGATGGGAAAATGCTTAATACCGGGACAGATTGTTCTCCGTGTAGCCCCCATACCCACAACTACTCATGGTCAAAGGGCCTGGAGAGCAAACAAAACCAGGGGCACTTCGGTAATCTCTGCATCCATGCAGAATCTGTGTGATGCTCTGCTAGCCACATATGTGGGTCTCCACACCACCCCCATGTATGCCTGCTCCTGCTCCAAGGACCTCCTCAGCACTTCCTTCTCAGAAATTGTGTGCACTGGAGCCACGACTTTCTCATCAAGCTGTCACTGACAATTCCAGGACAGCAGCTGCTCTTCAGAGAACCATCTAGGGCTCTCTGAGCTATGGATGCTCAGTCTATTTGCATTTAAAACAGAGTCTAAGTGTGTTTTGGAGGAGAATAATCTTCATAGGCCTATGCATTTGATTGGTTGGGCTCCAGTTGGTGGAACTGTTTGGGAAGGATGAGGAGGTGTGGCCTTGTTAGAGGATAAGTTCTATCTGAAGCTTCATGCTTCTGCGGTAGATCTAAGCTCTCAGTTACTGCTCCAGCACCATGCCTGCCTGCCTGCCTGCCTGCCTGCCTGCCTGCCTGCTGCTACACTCCCTGCCATGGCTATGGCCTCACCCTCTGAACTGCAACTCCCCAGTAAACTCTCTCTTCTGCAGGCTGCCTCAGCTCTCATCACGACAGTCAAAAATCAAGACACTAATACTTCCTGATATGAGTGTCCACTCATGATCCCAGACTGTCCATCACCCTTAGCCTCCGTTCTTTACCTACCTGGAAAGAATGCTATAAGCTAAAGGCCAGCAATATGGCTCAGCAGCTGGAAGCACTCGCCTCCAAGGCTGGGGAATCCATGAGACAGAAGTAAAGAACTAACTCCTGTGAACTGTACTTGGACCTCTGTGTGTAACTTGTATTCATGCATACAAATAATATGTCATTTTTTAAAAGAGGAAAGTCATGGGCAGTTTCAGTTTTCTGGATGTCTGTGATTAAATGAGACAAAAGTGAAGAAGTGGGAAGGCAGAGAGAGAGAGAG
>NC_034592.1:46300576-46328437 GCF_900095145.1 Mus pahari | reverse complement strand
ATGATATGCTAACAGATGGGAGAAGGAGAGAGGGGCAGAGACATAGAGAGAGAGAGAGAGAGAGAGAGAGAGAGAGAGAGAGAGAGAGAGAGAGAGAGATGAGAGGAGCTTGTACACTCTCTGGCCCCTTAGCAGGTACTCTTTAGGTCTTTCAGGTAAGGCGTTAGAAGCCAACCCTCTGGCTCTGCCAAATGGAAGCGGGGGTTCACTGACCTAGTTTGGCTCCTTTTCTAAGCAGGGTAACCACTACAGCAGTGTTTCGACAGCCGATGGCTCTGTCCAGGGGGCGCATCCCACTGTGGTCCACATGTTCTATCACGGCTCCCTTCTCCACCAGATACAGCACCTACAGCAGCAGGGCCAGCAGAAACCTGAGAAGCAGACCCCGGCGGGAGCAGGCCCCTGCCCAGTTCTGCTTTCTGACTGTGGGGGTACCAGTATTAGCTTTGCACCCACTTGAGATGGCTCTGGTCATGGTGGGGGTGTGGGGGGGGGGCATGTGGAAATCAAACCAGTGAGACACCGAAGAAAGGCACTACAATGGCGAACATCTCTCTGCTGTCATCGGTCAGCGATGTCAGTGACAACTGTCAGTGATGAGGAAGAAGCCCACGGGCAGGCAGGTGTGTGCCGAGGTGCACAATCTGTGCCTGTCCCGCCTCTTCACCTGCAGTTAGCAACGGCTTCTGCCATGAGCTCTGGCTTGTTCCAGACACACAGATCCACACAGCCTGAGGTTGTGTGCTGGTGGGCCGTCCTTAGGAAGTTAAAAGCAGAACAACTGCCAAGGACAGTGGTATACACCTGCCATCAGAGTATTTGGGGGGGTGGTGGAGGCAGGAAGATCAAGAGTGCAAGGCCAACCTTGGCTACAGAGGACAGTTTGAGGCCAGCCTGGGCTATGTGAGACCTTGTTTTTAAAAACCCAAAGGATTACCATATGATCTGGCAAGTGCATTTCTGAGCATATTCATAGCGAAAAAGATTGAGTAGGGCTTTTAAAGAGACATTTGTCCAGTGGTATTTCTACTGATGGATGGACAGACAGAGCCCTAGATCACTGCCTTTCCACGGCACAGCATGTGTCTCTCCGGGCTATTCTCTTGTCAGACACATGCCACTGTAAAAGCAGAGTCCCTAGTAGCTCCACAATGCCGGTGACTCATAGGTCTGAGATGTGCAGTCCAGTGGAGGCCTGGTGTCTGCCCTGGAAATCCTCATTTATCAATTAAAATCGTAACTAAAAACAATTGAAAACAATTAGCATATTATAATCTATCTGTTTAAATAAGGCTTTTTCTTAAGTGAAAGTGGTTTCTGAATGACCCACGGAGGAATTTTATTTATATGCAGCACATGATAAGATAAAACCACGAACAGGGCAAACATGCTCCCCTCCATGTCTGCAGTATATGCAGGGATTGTACTTTTAGGCTTTTAAGAGTACATGAAGCCTGGAGAGATGGCTTAGAGGTTAAGAGCACTGGCTGCTCCTCCAGAGGTCCTGAGTTCAATTCCTACTACTCATATGGTGAATCAAAACCATCTGTAATGAGATCGGATGCCCTCTTCTGGCATGCAGGCATATGCATACATGCAGGCAGAATATTGTATACATAATAAATAAATACATCTTTAAAAAAGAGCACATTTAAAATCTTGACTAACAGTCTTGGACTGAACTGCACCTAACAGAATTACAGATAGTTGAAAAGATCCCATATACCATGTGGGCAAGTGTATATACACACACACAGTCCACGTCACACACAACTTTGCAGGGTGCTAGGAACCAACTTCCATGCTGACCCATCCTGCACACACAGGAGGAGGTACGCACACCAGAAGTGACCGTCCATCAGTACTCACAGTCTCTGCATCACCATAGAAGGCGGCCAGGTCCAAGGGCGTACGGCCGTTCTTGTCGGTCTGGTCTATCTCTGCTCCTTCTTGGACCAGGTACTGGACCACTGCCCTGTGACCCTTCAGACAGGCCCAGCTCAGTGCCGACAGGCCCTCTTTGTCCAGGGAAGAAAGAGCAGCACCTGAGGGAATTGTCCATTTATAACTGTTTGGCAGAAACGAAGATGCCCTAAAGAGACACTTGGGTCTCCCAATCTACTCTCAGATTGCTGAACGATAGCTCCTAAAAAATAGAAATTTCCGCAAGAATCTCATGCCCAGAGAAGGAAAAGCACCAGGCGGAGGGAGAACTTGTCTCCCCAAAAGAGATTTCGGAGTCTTAACAACTTGTTGGAGCTCCTAACAGGACAAGAAGGAAGTCCAGACTCTGATGGACCCATGGCAGGTGGGACCACACCTTCAACAGGACTGCTTAGATGCGCGTATCCTTGGCCCTTGAGTTAAATGTATTTCATTTCAGGACTCCAAAGATGGGCTTGAGGCTTCTGGATCTTTGTCCCTCTTCCCACTGAGTAAACCTCCCTTGTCTGCTTTCTACTTTTAATTGGTTCTTTTAAACGGCTTACTGAAGAGGGTCGTAGGTCGCCCCAGGACTGATAACACATTCACAGAGCATGAATAAGCCTGGGCTGCTGAGGGTCCCACGTGTTAACCTGAGCAGGTCTGCAGAGCTGATGGCAGAGGGTCCTCACCAAAGCTGGACCATCAGCACCTGGGCTGCACTGTACCTCAGAAAAACCTCTAGCCGGGGAATCAAAAGTACGAAGTTCTTCCCGCAAAAGAAGCCAGCACACTGCAGCACGCCATACCTTTTGAGAGGAGAAATTCCACGGTGCTCAGGTGTCCTTCACAGGAAGCCACCATGAGAGGGGTCCGACCCTGTTTGTCACTCAGGTTCACATCGCAGCCTCGATCCAAAAGCAATCGGACAACCTAAAGAAGCACCGAGAATCAGCACTGAGAAGCCTGTCTCCACACCACAGCAGCACTGAGAATCAGCACTGAGAAGCCTGTCTCCACACCACAGCAGCTTTCTCCATCTCTCCCACCAGCGGCGTGATACATGGGGCTCAAACGATCTTTCTATGACATTCATTTCAACAAAACCTTCTTCTATGCATCTTTCAGTTATTACATGTATGAAAATCACGTATCAGGGAGAAATGGTAGTGAGATATGCCAGTCATAACAGGTGATAACAGGACAGCCATCGGGGTTAACTCAGCACAGGGAGGCACCAGTAGATGCCATTAGTGTTCCTAACTGGTCCTGAGGAGAAGCACAGCGCCCTGTGTATCTGGGGTTCTGCAGTGATAGATCCAACCAACCAGTTACACTCAGTCTACAGATGGAATGCAAATACTGTGCCATTCTAAGAGAATCGAACTTCCTCAGACTTGACATCTGCAGACAATACTGAGAGGGGAACTACCGTTACTAGAGGGGTCTAAGACAGGAGAGTGACTCTGAACCCTTGGTCACATGCTTTGCTAAGATGAGGGGGTGGCTTGTCCTCAGAGGACAACTGTTAGCAAAATTCCAGCATCGGCAATGTGCTTTATGCCACGTATGCTACTAACACTGGGGAGAAAGATCAGAAACTCAGGGAAGGAGTCTGATGCTTGTGCTGGAGGAAGCCACTTTATCCGCTGGGTCGGCCTGGAGGTTGCCTGGGCACATTCCCTGCGTGTTACATTGCCAGAGCGGCAGAGGTGGTACCATCCTTTCACCTCATTGACCAGCAAACTCCTCCCACCTTCCCCGTGAGTTAGGAAACACCATGACAGGCAGAAGGTTAGTCACAGATGCTATTCTATAATGAGTGAGTGGTCTTGAAGTTGTTTGTGTGCACGATCCAGGCATAACAGGGTACTGAGTGCGGGCAGAGATGTGGTCACTGTTTCGAAACAAAGGAAGAAGCTGCTGGACAACGATGCCCCCTGTTCGCTTGAATTCAAGATGGCATAAGAATGGCCTTTCTAAGAAGCACCCCCATGACAGCCCTCCTTCAGTGTACGAACACACTACACAAATAACAGGGGCAGACATACTGCCACAGCGAACCCTCTACCACTGTAGTCTGTCCTCTTGGAGTTAAGGGAACCACCGTGCCTCTGGCATGGCTGTCAGTCCATCTGGCTGACTGTGTGTGTCTGTCATGCTGGCCTCTGAGAAGCAGTGACAAGGACATGAGAGGAAGCCAGGGAGGAGAAAGAGCTTCAAGGGCCAGAGGTGGTCTCAACAGTGAACCCCATCCCCACCACTGCTCCTGAAGCATCCAGGACTCCCTGGGTACCTGCCAATGGCCCTGGCGGGCGGCACAAAACAGAGGGGGAACCCCTCTCCTGTTGGCCCGGGACACAGCAGCTCCACGCTCCAGCAGCAGCTCGCAGATCTCCACCTTTCCTCTCCCGGCAGCGGCCGTCAGGGCTAGATGGGGAGGGAGGAGGGGACTGTCAGTAGGTGCAGAGCAAGGGCCTTGAGCGCCTTATCACCTCCAGCGCTTGTGCCCTCACCCTTTTAATCAGGGTGGGCTCCGTGATAGCCGGGATCCACTGAGCACAGCGGCACGCTGCTAATGTCAAGCCCTGGGTCTCTGGAAATGGGCAGTGTGTGCTGCACTGGAAGCTAGCAGCTAAGTTTCGAGGAAGACTGAGTATCTCTGGGGTGAGACCCACGAGGACCAAGCTGAGGCCACATGGACTTGACAGTCTAGTGGACAGCCAGCACTGCTGGGCCAGCCATGTGTCAGCTGTCCTACGTAGGCCTCCAACTCAAGTCAAGCTATACCAGCTAGAGCTATGAGGGCAAAGACACCTTAGCAGGCCCTACCATGCTCTGTTTAAACCACAGATTAAGTATATTACAGGCAGACTAGTGCTATACTCAAAGCTGGCCTCTTAGCCTTAAGTCCTAGTCCATTCAGTGAAATGTAGTTATCGAGGGGCTGGAGATATGGTGCTCTCCCCAGTCAGTTCCCAGCACATACATTAAGCTGCTCACAAACTACCTGTAACTCCAGCTCCAGAGGACCTAACGCCCTTTCCTGGCCTCCAGGGCCCCCTCATTCCTGTGGTATACACATATAGAGACATAAACAAAAATCAAAAGCTTTTTCAAATAAAAAAACTTACAGAGACAATCAAAAGCACCCATCATTTCTGCCTTGCTGGAATGTTAAACTTAAAAAAAAAAAAAAAGAAAAGAAAAGAAAAGAAAAGATTTTTTTTACTATATGTTCACTGTCACTCCCCTCAGACACACCAGAAGAGGGCATCAGATCCCATTACAGATGGTTGTGAGCCACTATGTGGTTGCTGGGAATTGAACTCAGGACCCCTGGAAGAGCAGTCAGTGCTCTTAACTGCTGAGCCATCTCTCTAGCCAGTAAAACCTCTTTTAACAAGTCAGATCCCATATCATAAGAGAGAGAGAAAAAAAAAAAAAATAAGGTGCGGGGTGGATGCCTGTGTGGAGCTCCTCCAGCTCCAGCAGGGAAGAGCACTCATGTGACTGGCAGTGCCTCCACTCACCTCCGTCCTGGCTTCTGCTTTGTCACGTGAACTGTGTCCAAGAAAGGACAATAGCAGGTGCCAGCGACAACCCAGGCCAGTGGGGCAGCGTGGCTCTGAGCCGCACAGGATAGATGCTCCACAGAAGGGAGCGACCTGCTGCCAGGAGGAAGCAGCAGCTTAATCGTGCCTGTGGTGCCATTCTCGTGTCTGCTTGGAAGACGGTTTTTAAATATATCCTTAATTTCCGGTTTCCAGAAGATAGCAGTACCCCCATGAATGGGGGAAAGAGGCGGACTTCTCTGCCACAAATGGGAAACAGCAGAAACAAACCCTTTACAAAAGCGGTGCCAATGATCACATGAAAGTGCCCGCCTTCTCAGCAGCCGATGCAACTGAGAGATGAAGGTGCATGAGGGGTCACTCACTCCTCACTGGTGGGAATGACGCAGGAGACAGCAATTGGGAATCAGATCGGGTGAATGCACACTTGTGTGGCAGTGTTCCCCACGAGGCCTCAAGCTGGACGCTACCCACACTGCCATCAGTAGTGGGAAACGCCAGCGAACAATGTTGTCATAGGGTGGGAAATTCACACATCTATGAGAATACATGCCCTATAGCTAAACACAACTTGACAACACAACACAAAAGACCAGTCTTACACGCTCGACTAGGTCGGTGACTAAAAGCCCATGCGTCAAGAGCAGTCTGGAGAGGGGACCTTGAACGCTCCTTTTGGAGAAACGGGGACCCAAGATCTGCCTCCTCATCAGAGCTAGGGACATGGTGACGAGAACCTTGGAAGCCTGTGTTCAGGGAGGCCGCTTCCTATACACTCGCATGCGTGGGCCCCTCCTACACAGCTGCCTGACGCCTGCTCCTCCTGGGGCCCTCTGTAAATACTATGCCACCAGAGTGGGCTCCTAGACCTCTGCCCTCTGCTCACAAGTACTCCCGCTTCCCCTACACATGGCCCTGGTGACTGAGGTTAACTATGACACAGACAGACAGACACAGGTATAGTCACATACACTGCAGACCGGACCACTGGTTCTGATATTGCTAATATCACCTGAGTCCCACTCCTGGCCTTGTGCAGGGAGTAAGGAGTAAGGCAGGAGCCGTGGGAGGGAGCAGATTACCAGAAAGACTCGTCTCAGGGGGCCTAGCGTCTAAAGCCCAGGAAGACAGCAGGAACATGCAGCCCCCATCTTCCCAGAAAGACGAGCCAGTTCTCTTCGCATTTCTGGTCCCAAGCCCCTGAGGCATGAATGTGGACCCTACAGTCGGCACCGTCCGTCTTTCAGGAGTTTCCTCGTGGGTGGGCGAGCTTCCCCTCTAGCTGGGGAGGTGAGGGGCATTCTGCTGGTCTGGTCCCACCAGACCACTCTTGTTCAGTCTCACTCAGTGACAACACCTTCTTCTCTCTCAGGAAGTAGGTCAGCACACCTCTCCAGGAAAATGTGGTCAAGGGACTCTGTTCTGACTGACCTCAAGTCTCTTGATTTTGCAGCGGGCAGCACAGAAGGAGCAAGTGAGGGGACCGGAGGAGGCAGTAGACTGGAAGCTGACACCAGCCTTTTCAGGCCTGACTGTGAAGACTCGTGGGCTGGCATTTGCTGGCTGTCACCATGTTCCACAAACAAAGCACAGCACATCCTAATGGCCTAATGGCATCAGTGGTAGAACGCTGTCCCAGGAAGTAGGACTGGTCTCTTTCTGCTCTCCAAGGAAGTGGTAGGGCTAGCCTCAGTCCCTGTGAGAAGCCAGGCAGGAACTATAGGCTCTAGAAGTATATCGCATCCACACCTGCCTCTGGCAGAAGAGAAGCTATACTGAGAAGCTCAGATGTCCCAAGAAGCTCTGAGTAAGGACGAGCTGCCCCGCTTTGTGTGGGAAGCGAATGTCCCTGTGGGAACCCTCCCTTGATAGGCATCTCCTCTGTTCAGTGAGGACCAGGTATGGATTCGCTGGAGAACCTCACACGTGTGGTCTCGCCCACGTTACCTGTGTCCGTCTCACAGCCTACGCAGAGGCCGAGTCTGAAGCCTGGGTCTGTGTAGTCTCTGTGAGCCGTGCTCATTTCTCTGTCATGTGCACCTCTGCCTCAAAGAGAGTAACACTGGTGTGCATGGCTCCAGCTGATGTGCCTTTTGTTACAAAAGTCTGTTCCTCCCCTAGGGGTTCTGAGGATATAAAAATTGTTTTGTTTTCTTCTCCTATAATATACGTTATCTCAACTGATCTTGCAGGAGCCCTCAAGTGGGTCATAAAAGATCTTGGTGCCAGCTACTCCTCTGGAACTGTCCCCCACTCAGGGACTCTCCTCCTCTTTCCATGGCTGGACCCAAGTAGGAGGAGAAAGAATTCAAAGGTGCACAGGAACACACACGTGTCTGCACACCAAGACCTAGGAGTCCCCGGAAAGAGACGAGCCTGGTCTTGCATTTGAGACTGGATGGTCAATCTACTAAACACTCCCCTCTCTCATTTAGTGAAGGGGCTTCACCGCTCTGAGAAACGAGGCGCCTTTAAGTCGGAATGTGGAATCTCCATTGCAGCTGCTGCTGAAGTCTTGACAGTAACACATCAGACAGCCTTGCTCTAAAAATAGGATTCGTGTGTTTCACCAGCCGGCAGAGAAGCCGGACGTTTGGAGCAGTTGACAAGCTGACAAGCGTGCCCGCCCTGCCAGGCCTGGCGACAGGGTCAGATTCCACCTTCTTCTTTCTCCACAGCCAGATTTGATTTGCTGTGTGCTTGTTAGTGCAGATCTGTTGTGCGGGGATTAAGAAGCTGTCAGCGCGGGTCCACTTTGCTCAGCCTCAAACCAGATCAGGCTCTATACAGGAACTCCTAAGGAGACACGGCTGATGACAGACACCGGAGCACTGGCTTCCTCTTCTGCCCAGGGTGAGTATTTTTAGCTCCATCACCAAACTCCCCAGGCGAGGATGCATCTCAAGTTTCAGCAGCGGTGAGAACTTCAGGATACCATATTCCCATATTCGGAAGCATGGAGGGCTACAACAAACAAACTCAAAACAAGCTATGCTCAGGAATTCCAACCATCCTGCTGAGAAAGCCAACCTCGGGCCCCAGCTCTAATGAGGGTCAGTGAACTTGGCTTGATCAGACAAAAAGAGGAGTGGGGGTGGGGGTGGGGTGTGAAAGACAGGCCCCGGGGTGGGAGAGAGGACATTGCTGCCCTGTGTTCGACCAATAAAACACAAGGATGCGTGAAAGGGGAGGCCCCAGTCCATGTGAATACAAGGCACTGAAGCCAGGCACAAGTGCTTTTACTTGGCAACCGCTTAACAAGATATCATCTGATTGAATTAAAAAAAAAAAAAAGCAAGCACATCCCCTATCCCGACAATCCTGAGTGATTTCACCTTGGCAGCACTGCCTTCTGAGTGTGAGCAGATTCGTCCCGGCAGATGTTCATTTTAGGAAAAACCTAACTGACACTCAGCCATCTGAGCTCACTGAAAACATCACGGAGAAACATTCCTTGGCACCATAAAATGGATCGTTTGGCAGAATCCTTTACATACTGAAGTTCTCCAGGCAAAGATTTGATTTTAAAAAAAGAAACAACCTTCAACTGTCAGTTTGCTGGGAACGCAGTCATCTCATCACAGATGAGGATGTTTATGTTTATGAAGTGTTCTAATAGAGCTGTCACTCAAGCACACACAGGGTGGGCCCCTGCAGTGGTCCAGGGCTTGAGGATGAGAACCAGGGATGCTGCCCCGAGGAGGAGAACCAGGGATGCTCCTTACTTGCTTCTCAGACCTGACCTGGAGGCTTGGAGGGAAGGTGGTAGAGACCACCCCTCCAAGCCAGATAACTACCTTTCACGCATTACCTATGGAAAATGTTAACTGCCCTTCATGAACATCCCTGAGCTCTTAAGCAATAGTCTGCACCTGCTGCTATACACATGTCCTCTGGTCATGAGGTCACCATGAGTAGAACAGCCCAGTTTTGTTTATATGTATGTGCTCGTTTGTGCAATTTATTTCCATGTTATATCGGCCTTTCCCATTTTTATCAAAAAAAGGAAGCACCAGTTAAAAGTAAACAGTGTGTGTGTGTGTGTGTGTGGGGGGTATCTCAGAAAGGTCACTCATTGTGGCTGGGCTAGAAACCAGTACATTAGAAGAATTTGTTTTGTGACTTGGGGCAAGAGGTAGAGCTTTCTGTGTAGCTCAGTTCCTTTAACCTCACGCAAGTGTACTAGACAGTGATCTCAAATGTGCTCCTTGAGATTAAACAGAACCTACCCTGTGGTTTTTGCAGTGCTCAGTGGCTGACAGATGTTCAAGAGCTATTACATGCAGCTAGAGTTACGATAAGTTATTACTACTAAGGTATTAAGTAATATACCAAGTGTCATCCCTACGATACACTACACCATGTGTGAAGAGTGTCTAGCTTTGTGTATCCATGAACCCATTTCGTCCACGAGCAACTCCTGGGAGGCAAGTGCTAGTCTTATCTGTTCCAGAAAAGCTCACCAGCTTGCCCGGGACCACAAAGAAGTAGGAGAGTGGATGCCACCTGAGTTCCTGGCTCCCTCACTGCTGCCTCTAGGAGGTCTCTCCTAAAGACACTGAATTCACAAACAACTGCTTGTGGATGTCTTTAGAAGGAAAAGACCAGAACAAGTTTCTGTGCCCCCGAGGGGCTACCAAACTCTCCCACAGACAGATGAACAATGGCTGTGTTCCCTTCTCACTCTGGCCATGGGGCTCCTGAGACCAGAAGAGCGAAACATCTTACGAGCACGCCAGTACCACTGTGTAACACGCACATCCGAGCGGTTATGTGGATCTGAGTCCTGCCCCCTTTTGACCCTATTCTGATATTATTTCAACTATGCCTTGGAAGCATCGGGAACACAATTTCCTAAAGCACAGATGACATTATTCTTATTTCATATACACCTCGCTCCCCTAAAACCTGAACGAAGGCCATAGCTCTGAACAGCTCTTGAGTGAACGGCTGTCACTCCCAAAGCATGCTGAGAATGTTCACACTGAGGATAGATTTAACTACCTGCCAAGACACCAAAGGCGTGCCTAATGTCACCGAGGGCATGAAAACATGTCCCATGGTCTGTCTTTCTCTCCCTAATATCTCAGCACAAACTGAGGTGGACAGAGTCCTGTGGAGGGCATCACAGTGGGTGTCCAAGGAAAGGAGGGAGGGCGTGCCACATTTCTAGGTCAGTGTTTCACACATTCTCAACAGACCCCAGAGAGTACTGCACACATGCCCTTTCTCCAGTTTCTCACCTGGTCTTGTGCTCTGAGGGGAACAAAGGAAGGGCGAGTGCCCCGAATCCTCAAAGCCAAACTGTGAAACTCTTTAAAAACATCAGCAAAAAGACAAAAAAAAAAAGAAGAAAAAATGAAAATAAAAAAAAATAAAAAAATAATTTAAAAAAAGAGGAAAAAAAAGAAGAAAAAAAAATCAGCATAAAACTATGCTCCAAGTTTTTTTTTTTTTTTTTTTCGAGACAGGGTTTCTCTGTGTAGCCCTGGCTGTCCTGGAACTCACTTTGTAGACCAGGCTGGCCTCGAACTCAGAAATCCGCCTGCTTCTGCCTCCCGAGTGCTGGGATTAAAGGCGTGTGCCACCACGCCCGGCATGCTCCAAGTTTTAGACCTCAGAGCATTGCTGTTTTTGAAAGCACCCCATACTCTGGAAAACTCACAAATCTGAAACATTTCTAGCCCCAAGCATTTTAAGTAAGTTATGTGTGTTTAAAAAACCTGATGTGGGGGCTGGAGAGATGGCTCAGCGGTTAAGAACACTGGCTGCTCTTCCAGAGGTCCTGAGTTCAATCCCCAGNAACCACATGGTAGCTCACAACCATCTGTAATGGGATCTGGTGCCCTTTTCTGGTGTGTCTGAAGAGAATAACAGTGTATTCACATAAAATAAATAAATAAATAAATCTTAAAAACAAAACAAAACCCTGAATGTTGTAAGGACCAAATTGTGTTTTTGTGTGTGTTTTTTTGTTTTTTGTTTTGTTTGGTTTTTTTTCGAGACAGGGTTTCTCTGTGTAGCCCTGGCTGTCCTGGAACTCACTTTGTAGACGAGGCTGGCATTGAACTCAGAAATCCGCCTGCCTCTGCCTCCCGAGTGCTGGGATTAAAGGCATGTGCCACATTAGCCCAACACTGTCTACCCCTCTGCTCAGCAGCCACAGGGAGAACTGATAGCACAAGTGGCCAACACCTCTACCCTGGAGAAACTCCCAGGACAGCACTAGGCCAAGCAGTCACAGGAGAGTAAGAAACAGGAATTCCAGCCCTCGGAAAGCCCAGTGTGTGGACCACAGCTGCTCCTCATGAAACAGCTCGACAGTGTGTGGAAACAAGGTTTCTGCAAACCAGGCAGATGGGAGCCATGGCGGAGAAGCCCTGGCTCTCAGGAGCAGGCTAGAAAGTGAGGACCCTGTTTCCATCGAAACAGCCAAAAACAAGGTGCAGACTCAGGCTGGACAGAAGCCTGGCGCTGGGAACATGGTCTGTCAGTTCCCACAGCACTGCATTAGGTCACCAGTGAAGTGTCCCTGGTCATCTCGGCTTGGGTTGGTCCACATCAAACACTGATGTGGAAACAGTAACTCAATTCAGTTGGGACTCTGTGGGAGCCGGGGCTGACTCGTCACGGCTGTGGAATGCTGAGACAGATAATCCGAGCATCGGATAGGCTCCTGCCATGTTTCAGGCTGCCCAGAAACTGTGGAATGATCCTCATCTGACAGTCCGTGGGTGGTACAGTGACAGACTCCCTGGCGGTGCGGTTTCTGCTAACAGGTCGGACTCACTCTCCTCTGAAGATGAGGAGAGGAGAGAAAGGAAGAGGAGACAAGGAAGGAGGAGTGGGGAAAGGAAGACAGTGGTTCTGTGCCATTGCAACCACAGAGCTTGCTTTGAAGGGTTTGTCTCTAAACACTGCCCAGACAAGCAGCGGCGGCTCTGTGAAAAGGAAGGGCTTCTAAGTAGAGCCCTCTGCTCCCCAAATCAGCAGGTACTTAGGGGTTTTCTACAACCTGTGGGTTCAACGCAGTGCTCAGACTAAACACCGTTTTAGATGAAAGTCTCTGGAGCCTGCCATAAAGCTCTTGCTCTTCTGAGCCAGCTCTTCCTGATGACACGTGAGGACCATCAGTTCAAGCACTAAGGACTGTGCCTCCTCCCAGCTACCCCACCCCATGAGGTCTCTCCCTGCCTGGCCTTTTTGGCTAAGAGCGGGGCGTCACTTCAGACAACCTTCTGCTTTCAGTCATTAGGGGTGATGATGCCTAGACACGGATGCTGTGAAGCAGGTGCACAGACCCTGCACGGGTCGGTCCTGACAACCGTAAGGAAGTACCTTGTGCAGGAGCTGGTGCTCGCCTCTCAGCATCACGCCTGTGATAGCAGACACTGAGTGCCAAACAGGACAGAGACACTGCACCCTTCAAAGCTGGGTGGGTGCTCCTGGAAACTGCCTTGACAAACCCACCAGCCAGGATCTTAAGGCCAAGTTGTTTACAGCTAAATCTACACTGAGAAGACTTGTAAACAGATACAAGGGTTCCGGGAGAAATAATGAATGTGTTCTCCATATAAAGCACCCGTTGTTCCTCTACCTTCCCACACCCTGCATAGGAGTCATTCTCTGGATCCTGGCCTAGCCTGTGGCCAACACACAAGGGCCTGGGATGTTCTGGACACAAAGCACTGTTGAGAACACTCAAGAATGAGGACCAGGGAATGGAGCCATGACCCAGCTCTTAAGAGCACTGATTGCTCTTCCAGAGGTCCTGAGTTCAATTCCCAGCAACCACATGGTGGCTCACAACCATCTGTTAATGGAATCTGATATATATATATATATATATATATATATATATATATATATATATATATATATATAAAATAAATAATTCTTAAAAACAAAAACAAAAAAGAATGAGGACCAGGCAAAGCCACCAACCAAGCAACCACTCTCACTGCTGAGAATTCCTGCTGTGATGAAGACCAGACAACATGTGGGGAGAGGACCGGACAACATTTGGGGAGCATCACCCCACTGTGGGAAGGCCAGGCCCTGCTGCTTAGAGGAAGCTGGTGATGAGGGCTGTGACTCACTGTCACTACAGGGTGTGCTAAGTCAGAGCCCTGCTCACCACCCCACATCTCTCTCAATTCCACACTTGGGAGTTCAGTAATAGACTTGGATGGTCAAATCCGAGCACAGCTCTCAGCGTCCAGACAGTGCACGTGCAGTCAGGCCCAAAATCTGCTGATATTCTCTCCTCTAAGTCGTGCCTTGCGAGGCTGCAGGCTGTTCCCTTGACATGGGCAGCTGTGGCAGGCAGGAAGGTTTGGGGCCCTGGTCATCAGGGATGAAGGAAGCACGGGACTCCTGGAGGGCTGCTGTGGCTCTCTAAGCCCGATGGACGGCTGGCCTGGCCTTTACTTACTTTAAATGTTACATTTTCAAATCCTCTCAATAAAACTCTTGACTTCTGGGCACCGTGGTGAGCGCCAACATAATTCTGACACTTAGAAGGGTGAGGTAGTAAGACTACACAAGTCAGGGGCTAGCTTGTCCTTCACAGTGAGTTCCAGGCCAGCCACATCTCTCTCAAACAATGAGGACAGGTCAGTCCCCTTCCTCAGCTTCTTGCCTATCCCCCATCTCTCCAAGTTCAAAGATCTGGGACTGCTTGGAGTGTGAGCCCCAAGTTTCAACCAGAACTTCAGTCAATCCACCAACCACTGGGCCCTGGGGCAAGAATTGCACTGATCCAAACCCTACTTGAGAGAGATTCCTAGAGCCAGTGTGTTTCCTCCTCTGGGGCATCCTCCCGAGACAAAAGCCCAGCATGGAGAAGGGGAGGTGGGAACAAATGTCCACCCTTCCCCAAGAAGCCATTCACAACCAACCATTAGCTCTTGTGCATGTGCACGCGCGCATGCGCGCGCGCGCGCACACACACACACACACACACACACACACACACACACACACACACAGTGTGCTTTGGGTTGCTTTTTGTTTCTTGAGAGACAGAATGAGCATGATGAGGTTGGTGAGGGAGAGTTCTGAGCAGTGAAGGAGAGTATGATTAAAAGAGTGTATGAAATTCTCAAAAAATAAATGAAAGGAAGAAACCCCCCAAATAAAAAACCTCTTGGCTGATTCAATTCACCCCAATCCCTACTGATGATGATAAGAACTATTTTCCAGGTTACAGCATCTGTCTTTTTACCAGACTCCCGGACAGTTGCAAAGAGATGAATTCTGCGAACAAGCTCAGTGCTTGGAATCCGGTGAGTCTGATGGGAACACATCTCAAGCCAATACCTAGATGACGGTTGGGGAGATCCTAAACCTGCTGGGAGCTCAGCCCTATTAGCCTAGACTTCCGCCTCTCAGAATCTACTAGATAATAAATGTGGACCTTCTTTTGTTTTTTTTTTTAAAGTGAGAAGTCTTTAATTTCTCAAGTGTCTCTTCAGACATCAACCAACTGGCAGAATCTCAGTGGGGAGGGGACTGATCCATACCATCTGGAGTCCTACATTGTCTCTGTAACTCACACCATGGCTCACTCCTCCTTCAGTCCACAGCAAGCCATAGGA
Source organism: Mus pahari (assembly GCF_900095145.1). Lineage (NCBI taxonomy): Eukaryota > Metazoa > Chordata > Mammalia > Rodentia > Muridae > Mus > Mus pahari. The sequence goes on along the minus strand of NC_034592.1, from coordinate 46,313,340 downwards.
AGCCAGCTGATGGTGGCTTCCAAGAGCGGGCCATGTGGCTCTGGAGGGCAGGCCTGCTCTCCCACCAGGAAAATCTCTGAGGCTTCTCCCAAGTGTGAGCTAGCTAATAAACTCTCCACACCACCATCTGTTCTGTTAGAAAATAACCTAGAAGAAGTCAGAAACAAATCTGTGCTAAATAAATAATAAATAAATAAATAAAGCGGCCACGTGTATCACGTACAAAGACAGGGAAGGTATCTTGGTTACATCTGTCGAATGGAAAATTTCAAAGCAGCAGTAACTTTATTAATCTGAATATTAATCTTTCTTTCTACTAAGTCATGCAGAACGGGACTGCAGACTGCATTAAGTATTTTAGATGGGTCTGTGAGACCTGAGCTCTGTCCTCATTCCACATTGAGTCACACTTTCCCTACTGAGCCATCATTGATTTGCTTGACGATGGACCTGCTGCCTGGATCCCTTAGCCAGGCTTCAAGGAAGGATCGGGTGGGTTGGAATGTGTGTGGACATCAGATGCCCCTCAAGTGCCCGGTTACAGCCCATCTAACTCAAAAGGAGTGCCTTTCACTGCTTCCAGAGATCTACTACTCATCTGGCACATTTAAAAGGCTTTAGGCTTCAAATGCCTTGTGACAAAATGAAAACAGGAGTACATGCATCACCAGTCACTCTAAGGCAATCAGGCCACAGCGGGGCTGGGACATCACGCACGCTGCCGCTGACTACAAACCCCGGAAGCATAATTACCTGTTTCTCCCCACAACGTGTCGGTGCCGTTGACTTCGATTTCATGTTCCTCTGCCATTCCCAGCAAGGACTGGACGACCTGTCAGACGTGGCAAGGTGATTTAATGAGCTCTCGGAGCAATGGATGCTTCTTATAGCCCATAGATCAAAGGAAAGAGTGTTGTTTTTTTTTTAACCATTATTATCTTGTGCCACGCAAGTGAAGAAAACATAATGAAAACCATTTCCTGGCATAATTCGTATGCTATTCACACTTTCACTGGGGAGAATTAAAAAATACAACAATCTCGGGGAATTGCAGCAACTCTGTTCAGGATTACCAGGTACTCAGAATTCTAATGAATTCCAGCATGACCCAAATATGCCAATGTAATCAACAAAGGACCCAGCAGATCACGTAACATGCAGCTTCTGCCTAAACCACCATTAGGCCATTCTTCACAAGGAAAGAAAACAAGGCGAGATTTTCTCCTAACCGTGAAAATTCTCTTTCAGTACTATCCAGGTGATTTTTCTCCTGACAGCTCTGTTCCTCTCCCTTCTGGGCATCTTCCTGTTAAAAAGCAGAGCAGGTCCCAAGCTGGAGGCAGGAGAGCTTGCCCTTGGGGAGATGAAGTATCGGTACCCGCTGGACCAGAGCCAGCAGCATCCTGAGTGACAGGCGACCGGGACAAAGCCATTTTCCAGGCTCCCAATCCATTCTGTTTACAGTATGCAGTCTGGGTCTATTTCTAATCGGTGGATGCTCCAAGCTTCGTAAGTAGCAGGAGGAAATCACAGGCCTTGAAATGGAGCAATTCCGTGGGTATACATACAGTCTGGGTGTACAGTCTGGGTGTACAGCCTGGGTGTACAGCCTGGGTGTACAGTCTGGGTGTACAGTCTGGGTGTACAGTCGGCTGCTTACCCGATACCACTATAGCATTCTTAGGATTGGACAGGAGGCATCAGGGTCCAAGGAGGGAGTGAGAGGGAGGGGCAGCAAGGGAGATCGTGTACGCTGAAGATGGAGGACATAGCCTTAGCTAGAAGGCAGTGGCTTCTAGAAGCTAGCAAAACCATAAAGGCCCTTCTGGGAGCCTTCAGAGAGAAGCCTGGCCTCTGCTCATCTCGGTTTTAGATTTCTGACCCCAAGACGGTGATTAAGTGTGTGCTGAACATTTGGCCATTTACTCTGATGGCAATAGGAAATTATACCCTCTTCAGGACTTTGATTATGAAATCTAGCGCTTCTGCTTGAAATGGTTATTGGTTGTGCTAAGTCAGGTTCTGCTCAGTGTCCTCCAGGCCAGCTCCTGCATGGGGTACATGACTTTAAAAAAAGAACCACTTCCATACACGGGGCATGTGCACCATGTGTGGATGTGCACTGTGTGGGCATGCATCATGTGTGGGCGTGTATCATGTGTGCGTGTGTATCATGTGTGCGTGTGTATCATGTGTGGGTGTGCATGTGTGTGCATCATGTGTAGGTGTGCATGTGCTCATGATCTCCCCGAGATGACTCTTCCCATGTTGGAGCCACAGATTCAGACTAGAGGACAAGGCAGAGAACATGGTGGCCCACGCCAGTGACTCCAGCACTTGGGAGGCAGAGGCAGGAATATCCAGAGTTACAGAGACTAGGCTATTTGAGGTCTTGTTTTAAAAAAAAAATAAGACAAATACAAGAGGAAAATGTCTGCGTTTTCAGATATGTGTACTTAGTACTATCATTTATGCATGCCAAATATTAGCCAGCCAGCAATACATGCTTTTATGTTTATCTGCCATCGTGTATAAGTGCCAAGTGCCAGCCAGCCAGCTTAGCGTGCAAATTTCAGTCATTTGGGGGAAAGAATATTTCCAAACACTGGCACCTCCAATTGCTCAAAGATTACGAAGAGTGAGAAGCACCAGCAAAACGGGAGCAAATGTTGTTATATTCGCAGCCAAGGCAGAGAACCAGGCCTGCTGATGGTGATTAAAGCTCCAAACCTAGAGCTAGTGACATCCAGAAAGAAATGGAGTGCTGAATCTCTGCTTCGGTGTAGCAACTTCAAATAATGAGCATTCATTCTCACGGGCTCTCAAAGCACCCAAGCTTGAGTTTTAAAAACCCTTCAAACACCCCAGAATGATTTCCGAACTAGGGTTTCACGTGATGGTAGTCCAAAGGTTATAGGGAGAAAAGAAGGGACTGAAGGGACCGGGAGGGAAGAGCCAGGTAAGGGAAGAGCAGACCGGAGAGGAAGTGAGAACGGGCAGGCGAGACTGAACAGCCGGCAGAGCTCTCAAGAAGAGCATTTCATCCCCCACCTTGGTCACAGCCAGGGCAGCAGCACTAGAAGCACCGCATTGGTCAGGGTCAGCAGCGACTTTCTTAACTCTCCATTCCCTCTTGTTGCCCATGGCTCTCAACTTAGAAGGCTGTGACCAAACAACTGGGCCGCAAAGCCTCATGTCTCGGGAAGGAACCCCACGGCCCCACTCACCGAGCTGTGGCCCATGCTGGCGGCTGCTGTCAGTGCCTGCTGCAGGGCCTGGCTCTTCCTCAGGGTGCCAGGCTGGGGAGGGCCTGCTGACCACTCACAGTTCAGCAGGTACTGGAGAATGTCACTGTGGCCCCTCAGTGCGCTGTGGACAAGTGCACACTGGCCCTTCTTATCCAAGTGGTCCACCTGTGGGCAGAAGTTGGGGAAAGGTAACGGTGAGCATCCTTTTACTCTGGGAATCCGTGTGCCCTGAAGGCTACATGCAAATTCACGATACTGCAGAAGAAAGCAAGGGTTCACATTCCAACTTGTTTTTCTGGACAGTTCTGAACCTGTGGCTCCTCTCATTGGGATAAGAACACTAATCCATGCCTCAGGTTCCCTTGGCAGGACTAGTAACCACAAGACAGTCTCACCTCACACAGGCATCTCGCAGCAAACTACATAAAGCTCACAGACTGAGCCCTCAGACAAAGCCCTGTGCTTCCCAGTGGGGCCCTAAGATGAAGTAGTTTCAAGCTGCTCTGAGATGTTGAGATGGGTCACTGAACCAGGGAGCCAAAGAAAGGAAGGGCTCTATAAAATAGAACACTGATCTACAGGAAGGACAGAAAGGAAAACATACAGGGAGGCATCCTGGCTTTTATTATAAAGGAAAGACACAAAGCTGGGGGATGCTAGCGAGTCAGAAGCAATGTGTGAGCACTGCATGTCTCCTAAAGGCCCGATGCTGGCGGGCACCCCTGAATTCCGTATCTGAGCGAAGGAGCCCCAGGACTGAAAAAGAGCCCCAAAGCCCAGCTCTGACATGTTTGCAAAGTAAGGGGCATGCTGCCTCATAACTTGGACTCTGCAAGAGTCCCCAACATGACAGCTAGCCTCTTCCTGCAAGCTCTCAGCTGTGACAGAGGAAGAGCTGCCAGACGCAGAAGAAAGCTAAGACATAGCTGGTATCCAGAAATTGGAGCATGTGCCACATAGCAATAAGGCTTGTACTTCAAACGCCAGAGCTGAGGTTCAGGTGTCCCAAATGCTGGACTTACAACATTTCTGTACCTACTATAAGCCTAACTTAACTAACTAGGCAAACACCACCATCAGTGCTTTATCGACTGTCACTCAACAGGCTCGCTTGCCTGTGAAGTGCATATAACGCTTATATTAAGCTAAAGAGGACTTATGCTGAGCTCAGCATTCATCTCGCTTCATCGTAGCTGACAGTTATCTAATGGTAACAGCAAGAGGTTGGTGGAAGGTTCCTGGGGTCACGGGACTCCAACAGACAGAGGCCCAGTGTCCCAGGCGGGAAAAGGAAAGATGACATTAGGCAGTCCCCACAGCTCAAGCACAGGACCTCTAAGAACCAGAGAACTCTCAGGATTGTTTTAAAACAATAATGAAGCAGAATAGAACAAGAAGGGGATGATGAGGCATGAAGTATTTCACCAGGAGAGGCAAGACTGCTCAGCAGGGAGAAGCATCTGCTGCCAGGTTTGATTCCCAGAATCCATGCAGTAGAAGGCAAGAATCAACTCCCTCCAGTGCACTGGTTTCTGAACTCCTCATATGCCACATAGCATACACACACACACACACACACACACACACACACACACACGCCTACCTAGAAAAAAGACTTCTGAAAACACATCTTCCAAACAATTATGATGCCATGTTAGATTCTAGAATAAATTCAGGATAGTGCAACACATGTGTATCTTCACCAGTGGGAACTGCTCAAGTTCCTCCAAGTAATGGAAAAAAGAACACGTGGCCAATAGCCAGGAATCTGCCTCGTACAACATCAAATAAAGCAATGGCATCAAATAAGGCATACATGGCTACTGCTCTCCTGGGGCTCCCAGTCAGACACTGAATCTTCTACACTGGTTCTATAAGTTCTCAAATCACTGCGCCTGACAAACTGAAGTCCATGAAGCCTGCCTGGCCCAGGGGCCAACAATCCCAGTAATGACAGGAAGATATTTTCCACCCTCTCAGACACCCTGTTGTCCCCCTCCAAGTCAAAACCACTGCTTACCCTTGCCCCCTTCTTGATGAGCAGGCACACCAGCTTCATGTGGCCGGCAGCAGCTGCGTAGCACAGTGCGTTCATACCGTTCTCCGACATCCCATCCAGACAGGCGCCAAACTCCAGAAGGAGAGTGACAACTTCCTCATGGCCAAGGTGAGACTGGACGCACAGGATGGGGGCATTGTTTAACACTTCTGTCCTGTAGTTCACGTTGGCCCCTCCCAAAATCAGGAGCCGGCTCACCTGTTGGGCAATGTCCCCCAGCAAGATTAATCTCTCCTATGTATGTTAGTTTTAACACATCTGAGAAGCAGGAAGTATCTGCAACCTTCCTGTTATATTCTACTGGATCTCAAGCTTGAGATGTACCAGCAGGAAATGCATGCATGCATTTTCTACACCCGCAGGGAATGCACGCAGACTCATACATGTGCATCGTCACTAGTAGGAACCTGCCAAGTCTCTCCAAATCATGGGAAAAGAACAGAACTTCATTGTGACGCAGCAAACCCACTTCTGGGGCTACATCCGGAATGAAAGTAGAATCCTGAAGAAATGTGCATAGCACATTCACATCAACACCATTCACCAAGCTCAGACGTGGAAGCCACCCCAGGGCCCACAATGGACACGTAGACAGAGACGGATATGCCACCAGTGCAGAACTCAGGCTTAGAAAGGAACTCACCTGTGGGATGCTAAGGCAGAGATTAATATAAAACTATGTTAAATAAACAGGAAGACCAAGAACACATGACACTATTAAGGATATACCCAAAGTGATCACATGTCTCTATTAAGGATGCAGCCACAGTGATCAAACAGGACATAAGCTGAGCGCAGCTCCCAAACCATGGACAGTGGAAAGAAGAGTGTCTAATGGCTAAAAAGATTGACCAAATGAAAAGTGTTAGAGATTTACAACATTAAATGTGAATATACTTCACTGACCTGAACACTTAAAAATGATTCAGGTGTTATGTTTTCTATTATGGACTTTTACACATGAAAACAAAATGTTTTCATATGCACAGTACCCCCTCCTTCCTCGTCCCCTACACCGGGGTGGTTAGGTTTTTTTAAAAAAATGTATTTATTTATTTTGACTTCATGTGTGTGGATGTTTTGCCTGCATGTGTGTCCGTGCCTTCGTCACATGCATGTCTGATGTACACACAGGTCAGAAGAGCACATCAGGCCCCCTATAACCGGAGTTATGAGTGGTTATGAGCTACCACATAGGTGCTGGGAACCGAACCCAGGGACTTTACCAGAGGAACACGTGCTCTTGACTGCTGAGCTATCTCTCCAGCCCCTGGGTGGCACATTTTTAATGACTGCCAGCTAACACTGGTATTATTACTGTAGGGGCTAGACCTGAGCAACCACCAAAAAGAGAAAATCCATGATTCTAACCATGAAATGCTAAGCAAGGGTAAATCCTTAGTGAGATAAAGGCAAAAGGAAACATGAATAGTCCCTTCTCTCGACAAGGAGGGGAGAGAGCACGGCAATGTCGCGTGAGGGCGCTGTCGCATGCCCTCCACTGCGGCTCACACTGACTGCTGCACACAGCGCGGCCCTGGATAGCGGGGGGCCATTTCTGATCTGCACATATTAAAGTGAAACCACTGAACAGATGGACACTTCCAGCCACACTAATCTCCTTCCCATCTCCAGATTTTGAGGAAAAAAAAAATCCCATGGCACTTTCACACCTAGTTGGTCCCTTTCAACAGCTCCAACCGGCAGCCACCCAAGCCTGCCCTGGGAGATCCTCAAGGCTGACGGTTAGATGCGGCAAACCTCAGAGACCTGTCACCAATTTGACTGGTGTCGATCGGGAATCCTAAGTTACAGGCAGGAGATGGGCACATAAAAATTCTGGGCAGTTTAGTGCTCTGTCCATAGAGCAGCAGACAGAATATTTACAAATTATTACAGGAGATTATTACTAACAGTGGGGAAACTACAGCTCTCGACGGCATCTGGACATGGTAGAACCTAAAGTATGAAAGGTTCAGGAGTCTCCCTGCTGCTTAAGCTTGAACTCCACAAGACAGGGCCCCCTCCCAGTGCTCTCTTTGCAGGGCCATCCTCCCCAGTGCAGGCCCCCTGCCTCAGCAACTCTGAACAGACCCTGCTGTCTTGGATACTTTTCCCACAGACAGCAAAGGCTGTTTCTTATGGGTCTCTACTCAACAACAGACCCCCAAAGTGAAGTCCCCGCCCTGCTTCATGCACACTCCACTCGGGCATAGACTCCAAGCCCACTCCATCCCTCAACATGTTCTTGTAGTCTTAGCTCACTACACTGGACACTGGTTCTGAAACAGAAGTTCACAGAGAAGAGATGCAGGAAAAAGCTCTTCCACTGTCAGGGACGGCACACATGCTGGGTCTTTCTCATCACTGGGGCCAATACTTAGCCACAAGAAATAGTGAGCCACACACTTGTAATGAGGATGTTCTGTCAAGTTATCTGGCCACCCAACCATCGGCCTGGCTGTTTACCTCATTAGAAGGATCATCATAATTGTACAGCCAGACCCAGGTCAACACCAATCTAGTCTCTCCCACTGTCAGTGAGCACTTAGAGATGTGTGTGTGTGTGTGTGTGTGTGTGTGAGAGAGAGAGAGAGAGAGAGTATGCACGAGTATGTGTGTGAGTATGAGAGTGTATGTGTGTGTGCGCATGCGAGAGTGTGTATATGTGAGTATGTATGTGTGAGAGTGTATGTGAGTGTGTATGTGAGAGTGTGTGTTTGAGAGTGTGTGAGTGTGTGAGAGTGTATATGAGTATGTGTGTGAGAGAGTGTGTGTGTATGTGAGAGTGTGTGTTTGAGAGTGTATGTGTGTGTGCGTGTGTGTGAGAGTGTGAGTGTGTACATGTGAGAGTATGTATGTGTGAGAGTATGAGTGTGTGAGTGTGTATGTGAGAGTGTGTGTTTGAGAGTGTGTGTCTGTGAGTGTGTGTGAGAATGTGAGTGTATGTGAGTGTGTATGTGTGAGAGTGTGTGTGAGAGTGTGTGTGTGTAGAACACAGAGGAAAAGGCTCTCAGAACTGTGAGAATCTAGCAAACAAGCTGACTGATTCTTACAACACAGTTAAACAGGTTCACCACTCTCCACACCACCACTTGACTCAAGTACAATTAACTGCAAAGGTATTTCAAAACTGTAAGTTTAAATAAAAACAAGGATTTTTTTTTTAAATCCCTTCTGAATAACTAGATCAGTATGGAGAAAACAAACAGCACTATGCTGAAGAAACACGTGGGTGTTGTATAAAGGCCTCGGAAACCAGTTTGAAACAGGATGCATACACATAAATACACACTCCACCACAAGACAAGCAGGAATACTGTGTGATGATTTTGCCGGCCAACTATATGTTCCCTCCCCATCAGCTCCATCCTTTCCCGATACACAAGAACCTACGGGGGAAAGAAGATAGGATAAATGGCCTGAATAAGTGACTGTCAAAACAGTCTTCAGTGTTTATGTGTTCCAGGTCCCTCTAGGACGTGAGCATGTCTCCCTACCCTGTCAGCACGGTCTCTTTGGAAACCTTTGGTGGAGATTTGGAATTTCCAGGGCCTGGAGATCTGGCAACCTAGCTTCCCAAGAGAGCAGACTTGGCAGGCAGGGCTGTAAAGATACCAGGTGACAAACGCACCCCTGTGGCACACTAGGGCAGGCTCAGAATCAGGTCTCCCGCCATCCTGTGTGCCCCTAACCCTCCACTTCCCAGCTGAAAAATGAGAACAAATGTACCATTGCCAAGGTGGCTGAAAAGATTAAAACTGAATGTCAAAATAATAACACTCCCCTCTCCACCAAGGAGAGAGGGAGCCAGAGGAAGGGAAGGAGGGAGGGTGAAGGAAGCAGAAAGAAAGACAGAGAATGACTTAGCTCTACACCCAGTATTTCAAGAGGTGAATAAATATTAGTAGCTACTGTTGTCCATCACCATTTTGTGGGGTCTTCAGAGTGAGATCCCTGGAGACCCATCTCCCACTTACACTGTCTTGTATGCACCCCTAGAGTATCCACAGCCCGGAGCAGCTGGTTGGCAGCCCTTACATGAGTTACAGCTACTGTCTCAAGGTTCCCCAGGCGCCTGCAGCCTGGTGCAGTCACTGTTTCCAGAGCTGAGGGGAGCAGCAATAAAAACAACTCACCTGGGCACATAAGCCATGCCAGGCATGTCCCCAAGGGCTTTCCCTGCCGGCTTCTGATCCCTGGGAGGTGGCAGTTTTGTTGTCTCCATTTCAGAGGTGAGGACTCAGAGGCTCTGAGCGGGTGGGGCAAAGATCACTCAAGGACACAAAGCTAACTGTTGTCCCTGGAGCAGCAGGGAGGCACAGCAGGGTTGTAGCAGACACTATGTGGCCTACAGGAAGGGGCGAGATGACTCATCCGATACACTCCTGCCCATCTGCAGGAGATGTCAGGGTCTTCACCATGGAAGCTCTCTTTAGCTAACACTCCCAAGTGGCAAGGCCACCTAGCAACTTATGGAGACACAGAAGGGTAGTGGAGCGACCCCAACAGTGAGGACCTGGAGAAGTGCCAGCCAACTCAAGCTGGGAAGCAGTATACTGGAGGCTTACAAAAGCAGGGACATTGAAAAGTGTGTCCTCCTTGATTGTGGCCCAAGGTATAATCTCCCAGACAAGTCCAGACAAGGAAAGTCAGGCCACGTCGCTGCCTTATACCTAGTATCCTCTCCTTTCAGCAGAGAAAAATATCAGAAGCCAAATGCTCCCAGATCTACGGGCAGGGGCTGGCACCAGCCATATGACAACACTTGAGGAAAGAACCAGCTGGGCAGGAGCCTGGAAGCTCGAGTGGCAAGGATCCCAGTGGGCCATGCAGGCACAGGCTGGCATGACCCTGGCCACAGGGCTAGCCATCACCAGCATGCTCCCGAAATTACCAAGCCCTCATTTCAGAGCAAGTCATTTTAATTTGCCAAAGTGGCAAACTGCAATTATTTTCAAAATGACATTCATTCCTGTATGACAACAGTTAATACTCTCTAAAAACAGTTCCTTAATTGCATGCATAATTTTAAATTACTGTAATTTGTTCAATATTCTGTGAAAACCGTTTTCTCCCTCATCAAAGACTTACAAAGACAAAACAGGAAGAAAATGAGGGGACTTGAGAATTCCAGAGCCAAGCTGGGGAAATCTGGGGATGGTGCAGAGGGTAGGTAGCAATGGAATCTTATACAGTAAAAACGAACATCTCAAAATCGCCAGTGTGTTCCGAGGAAAGCAGACAGCTCAGAGAGGAAAGCCTTTTAATCCAGTCTTGAAAACCCATGTTCAGGAGAGTGTGACAGTTCCCATCCTCCCATCTCCACACCTACAGCCTGTGTAAATAAACGTCCACGCCCATGGATTCATTAAAGTATGGAGGACAGATACTGCCAGCTTATTCCTTCTGTTCTTTTATAATTTACTAATTTTATAGATGAGCCAAAAGCTTGCTAGAGTCAGAAAGAGGACCGATATATTATAGTAACTTAAACCTGATTTCTTATAAAATCCTACGTGGAAAAAAAATTCACAACATAGCAACCTTTTCGAGATGTCTAAATTTAGAGTCATCCACTTTGGGAAAACCTCCATCTGGAAAGCAAGGGACACCTGGGACAAGGGACAGCAGTGTGAACTGCTCCTGCAGGACAGAAATGGCTTCTTGGCCATCTACTTAAGAAAACCTGCATGCAAGGCTTAGTGAGGAAAAAGGCGTTGAAAGCTAGGAGCCTCAAGGGGGAGACACTGTGCAGGGTCCCAAGGAGTACAGGCCTGTTGCAGCACACCAGGGTACCCAGATAAGGGCAATGCTGAAGCTGCACAGCAGCGACTGGGAGACCACAGGTAGCCTTTATATCCTTACAAACCCTATCTGTATCCACCCAGAGGCGATAGACTCTCTTGTTCCATACCACAGTCCCACACTGGCCAGCAGTGTAGTGGGTGATCCTCCCAGACTCACCCACTGCTAGGTTCTCCCTGGTACCCCTGATCCTTGGACACATGATACCCTTACTTTTCAAACTCAACAGGGACAGGAGGAAGGCAGAGCACCCCAAAGCAATGGGGGAAGGCTCCACAAGTCCACATTCCAGGGCCACGGCCGAGGGAAGTGTTGAGGGTGCCGTGAGGAACAGTAGGCACGCCAGGGTTCAGGGATGCTCCTGTGTCTCCATCTCTGGTACATGCAGCCCCTTTCCTGAGGTGAAGTGAATGCCAGGCCTCCCCTCCTCTCACGGAATGACCATGCTAAGCTTCCTCTGTGTTACCATGAGGGAGTGGGTACAATTATCACTTCACAGCGGGTTTTCAGCACTCAGTCCACTGGGAAAGAGCTCCAGAGTTTCCACAGCAGGGCGTGTCAGGAGCTGGGGCGCGGCACTTCTGTGTGGCCTTAACCAGAAAGACCTGGCCTACCGTCTGATTTTGACTCTAAGACTGTATTGTACAATCTGCAAATGGGGAAGGAAAATCTGTCTGCAAAAGTACAGGAGGAATAGCCCGATTGGGAAGTCACTGACCACAGAACAAGAGGTTCTCAGCTCTGCACGCAACCCACGGAGCGCTCTTTCCATTGCCAGAAGCATATGGTATGCGCTCCTGGAACCTGCAGATAGCTTCCTGTGACCCATCGTTTTGTGTCCTCGATGCTCAATTTCATATGATCCAGGAAGAGCTGGGTTGCTATAGCAATTCCGGACACCAAAAATCCAGTTTCCCTGCAAAGCTCTCTGACCTTGGGGAACCATCTCCCTTTCTGAAATGGTCTTGATGGGCTCCCACAAAGGCCCTATCTACCCAGCTCTCCCTGCAGCAGCAAAGCCAGACCTCTAGGGGGAAGTGTGTGCTACGAGGAGGGGAAGCCATCACCAGGAGAATCTCTGCCCTCTCGGGAGCCATGGAGGCAGTACTGGCAGAGGAGGACCAGGCCAGGTCCCCGTGCAGAGGGCTGCTCACCTTCACGTTGGGAGTATAGAGGTTCCTGAGAGAGGCCAGGGCAGCAGACAGCCCCTCTGTGCTGTAAGCGATCCATAGGGCCTGCAGATGGCTTGAGGAGACTCCAGTCTTCTTACTGAGGCCCTAGAAATGACCAAAGATAGACCCCTGTGAGTGTCTCATCCTGGTTGAGCACCAGTTTGAAAGCGAGTCTGTCCAGCACACTGCAGATACTCCTCTGTACAGAGAGCAACTATACAAAAGGACACCTTGGTTGGTGAGCTATAATGGAAGATCAGGAGACCAAAGGCCCTATCAACTATATGCACACCTGGGAGAGAGAGGGAGAGGAGAGAGAGGGAGAGGAGAGAGAGGGAGAGGGGGAGAGAGGGAGAGGAGAGAGAGGGAGAGGAGAGAGAGGGAGAGAGAGAGAGAGAGAGAGAGAGAGAGCGCTGGGAGCCTGTGCAAGGCACTGAGATACCACATAAGTCACCGCAAGGGTGCAGGGCTGGGTGC